>NC_089508.1:95097563-95440063 GCF_036850995.1 Saccopteryx leptura
CGCAAGCATGGGCACAGGTTCTGGCACTATAGGCGACATCTATTCAACAACTATTTATTTAGTACCTTCGAGACATTAAATGCTGAAGGAACAGGAGTGAAGAAAACGTACAAAAATCCCTCCTTTATGAGACCTTATATTTTAGTGGAGGTAGAAATACAGTAAATAATAAAAATAATAAGTACCTTATATTGCTTGTCAAATGTGTTATAAACAGAAATAAGACAGGGTCAGAGGAAAGGAATATTGTGGGAGGTGCAATTACATTAAATAGGATGAACAGGGAAAGCTGAAGTGACCCATACTGAAGTGAGTTATGTGGGGGAAATGCATGTTAAGCAGAGAGAACAACAATTACAGAGGCTCTGACACTGGGCATGCTAGGGGAACAACGGTCAGGGTGGTAGGAACCGAGTGAGTGATGGGGAGTGATAGTTGAGATCAGGGACATAAGAAGGAATCTGGAACTTGTAAGACCTTGGAAGCTTGTTCTCTGAGTGAGATGGTTGCTACTGGGTTGGGCAGGAGTGACATAATCTGACTTGGTTTGATTGCTTAGTCTGCCACATTGCATAGACTGTAGCAGAACACAGGGAAGGAAGGAAACCAAGTCAGAGGCTCTGAAGATAGAAAACTGGCATAGTTGATCATGACAATGTTGAAGTGTGACCATAGGAGGGATAAGCAGAAGTAGCCAAGGACGAGATAACTGAAGGAGAGAAGGCCAGGTTGTCAGAGGGATCTTCTATGTGTCTGAGGTTAAAAGCTGCCTGTTTGGGAGACTGACTATATAAGACTTGCTGTGACATAAAGTATGATGCCTACTGTCATTGGACCTACAGAAAACACTGAGGGCGGTCACTAAAAAGGACCTAGAAGGTTATGTTAACTAGTGTCATCTTAATAAATTCAATTAAGAAAAAAGAAAAAGAACCTGAGCGAGCTGACTGGCATTTTTCCTTGGTTGACTTGTGCCCGAGGCCCTTCTCATTAGCCATATAATACCTAACCTGAGAATTAATACAGTGTCTATACATTTATTCAGTACTACTTTCTCCCACCAATATTCTCCATCTCCTGTCTCCAACATTCCACTCATTAAGTATGTTTTTAATTCTGTTGGTGTTGTGTCCTTATTTTATTTCTTTTGATGGGAAATTCTTTGTTTTAATAGAGAAAACAAACCTTAAGTAGGCACATTTTTTTATTAATTTTAATAGGGTGGCATTGATAAATCAGGGTACATATGTTCAGAGAAAACATCTCTAGGTTATTTTGACATTTGGTTATGCTACATTCCCATCACCCAAAGTCCAATTGTCTTCCGTCACCTTCTAACTGGTTTTCTTTGTGCCCCTCCCCTCCCCCAACCCCCTCCCTCTCCTTCCCCCCACCCTGTAACCCGCACACTCTTGTCCATGTCTCTGAGTCTCATTTTTATGTCCCACCTCTGTATGGAATCATATAGTTCTTCGTTTTTTCTGATTTACTTATTTCGCTCAGTATAATGTTATCAAGGTCCATCCATGTTGTTGTAAATGATCCGATGTCATCATTTCTTATGGCTGAGTAGTATTCCATAGTATATATGTACCAAGCCTTTTTAATCCACTCATCCACTGACGGACACCTGGGCTGTTTCCAGATCTTCGCTATTGTGAACAATGCTGCCATAAACATGGGGGGTGCATTTCTTCTTTCCAAACAGTGCTATGGTGTTCTTGGGGTATATTCCTAAAAGTGGGATGGCTGGGTCAAAAGGCAGTTCCATTTTTAATTTCTTGAGGAATCTCCATACTGTTTTCCACAGTGGCTGCACCAGTCTGCATTTCCACCAGCAGTGCAGGAGGGTTCCCTTTTCTCCACATCCTCGCCAGCACTTATTCTGTGTTGTTTTATTGATGAGCGCCATTCTGACTGGTGTGAGATGACATCTCATTGTGGTTTCAATTTGCATTTCTCTAATGATTAGTGATGTTGAGCATTTTTTCACGTGTCTATTGGCCATCTGTATGTCCTCTTTGGAGAAGTGTCTATTCTCATTTCTTTTGCCCATTTTTTGATTGGATTGTTTGTCCTTCTGATATTGAGTTTTATAAGTTCTTTATAAATTTTGGTTATTAACCACTTATCAGATGTATTGTCAAATATATTCTTCCATTGTGTAGTTTGTCTTTTTATTCTGTTCTTATTGTCTTTAGCTATGCAGAAGCTTTTTAGTTTGATATAATCCCATTTGTTTATCCTGTCTTTTATTTCACTTGCCTGTGGAGATAAATCAGCAAATATATTGCTGATAGAGATGTCTATGTTTTCTTCTAAGATGCTTATGGTTTTACGGCTTACATTTAATCTTTTATCCATTTTGAGTTTATTTTTGTGATTGGTCTAAGTTAGTGGTCTAGATTCACTTTTTTGCAGGTAGCTTTCCAATTTTCCCAAGACCATTTGTAGAAGAGGCTGTCTTTACTCCAATGTATGCTCTTACCTCCTTTGTCAAATATCAGTTGTCCATAGAGCTGTGGGTTTATTTCTGGGTTCTCAATTCTGTTCCATTGATCTATATGCCAGTATCATGTTGTTTTGAGTACAATGGCCTTGTAGTATAACTTGATATTCAGAAGTGTGATACTTCCCACTTTATTCTTCCTTTTCAAGATTGCTGAGGCTATTCATGTTCTCTTTTGGTTTCAGATAAATTTTTGGAATATGTATTCTGTATCTTTGATGTAAGTCATTGGTATTTTAATCGGTACTGCATTGAATTTATAAATTGCTTTGGGTAATATAGACATTTTATTGATGTTTATTCTTCCTAACCATGAGCACAGTATATGCTTCCACTTGTTTGTATCTTCCCTGATTTCTTTTATCAATGTTTTATAATTTTCGAGTACAAGTCTTTAATCTCCCTGGTTAAATTTATTCCTAGGTACTTTATTTTTTTGGTTGCAATGGTGAAGGGGATTGCTTCCTTAATTTTTCTTTCTGGGAGTTTATTATTAGTGTATAAAAATGCCTCTGATTTCTGAGTATTAATTTTATATACTGCCACCTTGCTGAATTCATCTATCAGGTCTAATATTTTGTTTTGTATTTTCTCTGAAGTTGGAAACGGGGAGGCAGTCAGACAGACTCCCACATGCGCCCGACGGGGATCCTCCTGGCATGCCCACCAGGGGGCCATGCTCTGCCCATCTGGGGCGCCACTCTGCTGCAATCAGAGCCATTCTAGCACCTGAGGCAGATGCCACAAAGCCATCCTCAGTGCCCAGGCAAACGCTGCTCCAATGGAGCCTTGGCTGCAGGAGGGGAAGAGAGAGACAGAGAGGAAGGAGAGGGGGAGGGGTGGAGAAGCAGATGGGCACTTCTCCTGTGTGCCCTGGCCGGGAATAGAACCTGGGACTCCCATACGCCAGGCCGACACTCTACTACTGACCAACCGGCCAGGGCCTCTAATAGTTTTTTGACTGAGACTTTAAGGTTTTCTATATACAATATCATATTATCTGCAAATAATGATAATTTTACTTCATCTTTTCCAATTTGGATGCCTTTTATTTCTTTTTCTTGTCTGATTGCTGTGGTTAGGACTTCCAGAACTATGTTGAATAAGAGTGGTGAAAGGGGGCACCCCTGCCTTGTTCCTGATCTTAAGGGGATTGCTTTAAATTTTTTCCCATTGAGTATAATATTGGCTGTGGGTTTGTCATACATGGCCTTTATCATTTTGAGGTATGTTCCCTGTATTCCCACTTTGCTGAGAGTTTTGATCATGAATGGGTGCTGGATTTTATCAAATGCTTTTTCTGCATCTATTGAAATTATCATGTGGTTTTTCTCCTTCCTTTTGTTTATGTGATGAATCACATTGATTGATTTGCAAATATTGTACCAGCCTTGCCTCCCAAGAATAGATCCCACTTGATCATGGTGTATGATTTTTTTCATATATTGTTGGAACTGGTTTGCTAATATTTTGTTGAAGATTTTAGCATCTATATTCATCAGGGATATTGGCCTATAATTTTTTCTTTGTGTTGTCTTTGCCTGGTTTTGTAATCAGAATTATACTTGCCTCATAAAAGGAGCTTGGAAGTCTTCCTTCCTCTTGAATTTTTTGAAATAGCTTGAGAAGGATAGGAGTTAGTTCTTCTTTGAATATTTGGTAGAATTCACTTGTGAAGCCATCGGGCCCAGGATTTTTTTTGGGGGGGGGAGTTCTTTTGATAACTGTTTTAATCTCATTTGTTGTAATTGGTATTTTTCGGTTTTCTGATTCTTCCAGATTAATTTTTGGAAGATTATACGTTTCAAGGAATTTGTCCGTTTCATCTTCATAGTCTAGTGTGTTTTTTTTTGGCATACAGTTCTTCATAGTATTTTATTACAATATTTTGTATTTCTGTTGTGTCAGTTGTTATTTCTGTACTCCCATTTCTAATTTTATTTATTTGAGTCCTCTCTCTTTTTTTCTAGTGAGTGTGGTTAAAGGTTCATCAATCTTGTTTACCTTTTCAAAGAACCAGCTCCTGGTTTCATTGATCCTCTGTATTGTTTCTTTAGCCTCTATGTCATTTATTTCTGCTCTGATCTTTATTATTTCCTTCCTTCTTCTACCTCTGGGCTTTATTGCTGTTCTTTTACTAGTTCTTTTAGATGCAGGGGCAAGTTGTTTATTTGAGCTTTTTCTAGATTCTTTTTTTCTTTTAATTTTTTTTAGAGAGGAGAGGGAGAGACAGAGAGAGAGAGAGAGAGAGAGAGAGAGAGAGAGAGAGGAGAGACAGAGAGAGAGAAGGGGGGAGGAGCTGGAAGCATCAACTCCCATATGTGCCTTGACCAGACAAGCCCAGGGTTTCGAACCGGCGACCTCAGCATTTCCAGGTTGGTGCTTTATCCACTGTGCCACCACAGGTCAGGCTTTTTCTAGATTCTTAAGGTATGCCTGTAATGCTATGAACTTCCCTCTCAGGACTGCTTTTGCTGTGTCCCATAAATTTTGAGTTGATGTATGCTCATTATCATTTCTTTCTAGGAATTTGTTAATTTCTTAATTGATCTCACTGTTAACCCATTTGTTATTTAATAACATACTATTTAGTTTCCATGTGTTTGAATATTTTTCAGTTGTTCTGTTGTGGTTGATTTCTAGTTTCATTCCATTGTGATCAAAGAAAGTGCTCGATATGATTTCAATCTTTTTAAATTTGTTGAGACCGCTTTTGTGCCCTAACATGTGGACTATCCTAGAGAATGTGCCATGAGCACTTGAAAAGAATGTATATTCTGCTGCTTTAGAGTGAAAAGTTCTGAAGATATCTATTAAATTGAGTTGATCTTGTATGTCCTTGTATGCTGTTTCTTTATTAATTTTCTTTCTTGAGGATCTATCTAGTGATGTTAGTGTGGTATTGAAATCCCCTACTATTATAGTATTGCTGTTGATCTTGCCCTTTAAATTCATCACAGTCTGCTTTATATATTTAGGTGCTCCTATAGTAGGTGCGTAGATATTTATAACAGTTATATCTTCCTTTTGGATTGCTCCCTTTATCATTATGGAGTGACCTTCTTTATCTCTTACTATAGTCTTTGTTTGAAAGTCCATTTTGTCTGATATAAGTATTGCTACCCCAGCTTTTTTTTCATTTCCATTTGCATGAAATATTTTTTTCCATCGTTTTATCTTCAGTATATGTGCATCATTTGTTTTAAGGTGTGTCTCTTGTAGACAGCATATGTATGGGTCCTGTTTTCTTATCCATGCAGCTACCCTATGTCTTTTGATTGGATCATTTAATCCATTTACATTTAACATTATTATTGATATGTAATTGTTTATTGCCATTTTATTTTTTAAAGCTGTATTCCTCTTTTGCTATATTCTTTTTCTCCTTTGATCTGTTTACAACAGGCCCCTTAGCATTTCTTGCAGCATTGGTTTGGCTGTAGTGAATTCCTTGAGTTTTTTGTCTGGAAAGCTTTTTATTTCTCCTTCAATTTTAAATTATAGCCTTGTTTGATAAAGTAGTCTTGGTTGTAGGCTCTTGTTCTGCATTACTTTGAATATTTCTTGCCATTCCCTTCTGGCCTCAAGTGTTTCTGTTGAAAAGTCAGAAGTCATCCTTATGGGGGCTCCTTTGTAGTTGATAGTCTTTTTTTCTCTAGCAGCTTTTAGTATTTTCTCTTTATCACTTAGCTTTTGTATTTTAATTATGATGTGTCTTGGTGTAGATTTCTTTGGGTTTCTCTTTAATGAAGTTCTCTGTGCTTCTTGAACTTGTGAGATGTTTTCATGCCTTAATTGAGGGAAGTTTTCAGTTATGATATGTTTAAACAAAATCTCTATCCTTTGTTCTTTTTCTTCTTCTTCAGGAACCCCTATGATATGGATGTTATTTCTCTTCATGCTGTCACAGAGCTCTCTTAGAGTTTCCTCAGACTTTTTGAGTCTCTTTTCTTTGTTCTGCTCTGCTTCCATGCCTTCATTTATCTTGTACTCTAACTCACTTATTCTATTCTCAGCTTTATCCATCCTGCTTTTAATTCCTTCCATTGTGTTCTTCATTTCTGATATTGTATTTGTCATTTCTGACTGATTCTTTTTTATTATTTCAATGTCCTTTTTTATATTTGCTATCTCTTTATTTAGGTGTTCGTAATGACCATCTATTGTTGTTCTAATATCTTTGAGCATTCTAACAATCATTATTTTAAACTCTGCATCTGGTAATTTGGTTACATCTGAGTCATTCCGGTCTTTTTCTGGGGATTTCTCTTGTTTCATTTGTGTTGCATTTCTCTGCCTTCCCATTTTGTCTCGGTAAAAGAAGGTTTTGGCCACTGGAGTCCACTGGGTGTGGCCTCTGTGTTCCCTAGGTGTAGTCTGTCTGCAGGCCTGCCACCCCCTCTGCTGTTGCTGCCTAGGGCATTCGGGTATGGGTGTTGCTGGTGCCTGCCCACTGGGGCTGTTGCTGTGGTTTCTGCCTCTTCTTCAAGGGAGTGGCTGTGATCACGTGCTCGGGTGTACAAGCCTCAGTGGCCTTTGCCTTTGCCCGCCCCTGCAGGTGGCATTATGCTCAGCCCTGAGGGCAGGGGTGAGCACCTTTGCTCAGCTGCGGGTCTCCGCCTGATTCTGGGCTTTCGCCCGGCCCCTACAGGAGGAGCCTGTTTTTGGGATGGCTGCAAACCTTGGCTCCACAGGCAGTGTGGGACTGCGTTCCCACACTTAGTCATGGGACTTCGCCTGTTCTGGTCTTTTGGCTCCACGCCTGCAGGAGGACCTGGCTCCCAAGTCAGGCTACAAGCCTATGTACGTGGGCAGGGCAGGGCTATGCTCCTACTCCCTTGCTCAAGGTCAGATCTCCACCCTCTCCGAAACTCCTGCCCTTCCCCCGCAGGCTGGATTGCAGGCCACCCTTAGCTGGGCTTGACCACTTTTGCACGTCCCTTCCTCCCCAGCCAGGCAAGACTGAGCTCACACCTGGGACTTAGTGGTGGCCAGCCATCTTCCGCCGTTGCTGACAGAACCACGCTTTTGCATCCTACAGCTGCCCGCCCTTGGGCGAGCCCTCAGCTGTGTGAGTGGGGGTGCTGCAGCTCAGACCCTAAGACTCACTACTGTAGTCCTGAAAGCTCCTTCCTTCTAAGCGACTCTGCTCTGAGTGCTGTGGGAGAGCTTGTTTGGCTGGTGTCCTGCTTCCCTTTGCTGGTATTGCTGTTTCCGGGGGAAATATTCACTTCAGCTTTGGGGAGTGACTCTTCCCAGGGGTTAGGGTGGCTATCTCCCAAAATGTTTCTCCCTGTGCCTCCTAGATTACACTCTCTTCCTACTACTCCGGTCCTCTCCTCTCTCCCTGTCCCCCAGAGCCCCAGGTGAGTGGTTGTGAGAGAGGTTTTCTGTGCGGTCCCTTTAAGAAGAATCCTGGGTCTGAGAAATCAGTCTTTTTCTCACAAACAGTATCCTGTCTTGTTTTGAGCTAAATACCATCCATACACCTCTTCTAGGCTCTGGGGCTGCAGGCTGGAGCTTTGTTCCTGGGACTCAGGACCCTCCCCTCTCTGCTAAACTCACTTCCCACCATATAAATCTCTCCCAGCTGCCGTTAGCTCTGGGGAGCTGTGCAGCCCTCTCCGTGTTTCTGCTTTTCCTACAAGTCTCAGTGTGGTTTCTTCAGTGTTTCTTGGTTAAAGAGTCCTCTTAGTTTAGTCCAAAGTTGGTTTTTCCAGATGATGGTTTTTAAAATTAGTTTGTAATTCACTTTGGTTCTGGAAGTTGATAAGCCCGCCTACTCCATTGCCATCTTGTCTCCAAGATCAAGTAGGCACATTTTTATGTCATTTATCCAGACGGTTATATCTTTTTAAGTTTTTGTATTTACAAAATGTTCTCCTATGATAAATATAAATCAGCATTTCTTTCATCAGTCAGGATGTCAAGGCATTTAATTCATTTCTCATGTAGAGACAGCTCTATATAGATTTCAGGGAAGTTACAAAGGGATTGAAGATATGATTATTTTTCTTCATGAAAGTTATAGAATATTCTGGCATATAAAGAGAAATCAAGAGAACAGTAATTGTCAAAACAGCCCACCAAGCAATCATCTATCCCACTTTGTAGCAGAAGTGTGAACAGAACTGTCCAGGCTTAAAATCATACAAGGCTTAGAAGGAAGGGCATTGATTGAGTCAGGTTTTGTGATAGGTGAGATTCCAAAACCATTTTGGATGTAAGAGGGAGAGAAAATTCCAGAAGGAGAGAATGAAATGAGGTCCATGTAGGAGACAGCAAAGTTAGAGTGTTTGGAGTGAAAGGGGAAAGGAAGAGAAGGTTTAGAAATTGACCTGTGGTGGCACAGTAGATAAAGCATCAACCTGGAAATGCTGAGGTTGCTGCTTCAAAACCCTGGGCTTGCCTGGTCAAGGCACATATGGGAGTTGATGCTTCTTGCTCCTCCCCCTTCTCGCTCTCTCTCTTTTTCTCTCTCTCTCTTTCCCCTCTCTATAATGAATAAATAAAATCTTAAAAAAAAGAAATTAACCTGGGGAATCTTTACTGAGACATTGTTTGGGGATTTGATATGGGAAGCAAAGGACTCTGGACTAATAATGTGCTGCAATGAAAGGTGGTGCTGTAGCAGTCCGGCATGGGCTGAGTAGACGGGATCCAGCACAGTGTTTGGGGAACAGCAAAGGTGTGAGATGCATTGTGACACAGAAGATAAAAGTTAGAAGCCATGGTGTGGAACTGGATGTGGCAGGGAAGAGTGTGGGGAAGATAATGGGGAGGATAAGAAGGTTTAGAGCATGAGATAAGTAAAGAAAAATGAGATTCAGAGAAGACAAGTTTCAAAAGGCTGAGTAAGACCAAAACCTTTGCCTTCCCCATTGACTCATCACTTATATCCTTAATTCAATCATTTATAAGTCGTATGAAATTTATGTTCTCATTATTTACAAACTAACCACTTCCCATCACTTCTACTAGCTGATCTAAGCCATTTTCTCTTGCTTGCTATATATCAATAACTTCCTGTGTGCTTCCCTATTTTCTCTCTGCCTGCCCCATGCTCCACTCACAGCCAACACAGGCTTTTTAACCTACACCATTGACCTTTGATGCCAATAATTTTTTGTTATGTAAGTCATGTCAAGTTGCTCCCTGGCTCAAACCTTTTAATATCATTTCATCTTACTGGAGAAAAACTGCAGGTTCCTACAATAACCAATAAGGTCTTACCTAGTCTGTGCTTACCTTCTGTAGCTAGATACCATTTCCACCTTATCTTCCTGCTTACCTACGTCCTTGCTGTTCCTCAAATGCCCCAGGTACACTCTCAAGGCAGGGCTTGCCCCTGTGCTATTTGCTTCATCTGGAACATTGTTCTCATTATCTTCAGTCTTGCTCCAACACCTTCTTCAGACCTTCACTTGAAGATCACCTCAGAAAAGATTTTCTAGATCATCTGTTTAAAATTGCACCCTTTTCCAGATTTATTTTCTTCACACACAATCAAATGGTCTAAATGAACTTTTAAAATTTCTTAATTTATCCATATTGACACTAGAATATAAGCTCCATAAGGCAGGATTTCCAAAGGTTTTACTTATTTCTAGTATCTAGAACATTGTACGAACATAGCATGTGTTCGGCAAACACCTGCTGAATAAATAAATGACTGGCAGGCTGGTGGGCCAGCCAGCTAGATGGCAGTGGCAGGCCAATGAGGAGAAGGAAGTTAAGCCACAGGCCAATAAAACCCCCCTGAACTTTCAGAATCTCGGGCCTTCTTTTAAGGTCCCCTGTTACTGCCCCATGCTGTAGAGCACACTTTTTCTATTTTAAATGTCAAGCAGGGCTAGCCAGCAGACACCCATGCTGGGGCGCTTGCCAAGCACAACAAATGCTGGTTAGAAACAAAAGAGCCTCTAATGAAGACATCAGCCAATTTGTTAAACAAACCATTAGTTTGGTGGCAGAAGCTACATATGTGATGAATCTACTAATTTATATATCATTATAGGACATTAGTTAATTGCCAGGCAACTCCACATCCCAGAAAACACTGGGGAAGCCTCTATTACTAAGGAGAGATTGGTTATGTCAGCCCTTAGTAATCACAGGACTTGTATTTCAGATTAAATGAGTGAGTGGGTCCTACATTTTCCTAGTGTTCTGCTGCTACTTCCAGAATTGTTTCTGAGTTTTCATTTTAAAGTAAATGTTATCCTATATGCTGAATATTTAAAAGAAATATTTAAAAAGACACATAAAATATTAGAATTAGTCTGTACCTAAAGTCACCTACTGGATGAATTTTTAGGCATCACTCACAAATATTATTCACACACACACATACATATACACACATATATATCAGCTGTATATTAACTATACATATATACTGTAGATTATATTATATAGTATATATAGTATATATTCCATATGTATATATTACACAGTTTCTACATCTGTGGATTCAACCAACCATGGATGAAAAACATATTTAAAAGCTTAGGTTGTTGTTAATGTATACTTTGCAATTAGGCCCGTGACAATTGTGTCTGTACTGAACATATGCACACTCTTTTCCTTGTCATTACTTCCTAAACTATACAGCATAACAACCATATACATACCATTTACATTGTATTAGATCTTATAAGTAATCTAGAAATGATTTAAAGTATCTGAAGAGATGTGTATAGGTTATATAAAAATACAATGCTATTTGGCCCTGGCTGGTTTGTTCAGTGGTAGAGCTTCTGCCCAGCATGTGGCTATCCTGGGTTCTATTCACAGTCAGGACATACAGAAAAAGCGACAATCTGCTTCTTTACCCCTCTCCTTTCTCTCTCTTTTTCTTCTGCTCCTGCACCCATGGCTGGACTGCTTCGAGTGCATTGGCCAGGATGCTGAGGATGGCTCCCTGGAGTCTCCCCCTCAGGTGCTAAAAACAGCTCAGTTGAAAGCATGACCTTAGATGGGCAGAGCATTGACCCCAGATGGGGGTTGCTGGGTGGATCCCAGTCTGGGCTCATGTGGGAGTCTGTCTCTCTATCTTCCCTCTTCTCACTTGGAAAAAGAAGAAACAAAATAAAAAAAATACTATGCCATTTTATACAAGGGACTTGAGCATCCATGGATTTTGGTATCTGCAGAGGGTTCTGGAACCAGTTTCCCACAGATACTGTGTGAGGACTATATATTATATATATTTATACTATGATGTACACTATATAGAGTAAATGTATTCTACATATAGTATACATGTATAGTTTTTATATACTATATCTATATTCTTTCTCTACACACACATACATACACATATGATCTAAAATGACACAGATAGAATCTTACTTTTTTATATTAGATTTTACTTAATGCCATCTTTAGGGAATTTTTACAGCAGAAACAGTTGTAGTCAATTCTTGTTTAATGGTTCTTGTGATATTCAATTTGCATATGTTTAACAATTAATTAATAAGACACCACTGATTTTGTCTAGATTCTATTTTTGAATTATAGAGATAACAAAATGAACGTACTTATAAATATACCGTGACATAATTTTATGACGTAAATTTGTGTCTGTAAGGCACATTTCTAATAGAGAAATTTCTAGGACAAGAAATGTTATGTTTAAAAATATGAAGCCACTACATTAATACTCTAAACAGAAGGATATTAGAGTCTCTAATTTCTTTTTCTAAACTTGTATAGATACAGATAATAGACTGACAGCTGTCAGAAGGGATAGGGGTAGAGGGTTTGGGAGAAAAAAGTGATAGGATTAAACAAAGCAAAAAAACTCATAAACAGACACAACAGTATGGTGATTCCAAGAGGGAAAGTGGAGTGGGGGGAGGTAGAAGAGGGTAAAGAGGGATAAATGGTGATGGAGAGAGACTTGACTTGGGCTAGGTAAAAAGAAAAACACAAGACAATATACAGATAATGAATTATAGAATTGTACACCTAAAATTTATATAATTTTATTAATTAATGTCACTTCAATAAATTTAATAAAAAGGTTATGACTTGTGCCAATCTGAAGGTTAAGAAACATGTCTAATTTAAAATTTATTTATTTATTTAATTCTAAGTATGTTTGCACTTTTTTCCCCATATACCAATTAGTCTTGTATTTGCATGTGTGTGAAGGGGAAATTAACCTGTCATTAAAAAGCTTTGCCTTTTTAAAGAGTGTGGTTGCTTTTGGCTGATAATTATGTATTTCTAGATAAGACTTATTTTCATCTATTCTCTTAATTCATTCCCATAGCACTCCATAATAAAAGAACTATATCATATTTATCTAACTACCTGTTACCATCCTACAGTTTGGTAGTTGGTTGGCTTTCTCTGATGTATGGATATTGTGAAAATTGACAATGAGTTAATTAGGGTAGTAAGTACATGGAATAATAGCAAAGTTAATGGACAAAGTGGTAACATACTAAATATGATGGTAAAAATTTAGATAGCAAAATTATGAAGAAAATTAAGAAGTTTGAAGATGAATAAGTAAGCACTTTGCTAAACACTCACTGAAAATAAATTATCATAGCTTTACAGTTTCTGATGCTGTGTGAAATTTTCACTTTAGTCTATAACATTTATAGTAAAATTATTTATTTATTTATTTATCTATTTATTTTTGCAGAGAGAGAGGAAGAGATAAAGAACTTGTAGTTGCATCACTTTAGTGGTTCATGATTGCTTCTCATATGTACCTTGACCAGGGAGCTTAAGCTAAGCCAGTGACCCCCTGCTCAAGTTAATTAACTTGAGCTCAAGCCAACCACCTTGAGATCATATTGATGATTCCTCTCTCAAGCTGGTGATCTCAGGGATTCAAAACTAGAACCTCAGGGTCCCAGGTCAACATTCTACTGTGCTATCACCAGTCAAGCAAAATAATAAGTGTTTTTAATATAAGATCTACCAGAAAGTTCTGTCCATTTTTGGAATAAAACAAAATACCGATTTTTCTTACCGTCAATAAACTTTATTAAACAATATAATTGCCATTATTATTAATGATTTCTTGCCAGCATGAGGGCAAATTGTACATCCCATTTTTGAAAAATGTTTTATCTTTTGATGCAAAAAATTGAACCAGTGCTTGTTTGATATCTTCTTCATTTTTGAATTTTTTGCCCTTCAAAAATTTTGTAAGGACAAAAACAAGTGATAGTCAGAGGGTGCTAAGTCCGGGAATATGGTGGATGCAACAGACATGCTTCTGTAGCATTTCTTCCTTGTTGAAATTCATAAAAATTACAGTGGCATAAATGAACTTTATCAGTAGCCATGGGTACACTATGGCTTCACACATAAGACTAACATGAATCAACTTTGTTTTAGTTAATTTGCTATGTCAGTATGTATACATTAAGTGATAAAAATAGAGAGGCACACATGCACCAAATAAACATGTGCTTACGTGTCGAAACTTGTTGTGATAGAAACGAACAGAATTTTCCGGTAGACCTTATATTTATTGTTTACTTGAGATCTTTTTTTTTTGGTTATTGTTATTCTACCAATGTTGATATTTTCTTTGTAAGGAGTTGTTAGCTGAGTTGTCACTTTTTTTAATATCCAGGAGTCCTTTTTGGCTCCCTCTTAGAATGTATATTTAATTTTATGAAGTCAAGAGAAGACTAAAAATTACATAGAAAATAAGAAAATAGAAATTATATATTAGAATTTTATTAACTTTCTGGAGAAATATTTTTTAAAACAGAGAGTGATATAATTCTTAAATTGAATAAACAGTATTTAGGATACTTTTTTTCAGGTCAAATATCTTTTAGAATTAAGTATATTCTGCATATCAGATATAAAAGTCTACTTTTCCAGCAGTGAATAACTTTAAGCATTGCTTAAATCATTTAAATGGATATGGGTACTTCACTTTTCTTTCTTCTTTCTCTATTAAAAGTATTAATAAATGTGAAACTATTAAGCTTTATAGATGATTTTTTTCTTCTCTGTTGGGCGAATAAGTTTGTAAACTGTAAGTTTTATGCTCACTCTGTTAAAGATGGCTGCTGCTCATGTGATGATGCTCTCACGTGATACAGCTAATTGCCTTTCATGCTTGGGAAGGGGCTTGTTATGCTAATGTGTGCTGGAGGAAGAGGTTGTCCAGGGAAAAGTTTTAAAAGGAAGAGCTAAAAGGCCATTTTGAGAGAAAGAGGCTACGTGGAGGAGAGGAGGCAACCAAAATGGTGTAATGCTGAAGGAGAAGCCAGTTTGTACAGGAGGAGATGGGGAACAGATGTGAATAAGACTGGTGAGGGCCTTTGATTCTAGGAAAAAAACAGAAGGGTCAGTGGGTTTGGAAGCCCTGAATGGAAAGGGAAGTGTTTTCCCACTGTGTGTATTTTCTTGTCCACCAGTTGCGAGCAGGAATAATGAGGATGGCTCATCAGTTCTTGGCTCAATTGTTTCTCTACAATCTGTCCGAATTAAATGCGAACCTGCCTTGGCCAGGTGGCTGTGATGGTGGCTGTGGCTACTGGCCTTACATTCTTCAAGTAAGAGGAGGGGAGATAGAGAGACAGACTCCCATATGCATCCTGGCTGGGATACACTTGGCAGCCCCCATCTAGGGTCAGTGCTCTGCCCATCTGGGGCCCAAGCTCACAACTGAGCTATTTTTAGTGCCTGAGGTAGAAGCTCCACAGAGCCATCCTCAGCACCTGGGGCCATGCGCTGGAATCAATCAAGCCATGGCTGTGGGAGGAGGAGAGAGAGAGAGAGAGAAAGAGAGAGAGAGAAGGGGGAGGGGTGGAGAAGCAGATGGTCACTTCTCCTGTGTGCCCTGATAGGGAATGAAACAGGACTTCCACATGCAAGGCTGATGCTCTACCACTGAGCCAAGAGTCCAGGGCCTCTTAATTTTTTAAAAGGTTTTAATTATTGATTTTAAAGAAAGAAGAGAGAAGGAAGGGAACAAGAAGTATCAACTCATAGTTGCTTCACTTTAGTTGTTCATTGCTTGCTTGTCATATGTGTCTTGACAGGGCAAACCCAGAGTTTCAAACTAGGGACTCAGCAATGTTCTATTTACTGTGCCACCACTATTCTGAAATTTTTGAGGAACCACCATACTGTCTTCCATAATGGCTATACAAATTTACGTTCCCACCAGCAATGAATGAGGGCTCCTTTTTCTCCACAGCCTTTCCAACGCTTGTTTTTATCTATCTTGTTAGTAGCCAGTTTAACTGGTATGAGGTAGTATTTCATTGTAGTTTTAATTTGCATTTCCCTAAAGCTATTTAGCTAGAGAAGATGAACATCTTTTCATATATCTATTTGTTGTGTGTATGTCTTCATGGGAGAAGTGTCTGCTCAAGTCTTCTCTTCATTTTTTAATTGAATTGTCTGCTTGCTTGTTATTGAGTTTTGTGAGTTCTTTATATATTTTGGATATTAACCCCTTATTGGAACTGTTGTTTGTAAACATATCTCCCTGTTTGTTTTGTCAGCTGCCTATTTGTTTTGTTGTCAGTTTCTTTTGCTATGCAGAAGTTTTTTTAGTTTGATATAGTCCATTCATTTATTCTTGCCTTTACTTTTCTCATTTTGGGGTCAGATTAATAAAATGTTCTATATGGCCAAGATCTATGAGTTTAGTACCTATATTTTCTTCTATGTAATTTATTGTTTCAAATCTTATTCTGAATGCTTTGGTTAAGACATCTAGTACTATGTTGAATAAGACTGGAGAGAGTGGGGAGCCTTGTCTTGTTCCTGATTTTAGAGGAAAAGCTTTTAGTTTTTCATCATTGAGTATAATATTGGCCAATGGTTTTTCACATATGACCTTTATTATGTTGAGTTACTTTCTTTCTATACTCCTTTAATTGAGTGTTTTAAACATAAATGAATGTTGTATTTTATCAAATACCTTTTTGACATTTATTGATCAAATAATATAATTTTTGTCCTTTGTTTTGTTGATGTGGAATATTACATTGATTGATTACATATGCTGAACCATCCTTGTGCTCCTGGAATAAATCCCACTTGATTGTGATATATTATTTTTTTAATGTATTGTTATATTTGATTTGCTAATGTTTTGTTTAGGATTTTTGCATCTGTATTGATTAGAGAAAATGGTATATAGTTTTTTTCTTTTTGTGTTATCCTTGCCATGTATTGGTATCAGAGTTATGTTGGCCTCATAAAATATATTAGGGAGTATTGCTTCTTCTTCTATGTTTTGGAAGACTTTGAAAAGGATGGGTACCAAATTCCCTTTGAATGTTTGGTAGAATTTACTAGTGTAGCCATCTGGTACTGGACTTTTATGTTTGGGGAGGTTTTTGATAGTTGTTTCTATTTCCTCCATGCTTATAATTCTATTTAGGTTTTCCACTTTTTTGTGACTCAATCTAGGATGATTGTATAGTTCTAGGAACTTATCTTTTCTAGATAGCTAAATTTAGTGGCATATAATCTTTTATAATATTCTGTATTCCTTTGTATATCTATAATGTCTGTAATAATTTCTCCTCTTTCATTTCAGATTTTGTTTATATAAATAATTTCTCTTTTTTCATTAGTGAGTCTAGGTTTGTCAATTTTGTTGATCTTTTCAAAGAACTAGACTTTGTTGTATTAATTTCTTCTATAGCTTTTTTGTTTTTTATTTCATTTAGTTCTGCTGCAATTTTTACTATTTTCTTTCTTCTGATGACTTTTGGTTGCCTTTGTACTTTTTCTAGACTTTTAAGATGTAAATATTAGGTTGTTTATTTGGGATCTCTCTTGTTTCTTGATATAAGCCTGTAGGTAATGATACAAAATTCCCTCTTACTACTACTTTTGCTGCATCCCAGAAGTTTTGATACGTTGTGTTGTCATTCTCATTTGTCTATATATCTCTAAGCTTCCCTTTTATTTCTTCTTTGTCATATTCACAAAGCCCTCTCTGTCATGTAAGACCACTTTACCTTCCTCCTCTAATCCTCTAACATCTTGAGGAGGAGACACAAGAGACTTGAGAATCCAGAACAAGAACCAGAAAGAGTGAGGAGGAAATTTCTTTTTTGGAAATCCTCTAGATAAGTAGAACTTTTCCCAGTTAATTTTATCAGGAATAGGATTAGTTCTGAAGAATGAGCTACTCATCAAAAATATATTCAAGTAAAGTCAAGGTAGAGAAAACAGGCTCTGGACCATTGTGAAAAGGTCTGAGACTCTGTCATTATTATTTTAGATTTAGTCAAAGATAATGTGAGTAGCAATTGCCTTTTAAAAATGCACTTTATAGCACAAAGTTCCCTGAATATTCTCTAAGAAAATTGTTACTGTGAATCTATGAAATACACTGTAGCATTTCTTTTTGGAACCCATTTTCAAATATCTATTATTGTGATGACTAAAATATGCTAAACATATAGACAATTATCCACTTGATTTTCTGTTGAGAATTATTGCATAGATACCAAAGCAGTTTGATTATCACAGAGAGACTTTTTATTTTCAGCTTTGTAAAGTTGTGCATTAAGTTGTTGTGCCTCCATTTAAACATTAAGTCCTGAAATTAATTTATAATACATCCAGGAAAAAGTCTCCTTGGTGTAAAGCTAAAAGCTACAAAAAAAAGTGGTAAATTTAGTTTCCTCAAAGACTTCAAATTAAATTTCAATTCAATTCAATTAACAGTTTTTGAATGCCTGCAGGGAGCATGGCACTATACTAGATATTAGAATTTGAAATATGCAGAGGTTCAAGAGGGTTTCAAAGTTAAGTGTATGAGTTTGAATAGAGAAAAACCAGAATTATTTAAACTGCATTCTTTTTGAAGTCTATATTTTCTTTGATGAATTCTCAAAATACTGTTCAATTTGATGGGGAACTCCCTAGGAATGGAGTAAGAAGAACAAAAGACATTCTTTATTGGATCTTAAATTTGGAACATAGGACTTGTTCATATTACTTCAATAAATGGTTTAAATTACAAAAATATTATTTTAAAATGTGAACTAACATGATCAGATAATAATGGTGTGTTTAGAAAGACACATAAATGTCTTCTCTACACAGGCATTAACATTTCAGATTTGTACATGTTTATCCTTTAAGTGTTATTCTGAAAAATGATAGAATAAAGAGTATCCTAATATCACCAGGAACCAGGAATGCTTAGAAGGAGAGTGGAGTAAATTTTAAAACTGTTAAAATTTGCCCAGACATCTACCAAAATTCAGCTAGATATGCCCACCTAAAATGTCTCCAGAGCCTGTCTTATTGGAGAGTGTTTTACATAGCTGCTACTCTGTTTTCTGCAAAAATCAAAGGTGTGCTTAAAAAGAAAACAAATATAATGAGTTCCTTTTTAGGATCAAAAAACTTACCTTATCTGCTATTGATGAAAGCAGTGTTCATGGCATATCTCCAAACCCTAAAACAGTATATTTCTTTTACATTCTTTTTTGTCTTGTTTATTCTGTGAAATTCGTTAAAAAATAATTTTATGTTTTGTTACTTTATTTTAGTCAGTACTATTTATTGAAAAGATCTTTCTATGCCACTTCATTTTACTAGCACTTTTGTTATACATATAGCAGACTATATATTTGTGGGTCTGTGTCTGGACTCTATTTTGTTTCATTTTTTTTTGTCTATTCTTACATATATTCTACACTATCTCAAATATCTCAAATACTGTTGACTTAACATGAATCTTTTCTATTTGAAAGACCTCTTACTTAATTTTTCTCCAAGGTTGTTTTGAGTATTCTGTGGTCTTTTTATATTCATAAAATTTTAGTATCAGCTTGTCAATATCAGCAATAGCAACAAAACCCTGCTGGGATTTTAGATGAAATGCATTTACTCTACAGAGAAATTTGAGGAGAGCTTTAACTTTACAATATTGAGTTTTCCAATGACAAATGGTATATTTTATCATGTATAGAAGTTTCAACTTTCCTCATAAATACTTTCTGGGTAGAAGTCTTATCTAATATAGATATTTGTTCCTAGTATTTTATTTTTTTTTGTGCTAGGGTAGAATTAATTTTTTTATTTTTCAATTATTTATTGTTTAGAAATAAATATACTTTTTGTATATTAATTTTGCATTTAAAGACTTTCTTAAATTCATTTATTATTTTGATATTTTGTTTGTAGACCCTTTTGGCTTTTCTATGTATAAAATTATGGTGTCTGCAAAGAATGCAATCACATCATTTCCTTTCTGGTATTTATACCTTTTACTCTTTTTCTTGCATTATTGTACTAGTTAGGATCTCAGATTCTGTTCACAACTCAATAGATGATGATAACAACCATCTTTATTTAATTATTAATTTAAAGGAGAATTATTTAAATACTTTACCACTATGTCTGATATTTGCTGTAAGATTTTTTTTTTTTGTAGATGTGGGAGTGATTTTTTAAATATATGTACAACATTTTAATTTTTTTCTGTAACTAATGAGTGTTTTTGTTCTTTTCTTTAGCCTACTTTCCTTCAGTCTAAGACTTGTTCCTCTTCACATCCTCCAACAACTTTGTAAAATGCCTCTCAATACAATGTTCCACGTGGTCAAATCTATCAGTTAATTAGTTCTTTTGCTTTTTTGTTTGTTTTCTAGTGAAATGTAGAGTGCATTCCTGCTGGGTGCTTTTGGTATTTCTCTTTGCCATCATTCTGGGAATTCAGTTTTCTTTTGGTTTCCAGATACTACTGGTATGTCTTATTCATTGATTTTTCTTTCTTCTTGGCTTTCTCCTTCATTTCCATGAGGAACGACTTGAGCAGTCACCCACAGCACTTAAGCTCACAGCACAGTGGGCACCAGGGCAGGTCTGTGGGAATCTTACTGGACAGAGATGAGGCTTGCCTGAGCCGAGGGGCTGTAGACAGAAAGTGTGGAGAGGAAAAAAAAATATGACAGATGCAAGTCTGTTTCAATTAACCCAAAATTTGATCAATATTATATTTGAGTGTATAAGTTTTCCATATCATTTTTCAAAATGGCAAAAGCATAATTTTTAAAATTGGAGTAAAACATTTGTGGAGTTTCCTAAAATCACTAAAATTTGTTAAAATTTGTTATCAAAGGCCCTGATGACTTTTTCTGTAAATAATGACTATTCATTCAACTAATATTTATCCAGTATCTTTTCTATGCCAGGAATCAGTGAACAAAATAGACATAAATCTCTGCGTTCTCAGAGGAAGATAGACAATAACCTAGTGAAAAAGTTAATTCTATAAAATTATAGAAGTTGATAAAATATACAGGAAGGGTAGGGTGATTAGGAGTCCTGGGCAGGAGGTAAATGTTAAGTGTAATTTTCAATAACGTGGCCAGGGTAGGCTTCATTGAAAAGGTGATATTTGAGCAAAGATTTGAAGAAAGTAAGCGAGTTAGACATGGGCATAACTGGAAGGAGAGTGCTGTAGGCAAAAGGAGCATGTCTAGTGTGTTCAGGAACACAAGGGGGCCTGTGTGGCTGAAGCTGAGTGGGAAAGGGAGAGTAGACAATGAGATGGGGTCAGAGAGGTAATGATTGTACTAAACCATGTAGGGCTATGGGGGGCATTATAAGTACCTGGGTTTTCACTCAGAGCAAAGTAGGAGAGTTTGGCAGATTTGACAGAGGAGTAAGATGATCTGGCTTGTATTCTGAAGGGATCACTTTGAATATTTTGTTAATAAGAGACTATAAGGGCTGAGGGCAAAGTTAGGGAGGTTAGGTAAGATATTACTGAAGTAATTCTGGTTGGTGGTTCCATTCAAAATGGCAGCAGTACATACAGGTGGTGAGAAGTGGTTGGTTGGGTAAAATACTCCAAAATGTAGTGGCTTAAAGTAATTTATTATTTTTTATAATTCTGTGGGTTAGCCAGATGGTTCCTTTGATGGTTTCTTTTGAACTTACTCATGTGGCTGTACTCCCCTGAAGGCTGGCTGGGTCAAAATTCCATGATGGGTTCTCTCACATGCCAGAGATCCTTTGGTTTTCCTCTCCTCGGCCTCTCATCCAACAGCCTCCTTATGTGGTAGCTTCAAGGTGGTATTTCAGGAGAAGGAATGTAGAGGAATGTGGAGGCTGAAAGTCACATCATATCATTTTACCACATTTTATTTTTCAAAACAAGTCACAAGGGCAGTCAGATATGACTGGAGGAAGAGTAGACTATCTCTTCTTGGGAGAAGCAGCAAAATCACATTGCAAAGGGACCTGCATAGAAGGATAGTAGAAATCTGTATTCATATTTTTAATCCACTAAAATTATTTAGTATTTTGGCCCTGGCCGGTTGGCTCAGTGGTGGAGTGTCGGCCTGGCGTGCAGAAGTCCCAGGTTTGATTCCCGGCCAGGGAACACTGGAGAGGCACCCATCTGCTTCTCCACCCATCCCCCTCTCCTTCCTCTCTGTCTCTCTCTTCCCCTCCCGCAGCCGAAGCTCCATTGGAGCAAGGATGGCCCAGGCACTGGGGATGGCTCCTTGGCCTCTGTCCCAGGTGCTAGAGTGGCTCTGGTCGCAGCAGAGCGACGCCCCGGAGGGACAGAGCATCGCCCCCTGGTGGGCAGAGCGTCGCCTCCTGGTGGGCGTGCCGGGTGGATCCCGGTCGGGCGCATGCGGGAGTCTGTCTGACTGTCTCTCCCCATTTCCAGCTTCAGAAAAATACAAAAAAAAATACATAAAGAAAATTACTTAGTATTTTGAGAGTATAGGTTGAATGTATGATGTGAGAGAAAGAGAGGCATCATGAGTAACTCAGATTTTTCATTTTTGCAACAGACAAAAAGGAGTTGCCACAACTGAGATGGGCAAGACTGTGGGTAAGTTAGGGGAATGAAAGATAGACTCAGTGCATCAGCACTCCATATGCAGCTTAATATTAAGTCACAGGTCTTCTGAGGCAAGGTCTTCGAATGTAGGCCAGGACTAGTTTTCGAAATGGGAGATTGAGCAAACACAGGATGGCAAGTAGGTGTAGTTAGTTCAAGAGGAAGGAAGATGAGAGAAGGCCTCTGCATTCTAGAAAGTAAACTTATACATACAGAAGGCCTTCTGGGTATGGACGACAAGAAGAAGTCAATGAAGCCATAGGCATATTCCAGGATTAAATGTTGAAAGAGGTTTGTAAGAAAACCCAGGAAACAGTGCTGTAGAAACTGAAAGAACAACCTTGAGAAAGAACTGAAGGGGCTCTTAAATATCTTCTGTAAATCTTAAATAATTACCCATTGCCACGCCAGTAAAGTCTATGGCGAGGATGCACCTGAATCTTGTCAATATGGAATATGACTCACAAGTTAAGTTACCTTTTTTTTCCTGTCTTAAGTGGGGAAAAATATCATAAGGGAACATTTGGTCATGCTCTAGGCATAAAAAGACTAAATTTTTCCCAAGGAAGAGAATTTTTGAGAGGAATACATTCCATGTTGTACAAATCTTCACTGGCAAGCCTCTGAGTGTGAGTGTGTACATGATGTGTCTGGATGTATCTGGATATATGTACTATATATACATTTGATTAGTGTCAATTACTATGACTGACCTTTCTTTAGGTCAAGGGCTCAAATGGTGAAGAAAGAGTAACAGGTCGTTCCTGAGGTTGGTTGGTGCACATTCTTGGCTAGATTTTTACAAATATACTGTAGAAGATGAATTACATTCTCATCTAGCAGGTTTGACAGTTTACCCAAGGATAGGGATGGATTCAATGACTTTTGAAAGTCAATTTTTATCCCAAGATTTCATTTTCCAATTATGTCTGTTAGACTATTTAAATAAATGATAGTCTTCTATTAGGAAAGAAAACTGACTGGAATTCATTCTATCTGAGCTGCAAAAATTTGAAAATAGGTCAACTCTTAATTATCCAGAGTAATAGGGAACATCTTGGATGTATTATCCTAAACCACAGGTAATTAACAAAATGTGCAAATTAGACACTGATTCATAGCATTTGTTAAAATGTACATTTAAACTATTACTTAAGCAGCCTACATATGTAAATGAGCAAATCAATATGGTAAAAATAATTTTAAGATGGATACAGATATTTTAAAGAAAATGTAGAGTTGAAAATAATGCTGACTATCTGGAATATTTTGTACTCTGAAATTCAAAACATTTAACTAGATCTGCATAGACAGTTGGCAGGTTTTATTATCCCATCTTTGTAAAAGCATGGGAAAGATCAAACAGAGGTGTTCCATTCCCTGGAAATTCTTCCTGGTGGCCCAGGGCTGCAGAGCTCGGCTCAATGTATTGGGGATCAGGCCTACAGGGTCATCTCTCTGCTCACTTCCATGCAAGAGCTAACAACAGTAGAAAGTCTAGGGCACATAGGGAAGTAAGGAGAAACTATAAGTTAAGGTAATCCTTAACAGATAATGAAAATCAGTATTTTAGTGTGGGCCCTATATTTTCCTCAAGTTTTAAAAAATGTACCTGCACTAGAAACATCTGTTATTCTGCTAAATTTTTGTTGTTTGTTATAGTAAATTTTTTGTTATTCTAAAATTATTTGCTGAAATAATCCGTGATATTAGTGCTTTTATTTTTACTACTAATAATTTATTGCAACCTATGATGTGCCTAATACTACACTTAGCACTTTGTTAATGTTAGCTCTTCCTTACTTCTTATGACAGCCTTCTGCAGTGAGAATTATTCTCATTTTACAGCTGATTCTCAGAGAAGTTCATGATAGCACATGGGGAAGGTGACTTTTATTTATTATTATTTTTGTTAATTGAGTTTTTTGGAATGACAATGGTTTGCAAAATCATACAGGTTTCAAATGTATAAGTTTCAATAAAACATCTGCACATCATCACATTGTGTGCCCTCTGCCTCAAGCAAAGTCTCTTTGTGTCCCTATTTCCCCCCTTTGCCCACCTCCACCTAGTTCTCATCTCCCTCTCCCTCTGGCTATCACCAGACTGCTGTCTGCGTCTATGTGTTATAGATATATGTTTTTAGTTTATTCCCTTCACCTTCTTTCAACCCATGGGTCTTATGCCAAAGCCATGTTCTTTCTACTAGGCCTGTGGTTTTCAAAGTGTGCTCTTCTCTCTAGATTGGCTTTGCCAAACCTGCACAACCATCTACCTGAACCAACAGAATGTACATTTCCTGGGAACTTGTTGGAAATTTAAATTTCTGGATTCACCTTAGACCTACTGAATCAGAAACTCTGAGGTTGGGGTCTAGCAATCTGTTTTTCACATGTCTTATGAATCATCTTTCACAGGTAAGTTTGATACATGCTTAAATTTTAGAACAACTGTTTTGAGAGTATAAGCTGTATATGTGATGTGAGAGAAAGAGAGACATCATGGATGACTCAGATTTTTGGTGTAAGCAACAGGCAAAAAGGAGTTGCCACAGCTGGGATGGGGAAGACTGTGAGCAGGGAAACTGAAGGATAGACTATGCTTATGCAATGCTTCCTTAAAAAAAAATTCTTTATTATTTTTAACTAGAGGTGCAGAATTAATTGTTACTGCTGTCATATGAGGTAAGAAGTCAACAGTCTAATTTAATTGAGCTTTATAACTGAACTTTCTGTTTTCAATTTCTTCCACTTCAGTTTTCCTACTTGAAGCAACCAGGAAAAACTTTCTTAAAATCATTCAAGGAGAATGTTACATATTCTAAATCAGTGGTCTCCAAAGTGTACTATGTACAATACAGAGGTTAGCAAGACCATTCACTGGGTTGTTGGAAGGAAATAGGATTTCTAACTATATTAACTTGTACCAAAAAGTCAGAGAAAAATAAACTTTACTGGCCCGGCCGGTTGGCTCAGCGGTAGAGCGTCGGCCTGGCGTGCGGGGGACCCGGGTTCGATTCCCGGCCAGGGCACATAGGAGAAGCGCCCATTTGCTTCTCCACCCCACCCCCTCCTTCCTCTCTGTCTCTCTCTTCCCCTCCCGCAGCCGAGGCTCCATTGGAGCAAAGATGTCCCGGGCGCTGGGGATGGCTCCTTGGCCTCTACCCCAGGCGCTAGAGTGGCTCTGGTCACGGCAGAGCGACGCCCCAGAGGGACAGAGCATCGCCCCCTGGTGGGCAGAGCGTCGCCCCTGGTGGGCGTGCCGGGTGGATCCCGGTCGGGCGCATGCGGGAGTCTGTCTGACTGTCTCTCCCCGTTTCCAGCTTCAGAAAAATACAAACAAACAAACAAACAAACAAAACTTTACTAATGTTTCATATGGGTTGAGAGTAACACATGAATTTATCATATTTTCTCATGTATAAGACGATCCCATGTATAAGACACACCTTAATTTTGGGGCCCAAAATTTGAAACATAAAATGTATTACATAAAGTTATTAAACTCAAGTTTTATTCATCATAAAATTCATACAACTCCTCATCACTATCAAACTCCCATCTATTAGCTTGTCCTCATCTATGTCTGATGACAAATCACTGTCTTCAACAATGAGTGCAAAACAAGTGCAAAAAAGCAGAAAATGCAAGTAAAAAAAATCTACAGTCACTGTATAAGATGCACCCAGTTTTTAGACCCCAAATTTTTCAGAAAAAAAGGTGCATCTTATATGTGGGGAAATATGGCACATATAAATATGTACACATTAGTGGCAGGCTTGTTCACACACTCTATTTATTTTTTAAGATTTTATTTTTTGATTCAGTGGAGGGAGAGAAACAAAAAGTACCAAATCATAGTTGTTTTACTTTAGCTGTTCATTGATTGCTTCTCATATGTGCTTTGACCTGGCAAGCCCAAGGCTTCAAACCAGCTACCACAGCATTCCAGCTTGACACTTTACCCACTGCGCCAGCACAGGCCAGGCTGGCTCACACACTTTTGTATTCTGTTGTGTGGTAACTAGCTGTGCACAGGTATAACCTGTCAGCCTCACACTTCAGTTACTCTATACCTATCTTTCCTGTTTTCCTGGGCCTTCTCTACTTCTGTCTAGCCATTCTCAAGCACATACAAATCAGGAAGTGTAAATAACTTGACTCAATGTGAACTGGGAGCCAGTGGATAAATATTTGCCTTTTCCATGTCCCAGATGGTCAATTCTAAAGTGTATTCTGTATGACTTCTTTAGGGTACTCACATGATTGACCTCATTGACCTTTAATAGTAACTAGTTCAATTGTACACCGTTGGATTGGCTTTTGAACCTATTTTGCTTTTTTTTTTTTTCCAGTTCCCACTCTTGTTCTTGGTGGGATCATTTCTGTAAATAAAGTCTCTACATAGAAATCATTGTCTTAGACTCTTTTTGGAAGAACCCAGGCCAAGTAAGGGGCACACTAAAACATCTTTGTTAAAAGGTATAAGATAAGCATTTTGAAAATTACTGGTTTAAAAAATTAGTTATCAATTTTTTAAAATGAAATGAATCTATCAGATGATATCCTAATGCTTGTGTATGTGTTAGACCTCTATACATGTGTGACATTCTTATGGTCATATTATTGCTAACTCTCCACCTTCTTATACCACTCATGGAAGCATATTAGAAGCGAGTCAGTAACAGTGTGGTTATAATGGTGATATTCTTAAATTTACTTCAATTTATAGATATAGTTAATCAAGTATAGCCTTTAGTACTTTATCATGAATACCAAAATTCTTTTAACATCTCAATAACTGATGGTAACGAACAAATGTGCTGGGATCATTTGGTTGAAATTTCTGTTTAAAGAGACTTGAAAAAAGCTTTAAAGCCAACAGACCCAGGTTCAGAACCTGAAACTTCATGGTAACAGTTACTTTTTTGTGTTTAAACAACTTTTTAAATTATTTATTTGTAAAAAAAAAAAAAAAAAAAAAAATATTTATTTGTAAACTCTTATATCTTAGTGCTAGAGAATAAAGTAAGAACTTTATGCTATTTTATTTCTTGTTCAAAAACAGCTCATATATGTTATGAGAATAGTACCTTACCCCTGTGGTATTTTCCTGCAAAACTCATAACCTCAGTCTAATCATGAGAAAACATCAGACAACCCAAATTGAGAGACATTTTACAAAATATCTGATCTAATCACGAGAAAACATCAGATAACCCAAATTGAGAGACAATTTACAAAATACCTGTCCAGTACTCTTTTTTTTTTTTTTTTTTCATTTTTCTGAAGCTGGAAACAGGGAGAGACAGTCAGACAGACTCCCGCATGCGCCCGACCGGGATCCACCTGGCATGCCCACCAGGGGCGATGCTCTGCCCACCAGGGGGTGATGCTCTGCCCATCCTGGGCGTCTCCATGTTGCGACCAGAGCCACTCTAGCGCCTGAGGCAGAGGCCACAGAGCCATCCCCAGCGCCCGGGCCATCTTTGCTCCAATGGAGCCTTGGCTGCGGGAGGGGAAGGGAGAGACAGAGAGGAAAGTGCGGCGGAGGGGTGGAGAAGCAAATGAGCGCTTCTCCTGTGTGCCCTGGCCGGGAATTGAACCCGGGTCCTCCGCACGCTAGGCTGATGCTCTACCGCTGAGCCTACCGGCCAGGGCCCTGTCCAGTACTCTTCGCAAGAGTTAAGATCCTGAAAAACAATGAAAGATTGAGAAATTGTCCTAGCCCAAAGGAGGCTAAGTAGACATGACAACTAAATAGACGGTGATATCTTAGTCTAAATTCTGTAACAGAGAACACTAAAGGAAAAACTGGTGAAATAGAAATAAAATCTGTAATTTAGCTAATAGCATTGTGCCGATATTAATTTCTTAATTTTCACAAATGTGCCATGGTTTTGTAAAATGTTAACATCAGGGAAGATTAGGTGAATGGTATATAGGCATAGTCTGTATTATTGTTGTAATTTTTCTGTAAATCTACAATCACTTAAAAGAAAGTTTATGTGGAACAAACAGAAATAAAACAACTCAGGTAGACTGAACTCTGGCTCATGTGGACAGAATCTTGCTTATAGATCACAATAAGAAAGTCTTAAAGGAAAAATGGTCTGTAAAATAGAGGTATATATATAGAGAAGTAAGGTCTACACATGCAAATGAAAATACTCAATGGAGACTGTCAATACTATGAAGAGCTCATTTGTACCATAACGATCCGAAGCTCTTTTTTTTTTCTTCATTTAGAAACTTTTTGGTACAGAATTATTTAATTACTTCAATATGCCACTTGGCATTGTCAAAAATATCTAGTTCCATCTCTTCAGGAGATTATGTGCTGGGCTCATCATCTTTTGTAATTATTTTTCTGTTAGCAGTTCTCAGTAAATACTTTTGCTGTTGCCTATGGGATGCCAAGATATTCCGAGATAAAACCTGAACTCTAAAGATGGAAGCCCTATTTTTGAACCAAGCATTTAATGAGTAAGAATTCCGCAAAGCTGCACAATCTTCCCTTGAGAAAACCTGACGCCTAAATATTCTGTGCCTTCAACTGATAATCATGCTGTCAGTTAGGCATTTTGCATTTTAAAAACAGTGGAATAAATTTTTTTTCTCTATGAATTTCTTTGAATAGAGTTTGATGCAGAAACATAAAAATATTGCTTGCCTCATACCAGGAGGCATCAACAAATCCCAAGCTGTCGTATAGTAATGACCTGTTCTGCCTGAATCGAAGCGTATGTCTCGTGAATGTTGGGTCTTTGGTGGGCTCTGCCAGCTGTTAATTTTGGAGTTATTTTCACACTAAGTCCAAATATGTGCTTGAAAATCTTCTTGGGTCATAACTAATCACAAAAAAAGCAACATTTCTCAATCATGAAATTAGATATAATTGGAGATTAAACTTAGTTCAAATAAAACGTATTTTCTATTATAATCCTTCTTTGAGAAACCTGGCTGTGATAAATGCCAAGTGAGTCTCTGCCAGGTCACAGCAGTAAGAGTGCAGAAGTGCCAGGTTCATATAATGTGAGCATTATGTTTATAGCTAGATATATGTAAGCTAATTCATCAACATCTGTCTGTCCTTAGGTAGGTGACAAAACTAGATCAGGAAATCTGGCACCAATCCCAGATGATTTTCTTTTCCTTTCTCCACCATAATCTTGATACTAAAGTTCAAACAGAGCTTGACTGTGGACAATTTTTTTAAAATGGAATTATGGGGAGAAGACAGTTTTTTCAAGTCTGAATTCAAATGTCTTTTTTGACAAAACTGGACTAAAGAAAAGTCATAAATATTGGCCTATAGAATAACTTATATGTTTATTATGTAGCAGATCTTTAGAATTCACATAATGAAGTTTGTGACTTTTGACTATTGGAAAGTAAGAGTGGAGCTGCTATGTTACATATATAATGACAACAGCAACCCAGGATTGCACAACACAGCTCACCACTCTAAAGCCTGTGTCTTTCGTATTTTGTCACCATGCTGAGGAACCAATTGGAGCCATGGGTGCAATGATGTACGAGTGAGACTTTAGCTGGTGAACGTGCCTTACCTATCACCCAGCCATCACATCTCAGGTGACTTGTTATATATGTAGGCACACTCAGGAAGGGATTGTAAAAGTAGATGTAAAAAGAAATCCAATAGTGGTGAAAGAGAAAAGAAAGTGAATAAGAGGAAAAAAAAACTGAAATAAATTTGCCTGGTTGTAAAGATTTCAGCTTTTATCCTGTACAAATGTCAAGAACTTGCTCTTTAGAAAATAAAATAAAATGGAAAGCATGGGATAAGATATAATTTCCTTTGTTATACAGGAATATCAGTAAACATATATTGAATTACTAATTGTGATTTTAGCATGGTTCTAGCTGCCAAGGATTGAGGTTAGAAAATGACCAGAGATGGCATCAATTATCAAAGGTCTTCAAACTTTTCTGGAAGGACTCCTAACTATTATAGAAGAGACAATTCAAGAATAATAACTGTGTTGTTTTAAGAAGCTGACCAGAAAAAAAAGAGCAGCAAGGCCCTGGCTGGTTGGCTTAGTGTAGAGCATTGGCCGGGCACGTGGAAGTCCCAGGATTGATTCCTGGCCAGGGCACACAGGACAAGCAACCATCTGTTTCCCCACCCCTCCCACTCCCCTTTCTCTCTCTCTTTCCCCCTCCTGCAGCCATGGCTCGATTGATTCGAGAGTGTTGGCCCAGGGTGCTGAGGATGGGTCCGTGGAACCTCCGCCTCAAGTGTTGAAAGTAACTTAGTTGCGAGTATGGCCCCAGATGGGCAGAGCATCAACCCCAAATGGGTTGCTGGGTGGATCCTGGTTGAGGAACATGTGAGAGTCTATCTATCTTTTTTCTTCTCACTTGGTAAAAAAGAGAAAAAAAAAAAAGAGCACCTGATAGGTGAGTTCCAGATGCAGCTCTTACAATAATCTTTCTTCAATACCTCCCAGAAGTTAAATGGCCCCAGCAACCTGGGCCCCAGTTTTAACTTAAGACCCTTACACTCCTGGTAACTATAATTTATTGACCAGACTGGGAAGCCTCTGAGAGGAAAAGGGTGCTTCATGGGTAATTACTAGACAATTGGAATACATTGGGACTGTTCTGGGCAAACCAGGAGGCAAAATCATCCTATCTCCTGTACTTCTAGGCCTTTGTCTAATCCTCTCTACAGGTCTCTTCCCTGTGAAACTCCTCCTCCTTGGAGTATATGTGTGCTTCTATCGAGTGGTAGCTGCTTATGTGCATTCCTTGTTTATATGCAAAAATATTTAAAATATCCCCTGTTATTTGAGAATTTTTGAAACTATGTCCTCATTTTGATATTTTCACCCATGAATGAGAAAATTCAGCCTAGAAAGAAGGAAACCTAGTAACTCAAAGGAGATATTTAGATGTAGGTTAGGTCTTCTCATCACTTTCAAACTCCCCCTGACTAGGCAGCATCAGAGCAGCCCTTTTAAAATAGTCACCAATGCAGATACTGATAATACAAATTCAAGGCACTTGCTTTGTAGATTTTAAGTTCATAACAGTATAACCTTATCAGCAAATACCTTTGTGCTTACTCTGCACAGGGGGTGATTCTATGTGCACAACATGCACATTGCTATATATGAGCAATGAAGATATAAACCTTGTTGTTTAAAAAATAAGTAACACAGAGCAGCACAAGCAAAATGTTTGTTAGAGAAATAAAAAACCACAGGACTGAGAAAGAAAGAGAGATAACTTTAATTGTACATGAACCAGGAAAGTGGATAGGACTTACATGGAGTGGACTACATGTATAACTGTGTGCTGGGGTGGGGTGGGGAAGACAACCAGATTGTCTATTTATCAGTTAATACATGAGAAGAGGAAAAATTCTCTTCTCTAAATTTGGCTTGCCAAATTCTATTAAATTTGAATTGTATTTTCCCCTCAGAACTTAACTTATATCACCTCAAAATGTGGAAGTCCAATCTGCAAGACAGATTTGATTGGCACTCTGTACATTCCATGTGTGTATCCCCCATTACTAAGGTAAGCATGCTCTAAGACAGTTTGGTGGAAATACTTTTGTCTAAATGGTACTTAGGCGTAACAGTGGTCTTGACGACGTCCTTCATATTAAGGTAAATTTGTAGAGAAGCTTGGCCTGTGAATGTGTTTTGTAGTAAATACACAGCCAACTGCAGATTTATGAGCATCGTTATCCTGCTGTACAGATAGTGCCTCCATTGAATTTAATGAGCTGAAATAGGTGAACAGTTCATTCTAATCTCCTAGTGCCTGAGACTCCCATAGTCCCTGGAATCATTGAACATATGTCCTTCTCTTGTTTTAAAAACCTAAGGTGCTTTCTGACAAATAAGTCTCTCTTGAGGGCAATACATAGGAAGTGATTTTGAAGATGTTTTCTTCAATGCATTGATTGAATGCTAACCTGAGGCAGATACCTGTTGCAAAACTGAGAGGTGATTTGTCAAAACCAAGATCCTTGGCAGATTTACTTTAATTGATTCTTGTTCCTTTGCATGCATTTATTACCTTGAGAATGCCTTAGATTCACTCACCCATAAGTTTCCTTTACTATTAAAAACAAACATTGGCAAGAAAACTCTTTTGTGTCTTTTATGTGATAATTTTGAACTGATCCTATCATGTTCATCATAATTAGATAAAATGTTCATGAAAGGTACGACTACAAAACCTAACCTGAATTTCCCACCATATATTTAAACCACTAATAAATGAACCCAGGTAAAAAAAAATGTAGAGAATAAACCCCTCCCCAAAGTGAGAAGCCGGGGGTGGGGGCTGGGCAGAAAGACAGACTCCCACATGCGCCCTACTGGGATCACCTGGCGTGCCCACCAGGGGGTGATGCTCGGCCCCTCTGGGGCATCACTCTGCTGCAATCGTAGCCATTCTAGTGCCTGAGGTAGAGGACACGGAACCATCCTCAGCTCTGGGGGCCAACTTTGCTCCAATGGAGCCTTGGCTGTGGGAGGGGAAGAGAGAGACAGAGAGAAAGGAGAGGGTAAGGATGGAGAAGCAGATGGACGCTTCCCCTGTGTGCCCTGGGCGGGAATCGAACTGGGACTTCTACACACCAGGTCGACGCTCTACCGCTGAGCCAACCAGCCAGGGCTGAGAATAGAACTTTTTTTTTCTTTCTGAGAATAGAACTTTTAAAAATCCCACAGGCCGGCATTTATTCATGAGAAGAACACTGGTGAAGTGAAGCAATTGGTATATTTCAATGGCGGTGCTCTTGGCATTTTGAGTGGGAAATTTTGTACATGCATGTGTGTGTGTGTGTGTGTGTGTGTGTGCACATGGAAGTCTTTTTAGCTTATTGTAGGACTTTAAGAGTCACTGTATTCAACATCATAAAGACCAGGAGCATACCCCAGTTATTGCAACCACAAAACCTATCTCTCCATAATTATACAAACAACTCTTAAGGTATAATTTATTGTAGGTGGTAAAAAAGTAAACACTGACTAGATGAGTAATTTCCAACTTAGAAAGTTTATGTTTTCACAGATATTTTGATGGGTTAAAATCTGGAACACACTTTTCTATACAATAAAGAATATAAATGATATCTGTGTCTTTAGGCTGTTGTCATCTTTGACCCCTAAGTACAACTCCTACCCCAAGTTCTTAGACTGAAGTCATTTAATTGCAACCTTTAAATCTTTTCCCTTTTTTCTAAATTAAACTCTCAGATTAGATTCTCAAATTTGATCAAAGAGATTTTAAGGAGTTATATTTCAAGAATCTATTGGCTTAGGACCAGATTTTGGACTCATCAGAACTTGTTCTTAGTTGTTACCTTATCCCCAGTGACCTAGTTTGTATCTTGCACCCCAGTTACTGATATGATCCCCATCTGGCCTTCATAATGCTTTCCATCCTACCCCACTTCTCTATTTGTTACCACTGCCAACCTCCTAATACTCTTCCCACTGGCCCCTAAGGAGATTTGTTTGCTGCTCATTGTGAAGAATTTTGTTATCAATCACCACCTGGACATTAGGTTAGCCCTTTCTTCCAGGCTATGGATGATATGTCCACTGGCTTATTGCTATATCTTCCTAAAGATTGTTTTTGGGTGTTGCCTCCATTGCCCTGGCTGGTCTTTTGCCTGTTCTAGGATGGGCTTGCCTGAGCACCGAGGTCAACAGCTATCTCACGCTATTGTGAACCTGATGCAACTGAAATTGGGGACCTAGATGTGGCAAATAGGGAAGAAAGGATGTCGGAGTACAATGATTAAACAAAATTAAAACAAATTGAATAAGAAAGAGTTGCTTAATCTTTAAAGCTGGTACTTAAAGTAGTCTTAATTAGAGGAAAAGAGGAGATACATAAAAATTATTTTAAAAATCTGAATTGTCTAAGCCTTTGAGGCAAGGTCTTCAGAAATTGATGGCTGTGACTATTATGATTAATTTCCCTTCAAAACTTATGGATTTACTCTTCCTTGATATAGAAATTTCATTAACACTACTCTTAGGCTGATCTATCCCATAATTAGGATAATTTTTTCCTCACAAATGAAATGAAAAGAGATTTTCCCCCAAGAATAATTGAGTAAAACAAAGAACAAGTGAAGTGAAGGAAAGCACTAAAAATAAATATGTATGTTGTGTATCAACAACACTGTAAGGACTTGAATGGAGATGGAAATGGCAAATAATGCATCTGAACACAATTATTATTATTTTTTTGGGGAAAAACATTTTGTTTTATTTATATTACTAAATTAAAGGAGAAAAAAGTAATGAAAACTGAGCTTCTCTTACATCTTTGTCCTCCCACTGACCAGGCTGCCTTCCCCAGAAACAAAAAAATATAGATTTCTCATGTATCTTTCCAGAGATATGCAATGCATATATACCAGCATTTGTATGTGTGCTTGCATTAATACACACATACAGACACATATATAACATATGAATTAAATATTTGAATCAATTTGTGTTTAATTGGTATTGAAGTATTTGAAGAACCAGAGTGCTCATTTCCGTGGTCATAGTTGGGGCCTCTCAGCTGCTGGGCATCTCTGTGAAGGTGTAGGGCAGGCATCAGATGATTTGTTGACATGCCCTGTACTCACATCTGTAGAAACGTCCTTAAGAGAGGATCCCTCTGGTTTCCTGTGTGGTGGGATTGTGGGTCTGGGGAAGAGATTGGTGCTTTCACTATTCAGTGTGCAGATGGTCTTCAGCCTAGTGCCTCATCCCTTCCCTCCATTATGCCTGGTTTCTCCAAATTTGGACCTTCTTGGTTTTATTTTTTTAGAACAGTGGTCCCCAACCTTTTTTGGGCCACAGACCGGTTTAATGTCAGAAAATATTTTTACGGACTGGCCTTTAAGGTGGGACAGAAAAATGTATCATGTATCACGTGACCGAGACAAGCATCAAGAGTGAGTCTTAGACGGATGTAACAGAGGGAATCTGGTTTTTTTTTTATTATTATTTTATTTATTTATTTATTTTTTACAGAGACAGAGAGTGAGTCAGAGAGAGGGATAGACAGGGACAGACAGACAGGAATGGAGAGAGATGAGAAGCATCAATCATTAGTTTTTTGTTGTGCGTTGCGACACCTTAGTTGTTCATTGATTGCTTTCTCATATGTGCCTTGACCGTGGGATTTCAGCAGACCGAGTAACCCCTTGCTAGAGCCAGCGACCTTGGGTTCAAGCTGGTGGGCTTTTCCTCAAACCAGATGAGCCCGCACTCAAGCTGGCGACCTCAGGGTCTCGAACCCGGGTCCTCTGCATCCCAGTCTGATGCTCTATCCACTGTGCCACCGCCTGGTCAGGCAGGAAATCTGGTTATTTTTAAAAAGTAAAATATCGTTCAGACTTAAATGTAAATAAAATGGAAATAATGTAAGTTATTTATTTTTTTCTCTGCAGACCAGTACCAAATGGCCCACGGACCGGTACCGGTCCGCGGCCTGGGGGTTGGGGACCACTGTTCTAGAACATAAAAATTATTCTCCTGTGGTGATAGGGAAGAATTGTTACCTGATTATATAGAGTGAGAAAAGAGAACTGGGGGTTTAAGTCTTCCTTATATAGACTTTCAATTGACCCCATTTTCTGCCCATTCCTCACCCCACCTTCAGAGGTACCTTCTGCTTCCAATTTGAGTCTTCCCTATGTTTTCCGGTATGAGGTGGTGTATTAGTTTCCTATTGCTGCTGTAACAGATACCACAAACCAATTGGCTTAAAACCACACAAATGTCTAATAGTTATGGAGGTCAGCAGCCCAAGTGAGTCTCAATAGGACTTAAATCAAGGTATTGGCAAGGCTGTGTTCCTTTTGGTGACACCAGGGGAGCATATGATTCCTTGCTTTTTTCTGGCTCCTAGAGGTTGCTTTCGTTCCTTGTCTTATGATCCCACATCACTCCAAACTCTGCTTCTATCATATCTCATTCTCTGACTCCACCTCTCCTGTCTCCCTCTTCCTAAGGACCCTTGTGATTTCATTGATCCCACCTGATAATTAGCTCCATCTTGAGACCCTTAACTTAATCATACATGCAAAGTTCCTTTTACCATGTGAGGTAACATATTACAGTTCTTGGAATTAGAACATAGATATTTTAAAGGACATTATTGAGCTTAGCAAAATCAACTTGTTTCTTTTTGGCTTTACCCTCTGCAGCCAATTTGGTAGTAATTTTGCTACTCTGCAGTCAGTTACCACTCATCATCTGCTTTGTCATCCTCTGCATTATTGTTGACATGTCTTATCTGATATTGTCTCCTCTCCCATTCTCTGTTTTTTAGTTTTAAGGGTTTATACTTTTTACAATCTCCTATTGTCATTTTTAAGATGTGTCAAACCTCCATTTTTAACTGGCAGTCCTCATTTATTTGATAGATTAAAAATGCAGAGAAATTACATGACTTGCCCAAGGTTACAAAGTTAATTAGCGACAGACATGAACTTCTGTTTAAGAACAGGAACAATTCTAGTACCATAAAGAAAATGGAATTTCAAAGTTGAAATAACACACTGGAAAGAAACCACATTAGTTCCTACTGATAGATTTAGAGTGTTGTTTTTCTAATCTGGAGACTTTTGGAGCTGACTTTTTGGTTATCATTTCAAAAATATGAATGTTGCCTATGTCTCACAAAACTCTTTGAGAGTTAATGATAAAAGTTTCTGTGAAAAACTTAGAGTGTTTTTATTAAATACAAGCAAGCATATTGCCATTTAGGGAATGCTAGAAATATTCTCTCAATGTTTACTTGTAAAATGTGAGTTATATATGGGCAAGAAGTAACATGGGATTCAATTTAGTTAGTCACTAGGATGTTATTCAGAAGAATGTGGTCTACATTTTCAAGCTCAGAACTGACTAAATTCTCTGTTCCATTAGTCAATGAATAAACTAAGCTTTCACTTGAGAGAAATAAGATGTAAAGGCGAAAAAACAGCAATAAATTATTTTTAGGCATTTGTTTAATTTGATGTGTTCTAAAATAGAAATTCCAGGTAGACAATGCAATTATAATTGGTAAAGGTATGTAGAATCCTATACTAAAGAATAATAACTAGGTTTTCCCCCTTATTGTGTGTCTTTCAGTCTTCCTAGAAAGTGAGAAAAACGAGAGACTTATGTCTCAACCTGTCTAGGAATTTGTAAAGAAATGAGAAATAAAGCCAAACATAGAAGTAGTTCTCATATCTCAGGAACTCGTGGGGTGGTGGGGAGGAGAGAGAGGAAGAAAGAGAGGTGACTATTGACAATATGTTTATGAGTGAAAAAGTTTAATAATTTGTTTTTAAAGTAAACATTTGCTTTTTTAAAATCTGCATCACTGTCATAATCACTGGTGGTGATTGCTTTTCAAATGAACATGCACTCTCCTCCTTTTTCTTCTCTGATGGGCACTGTCATGTTCTCCTTTCTGCAGCTGGAGGCCATAGTTGACAGCACAGCTAATCATTAACTGGAAAAGGAGAAAGCATAGGAATCCTGGCGTGAAGAAGTGCCTTCTGAGCTAACAGTTTCTTTAGTGTCTCTTACTGTTTTGCTAAGCACATCCATGGCCATAGATTAGTAGTCACCTAACTCCTATTATATTCCAGAAAAGCTTAGTACTAACAATGACACTTGGGTTCAAACTTACTTATTTTTACATTGAGACTCTACTCTGCTTTTTTGTTTAACAGAAGGCTACAGTTCTTTGGGTTAACTAACAGATGAGAATACCACTATTCTGAGAGAGGAAGGAAAGCATATTTACCAAAACCCTTTTGTTCTTTATACTCTATGTGTAAGATGCAGGTAGAAACCAGTGCTGGTTTGGGTTTCTTTGTGGAAATAGAGTTATATATTGGAACCATGGTAAGCTGAAAAGTAGAGTGTGATGGGGTTCAAGACAGCTACCCCAAGATGTGACACTTTGGCATCTTGAATGTTTCAATGTGAGGAAATCTGAGAAAATGGTAGAAGTAGGAAGGTCACTTTGACCTTCCCTCATTCTTCTTCTCTGAAACAGGTCATAAGACCCTCATGTGAGAGGGGCCCTTCTTTTTTTTTTTTTAATTTTTTTTTATTTATTCACTTTTAGAGAGGAGAGAGAGGGAGAGAGAGAGAGAAGGGGGAGGAGCTGGAAGCATCAACTCCCATTTGTGCCTTGACCAGGCAAGCCCAGGGTTTTGAACCGGCAACCTCAGTGTTTCCAGGTTGACGCCTTATCCACTGAGCCACCACAGGTCAGGCTGAGAGGGGCCCTTCTTAATACCGGAGGAAAAGTACACCTTTGTCTCTAAGACAGAGGGACATGAGAAGAATCAGAGCCAACAGGCCTTGTTAAGTGCCCCCAGTTATTGCACGTGCCCTATACTCTGATCTATACTATTTCTACATGGCTGACCACTTTCGTCAAACTTAGCATACAACTACTCAGGCTTAACCATGTCTTCAGGTCTTCATTTCCTTTTGAAGGCTTCCATGCCTTGTAAAAAATATTAAATAAATTTGTAAAATAAATAAATAAATAAATTTGTATGCATTCCTTCTGTTAGTCTGTCTTTGTCAGTTTAATTTTCAGATGCAGCCAGGGATCCAAAGAGGGTTCAAGAAGACTTTTTTTCTCCTCTGTAGGGACTGGGGCACATTTGGGACTATCGAAGATACAAATACTTCTAGCTAAGGAGGAAAGCAAATAAACACAGAAAAAGAATGCCCAACTTTAAATGCTTTTCTGTGAAACTAACTATTCTTTGACTTGCTTTCTCTCACTGACAGACCAGTAAGTAGAAAGAGCAGAATGATTAGAGGAGCTGCTCTGTCTTACGTACAGTCTAAAGGCAGGAATGCAAGAGTATCATCTTATTTAATGGTCAGTTTTTCTTCTACTGCTGCTTCCCAGCCCCAGTGTTTCAGGCTTTCTGTAGGTTAAAGAAACTAGTATGGTACAGCGAAGAGAAAAGGTTAAATTTTTTTTTCTTAAGGCCTTCCATGCCTGCAGATTTTCTAGATAAGAGTGTTAATAACTAATATTCACTGAGTGCTCATCATACACCATGGGCTTTTTAAAGGTCTCTCTTGCCCATGACCACTCTATAAGGTACATGTCCATATCATCCCCATCTTACAGAGAGGAAATTTGAAGGAAAGAAAGTTGCTCCAGGGTATACAGCAAGGATGTGGCAAAGAACAGATGTTTTTGTTTAATAAGCAGCCTAGCACCAGAAACTTTGCTTTTGACCACTATTCATTCATACCGTCTTGTTAAAGGCTTAAATAAGTAAACAATAATCTTTCATATATTCTGTGTTTTAGTCAAACTGAATTTTCTTCCTGTACAAATAATTTCTTATCCTCCTTTCATTACTCATGTTTTTCTCTGCTCAAATGCCTTTCCTTTTCAAAACTGTATTTTCTTCTTTTCTCTCAAAGCCATTCCCCCCAACTCAAATGATATCTAGTTCAATATTCTAAGATATTTTAAGACCCTTAGTAGTAATTAATCTCTCTTTTTCTGAAATTTGGAGGTATTTTGTTTTCCTCTTTAATGGTACTGATTATTCTCTACATTAATTTATTTAATCTTTCCTATTAAATTCTAAATTACTTAAAAACAGAGCCATTTTATTTTTATTGAATGTATTGGGGTGACATTGGTTAATAAGATTATATAGGTTTTAAGTGTACAATTCTATGATACATCATCTATATATTGCATTGTGTGCCCACCACCCAGGTCAAGTCTTTTTGCATTGCTTTATGTTCCTGGCATAGACTGTACCCATGATTGGTAATAATGTCTATTACAAATAGACATTTCCAAATTGTGCATACTGTACTCTAGGGAACATTGAAGCTATAGGCAGTGATTTACATATACTTTCTTTTTTTCTGTGCGCCTAGATATGATTGACTACATGTAGCTGTTTTATAGGGTCAATCTCTTAGAGATTTTTTCAGAAAGAATTCCACAGATGCAGTTACAGGACTAAAGTTTATTTAACAACACAAAATAGAATTTCAGAGATGGTATGCAAAACAAGAGATAACACAGAGATTAGACAAAGATATGGCTTCTTCAGTCTTCCAAAATTTTCTGTAAAGGATGGCTATTTTATAGATCTTGGAAGAGATAGTAGAGGAAACTCATAGGACTGTTCAATTGCTCTCTTGTTCTGCTCTGTGGCTTATTTGCTTTTTTGTCCTGTGGAGTGTTGCCAGTTAAAGCAAGGAAACAAATTTTACCAAACGTTGAAACATGAGTAAGGGTGAACCCTGAAGCTCCTCAGCTATTTGCTCCATTTCATTCAATCCATGTTTTCACCTGAATATTTTTTTCTTTTATTCACATGTTCTTTTCAATTCTACTCTTGTCCCTTCATTTTCTTAAAAAAGTATTTTCAATTTAGTTAACTTTCCTCCAGATCCTTAGTGTTTATTCAAAGGTCTGCTGCTTTTATAAGTAGTTCATCTTTCTAGCATCCTGGGGACATTTTTACTCTTTGGTTTCTCTCCTGCTATAGTTAGTCCTTTGTTGCTCACATTTTATTTATTTATTTTTCTGAGTCAATAACAGAAACACTTTCTTCTTTGTAGATTCTGTGCTTCCGTCAGATAACATCTTCTTGTGTGAATCTGAATACGGTCTGCAGAGAGAAACCCAGAACTTCAAATGTTTCCAAAACATTCAAGAAATTAATAGAGGAGAGCTATCAACTGATGATCAGGAAGGCAAATAAAAAGCATTCTGAAAAATCTTTGATAGTCTTGAAGCAAGTGCCTGCTTTATGACAAATGACACTGATGAAAATAAGAGAGAGAGGTACTTAACTCTTAAAATATTGCCGGATATCCTTCCACACTATCAAAAATAGTGATGGGCAAGACAATCTTGTCAAAGGAAAAGAGATTATTTTGTTGCACAATGCAATATATTTTTGTCAAGTGCTGTTAGCCTTCTATGGTTTTAAAATATATTGGTGCTTTGGGGACATTTTCTTTGAATGGTTGTGCTAAAAACTTCATACAAGCAGTCTCTTCAATCAGGTTACTTTTCTTCCATAATTGGTGCCTAAGTTTCACCTTAGAGCAAGCATACTTAGTTTACCACTATGGGAGAGTTCTTTTATGACTTGGCTTATTCCATGAATTGGCTACAATACAGTTCAAAACCCCTGCCTAACATGAATCCATCACAAACAATAAAAAAGAATGTCATATGACTGGCTTTTGATTCCATTTCATATTAGAATTCTCCATACAAAGGTATTTAGGAAGAGTCATGGATACTCTGTGGCACATGGAAGTCCTGCCAAACATGATCAGTAAGACTGGATAAAAAAGGAATATTTTCTTATTCTATAAGAATTCTTTAGAGAAGTGGGCAAATGTAACATCCCTACAAATGCCACTTGGCATTGCCAGTGTATTTTTTAATATACAAATTAGTACACTGTAGCCTGACCTGTGGTGGCGCAGTGGATAAAGCATCAACCTGGAAACACTGAGGTTGCCGGTTCAAAACCCTGGGTTGCCTGGTCAAGGCACATATGGGAGTTGATGCTTCCTGCTCCTCCCTCTTCTCTCTCTCTCTCTCTCTCTCTCTCTCTCTCCCCTCCTCTCTAAAATGAATTAAAAATAAAAAGAAAGTACAAATTAGTACACTGTTACCAAGAGATGGATTTGCCATGATTCAGAGTGTATGCATAGAAACGAGATCTCTCTCTTCATGCTCCAGGCCTTCTATCAGAAGAGGTGTAATGCTAACTTATAGGAACAAGATAGAGCAGCTGAATAATAGCATGAGACCATATAGCATAACAAGATGTATGTTTCCAGTTGGGTGTAAGATTCACAGGACTGAAAGTAACATTTTCAGTGTGACCAATGAACCCAATGCCTGGGGAAGGATATCATGAAATAAGAAAAAGGAGCCCAAATGAGGCCAATGAAGAGAAGTGGCTATTCAAGACTTTTAACTTTTGGCTGTCTGGCTCAGTTTATTAGAGAGAATGAGAGGCAGGTACTCTTAACAAATACTGGGCTCTGAATCAAATTTCTATATTGCTGGCTAGTACCTTTATTAGGGTCCAAGGATTCATGAAACTACTTTATAACGACAGACCTTAACATGTTTGGTCCCTAAAATACTGAAGTCAGAGGTCATCTTAGTGGGATAAAACTCTAATGGATAAAAATACATTTGCAAGGTGCTCTTAGTGAGTATCTTTTAGTTATTTTTAAAAATCACCCATTTTCAGGATTTTACTTCATCATGCATGCTATAGAATTTGGTGAATCTTAATATCCAGATACTTAAAATTTTTTTCTAGTATTTAAAACTTTTTTGTATGTATATACTTATATGTAATTTTAATATGTTTTACAGATACTTCATTAATTATTTTTTAAATCCAACCATACATGGGCATTTAAGTTGCTTTTTATTCTTTAGCATCAAAAATATGCTCGCATGAACAACTTTTTACATAAAGCTTTGTCTGAATTTAAAATTATTCCTTCAAGCAAGATAACTTTAAATGGAATCACTGGTTTAAAAGCCAGAAGCATTTTTAGGCTCTTAATACATATTCCTATTTTTTCCCTAGAAAGAGCAAATTAACAATAAAAGGCCCTTCACTAGATGATTGAATAAAGAAGAAGTGGCACATACATACAATGGAGCACTACTCAGCCATAAGATGCAATACTGCCATTTGTGACAATATGGATGGACCTTAAGAATATTATGCAAAGCGAAATAAGTCAGCCAAAAAAAGATAGAAAACATGTGATTTCACTCCTATATGGGGTATAAAACTGAAACCCATGGACATAGACAACAGAATAGTGGTTACCAGGGGGAAGAGGGTGAGGGGCGTAGTAAAGAGTAAAGGGGACTTGCCTGACCTGTGGTGGCACAGTGGATAAAGCATCGACCTGGCAATGCTGAGGTTGCCGGTTCAAAACCCTGGGCTTGCCTGGTCAAGACACATATGGGAGTTGATGCTTCCAGCTCCTCCCCCCTTCTCTCTCTCTGTCTCTCTCTTCTCTCTCTCCCTCTCTGTCTCTCTCTCTCTCCTCTCTAGAAATGAATAAAAAAAAAGAGTAAAGGGGACCAAATATATGGTGATGGAAGATGATTTGACTTTGGGTGGTGGGCACACAATGCAATATGCAGATCATGTATCATAGAAATCTACATTTGAAACCTATATAATTTTATTAACCCATATTACCACAATAAATTTAATAAATACACATAATATAAAAAAAGAGTATACATTTCTATCAGCAAAAGAGAATTTCCCACCTCACTCTACCTTTATCAGGATTTGGCTTTATCTTCTTTTTTAAACTGTGCTAATTTGATTATTAATCTTTTAATTTTCATTTGGGTTATTATTTAGATTAAACATATTTATACATATTTATTACACACTTACATTTCTTTTGAAAAATTATATTCCCTATTGAAATATGGAAGAATGTTGTGGTGTATTTTGTTTGATCATTATCGGTTCTTGGATTTTTTTTTAAAGAATGCAAAGACAAGTTCTTATAATGATTCTGAAGATCTTCATATAATGAGGATTTTAGCTTTCTTAATTCTGACTGGTGTTAATTTAACTTTCATAACAAGTAAAACCTGTCTTTAGGATAATCAAAAGCATGTATTAAATGTGGCTATCTTCATATGGCATTGTGTTAGGGACAAAATGAAAGCAGTTTTTCTAGCCACACGCTCTGTCAATTCCCAAGCCTGGTCCCTGTTGTAAATAAAGCTGGTGAATTGCTGTTTTTATTTTAAAAACTAGTTATTCGGTACCCAGTATCTGGACATATTAATGAATACTTTGGTCACCTTGGGATTCAAGTGACTTTAAATACTTTCCTCATTTTTTTTCTTCTCACTTCTCAGCTTTTCCATACAACATTGTTTACACTCTGAAAGTCAGGTGCAAGCAGGGCCAGACATACACAATTGGGTGTCAATCACCCTCCCACCTAAATATACTTATATTACTCACCACCCAGGATGAATCAAGAACAAGAGCTTTAAATAAAAGATAATTCTTTTTTTTTTTTTTTTTGTATTTTTCTGAAGCTGGAAATGGGGAGAGACAGTCAGACTCCCGCATGCGCCCGACCGGGATCCACCCGGCACGCCCACCAGGGGCGACGCTCTGCCCACCAGGGGGCGATGCTCTGCCCCTCCAGGGCGTCGCTCTGCCGTGACCAGAGCCACTTTAGCGCCTGGGGCAGAGGCCAAGGAGCCATCCCCAGCGCCCAGGCCATCTTTGCTCCAATGGAGCCTTGGCTGCGGGAGGGGAAGAGAGAGACAGAGAGGAAGGAGGGGGGGGGGTGGAGAAGCAAATGGGCGCTTCTCCTATGTTCCGTGGCCGGGAATCGAACCCGGGTCCCCCACACGCCAGGCCGACGCTCTACTGCTGAGCCAACCAGCCAGGGCAAAAGATAATTCTTTGTTTTAACTTTGACAACACTTTCCACTTAAGCATTCCTCAGTACTGTAGGGATGAATAACCTCTCTGGATTATTAGAACATTATGGGGTCTCAGCCCCTTGGCTTTGGGCTATAAACTTCTTCAACATTGAACTGAAAAATTCCTCTGGGTTTCTGGCTCAGTGACTGTCTTTCCAAAGCCATCCAAGCTGTGCTGTCACATGGGAGCTATTTAAGGTCTCTCATGAAGCTGAAGATGTATTTCTTGCCTAGAACAGTGGTTTTCAACCTTTTTACACTGGGGGAACAGTGACTTAGCTGGCTGGAAATGAAAATGCCCAGTGAATAAAGTTTTATCTTACCGTGCGTAACAGTTGCAACCAGAGGCAATTTAACAGCTGGTAGTACATCAGGTGTGCGCTCTGGGCCCTGATTTCTGAAGGGCGCCGCAAAACCCCATCTTTACACTTTTTTCTAATGTAAGGGGCCCAATATTAACTTCTGCACCTGGAGCCTCAACCAATCTTAATCCACCTCTGGTTGCAACATAATGCAAACTGGTGCTTGATTTCTAAACTCCACATGTACAATACATCAAATGCTACATAAGTTTGTATGAATGCTTTTTGTCTATTTCACACATGATTTGTAAATGCTCTGCATGATACAAAAGGTTGTTCCAATGAGCTTACAACTTCGAAAGATATCTAAAACAACCTCAAAAGTATTTTCAATGATGACAGAGGTTGATAAATGGTGATCACCCTGAGCATAAGCGAATTTGACTGAGATCATTGGGTCTATAATCTTCATACAACATCTGAATGGGTAACTCTTTTGTGGACTGATGCCGGTTGGCAGACTGGCAGTTCAAAACCACTGCTCTAGAAGACACCTCTCAAAGCCTCTGTGTTTCTGACTAGACAGGTCACCCTGTGCCTTGGATCCCATATTGTTGGCAGAGCAAACTGAGATGCTAACCACACTTGGTGGGCACACCAGGACAGCTTCTCTGAGCAGAGACACTGAGCCAGATCACATCATGCTCTGACCCTGGGTGACTGGTAGCTTCAGCCATATCCTGTAGCCTAACTTTATCTGCGAAATAAGGAAGTAGATGGCCATTAAGTTTTTCTCCCATCTGTACACATGAATGAATGTGACTCTACTAGCATCCATAAACTTTGAAGTTTCTTTTTTTTCTTTTTATCTCTTTACCCTGGAACATTAATTATTATTATTATTATTATTATGTGTGTGTGACAGAGACAGAGAGAGAGAGAGTCAGAGAGAGGGACAGGTAAGGACAGACAGGAAGTGAGAGAGATGAGAAGCACCAATTCTTCGTTGTGGCTCCTTAGTTGTTCATTGACTGCTTTCTCATCTGTGCCTTGGCCAGTGGTCTACAGAAGAGTAAGTGCCCTCTTGCTCAAACCAGTGACCTTGGGTCATGTCTATGATCCCATGCTCAAGCAGACAACCCTGCACTTAAGCTGGTGAGCCCGCGCTCAAGCCAGTGACCTCAGGGTTTAGAACTTGGGTCCTCTGTGTCCCAGTCCAATGCTCTATCCACTGTGCCACTACCTGGTCAGCTTAATTAATTATTTTAATAAACATCTTCAATTTCCTGTAATGTGCCAACCATGAGCATCAGTCAAGACTTTTAGTTTTTTTGTTTTTCTCCTCAAGCTACAGGGAAAATTTAAAAATGTCATTAAAATACATATATAATGAATCAAATTGACTCAACAATCATATGGCAAAGTCACAGTTGTGTGAAAATTAATACACAAACCTCTTTTAAAATGAAACTGCAAGGCTAGAAGAGAGAATTCTCATGCCTGTGTCATTTAATGCACTCTACCAACCGCAACAGGAAGAGATGGCACTGTGCATCTCTGACAGAAGTGAGTGATACTACTTCACTACCTCAGACGGAAGAAGAAGAGATTCCTCTCTGCCCATAAACAGCTCAGACAAAAAAAATTCACTATACTTTGAACTGTCAGTTTCTTCTAATGAACTCTATTTACCACAGCCCCTCCAAGTCCATGAAAAAGTTTTCCTCTCCTTTGTTTCTCTGGACTTGTATGATTCTCCATTAGAGAGCATGTCCTGGATTGCAATTCTTTGTTGTTCCCAAATAAATCCATTTTGCAGAGAAACATTCGGTTACTTGTTTAAGGTCAACAGTTGTCAATGTTGGGCTGTGAGGCTGTGAGGCCCTGAGGCTAGATGGCAGTAGAGCCACACAATGGTAGACACAGACAGAGAAAGTTAAGTAAGATATTAAGGGATTCTCACGATCAAAGAGAAGGTATTGGAGTAGGTCATCCAGAGAATGTGGCTGCTGGTTGACTTTCAAGCTGGACAGGCTCCTAGCCTCCTTCCCTTTCCTTGGTATGTATGTGCAACCCACCACTCCCAAACTAAGAGCATTTTAAAGGATGCAGCCTATGAGAGTAGCTGTTGTTGAGACCATCTGGATTTAACACAAGACTAAACCTTGTTAGGACCTCCATTTAAACTTTTCAGATTCTGGCAAACAAGTACAGAGATCTATTCATCTTGTGACCACCTAAGACATGCCTCACATGTTAGTTCCTCTGTTTATTAAACCTGCCACTTACCAATCTGGAGAGGTCTGCCTTTTTCTTTTGTCTCTCCCTGCTTGCCATGTATGGGAGCCAGTTTACAAACCAAAAGAAAGTCTGTAGAAGCTCTTTCTCTAATTCAGACAAGACAGTTTTGCATCATAAGACAAGATATTTTCTTGAAGTACAGGACTGACAGCTCCCCTCCACAAGCTATGAAAAAAAAATAGACATAATAGTACAGATGAAACATTGGAAACTATGACAGTATTGGGAAACTGAGCCAATGTCATGATAATAGAACTCTAGAGTTTATTCTGAATGAAGCCTAAATCATTTGAAATGTTTAGGTGTTTAACAAATTTGTGACTAGTTTATTTAAGGTGAGATTTGGTTTCTTTGTTTATAAAACGCCAGTGAGAGAGTTCTATTTAAATATAGTTAAAGTTAAAATATGTAAACTTAGGTAGAACCAGTTCTACATCTCCTTATTACTAACTAAGTTCTAATAGTAACCAATAGATAGTAAGCATCTTTAGCCCTAATGTCACCTATAGCAAGCACCCTGCTTAAATTCGCACCTGCAGAAGTAGTGCTATGACTCTATCTGTATGCACACTTACTAGGTTTATCTTGTCAAGACAATATTTGAGAAATTGATTAACTATGAATTAGCATGCAAAGTGTAAAATGTTTGGTGGATAAGCAAATGTTTCTTTTATCTGCACTTTTTATACATCAGTGGCCAAGACAGTGAAATAGCATGGGCTGATGTCTCATTGCATTGAAACAAATCCTGAAGAGTCTACAGAAGTGGGAAAGAAATGGAGAGTTCAAGAGCTAAGGGAAAAAAAAACCCCAGAAGTCACCCTTAGGGAAGCTAAATTTTGTTTTGAGCTCGTGCAAGTGGAGAGAACTCCTGAGGATGGAGGGCTGCAGAGTGTGGGTGAGAAAAAGCTTTTCAAGTGCTGGATTATTTTGAGCCTGTTGCCATTCTTTCACAAAAGAAGTCTGTGGCTAAAGCCAAACACAGATGTGCTGAGCACCTGTTGTAGTAAAAGGGAGGCACAAGCTCTGCTAATTGAGTTAATGAAAACAGACTTTGGAGCTGGAATTATTTAAAGACTCATTTACTCACATATATGATGGTTGATGCTGGCTGTCAGCTGGTCTCTTATCTTGGATTATTGGCTGAAGCACCAACATGTACCTTGAGGTTCCTCATAATATGGTAACTGGGTTCCAAGAGAGATCCCTCTAAAGGTAGTTAGACATTTATTGAAGGAGTCACAGAGTTCTGTCCATGTTCAAGAGGTTGGGAAATAGATTTCACCTCTTGATGAGAGAGTGACATGATTCTATAAGAGTATTTAGAACTGAATATTATTGCCAACATTTTTGGAAAATAAATTTGTCACATGAAATTATTTCTAAATAAGGACCAGAAACTGTACAAGAAAAGTCGTCTGTATCAGGAGGTTAGATTGATGGAAGAAGAACTTGAATTTAAATGCAATAGCAACTGCCTGCCAGAACTCTTCTTTGACAAGGAGTTCAGATATGTCCTAGGAGAGAACTCATTTCAAGGGGAAAATACCAGACAGACAAAATTCGCTCAGGAATAAATCATACCCCACAGTGATTAAAATTGTTTTTTCTTTCTTTCATTCTTTTTTTATTTTTTGAGAGGATGGGAGATGAAGAGACAGATTCCCACATATGCCTCTACTGGGGTCCACCTGCCAAACCCCAGTCTGGGGCCATGCTTGCACAGAGCTATTTTTAGCACCTGAGTGGAAGGTTCCACTGAGCCATCCTCAGTGCCCAGGCCAGTGCACTCTAAACGTCAAGTCATCGCTGTGGGAAGGGAAGAGAGAGATAGAGAGAGAAAGGGGAAGTGTGGAGTAGAGAAGCAGATGGTCGGCTCTCCTGTGTGCCCTGACTGGGAATCAAACTCAGGGCATCCACACGCTGGGCCAATGCTCTACCACTGAGGCAACCGGAAAACTGTTTTTGAATGCAGTTTTATGAACTGTACTTGTCAGGGATGACTCAGGGTAAAGCATTTGGAAAAGGAAAAAGTTTACTTGTTAAGATTACTAGAAAGACCAGCCTCTGAAAGAACTAGTTCACAGACTAAAAATACAATATTTAAAGAAAAAATTCCCCATGAGGTCACCAGGTGGTCATATTTATCAGTCAGCTCTTGTCAATGTGCTATTTAACAAACTACTACAAACACTAATGGTTTAACAAGCATATAGGCTGGTCAGTCAGAGCTTGTTACTCCTAGTTTGTATTGAGCTGGTGGCACCAGGCTTCATTATGGGCTCAAGTCTGTTCTAAGTGTCTCCTATTCTCCTTGGTCCAGTGGGCTAGTTGGGAGATACTTTTTCAGGTGATGGCAGAAGCTCATGGTTAAGTGGATAAAGGTGATATCTAAGGACTGCATTCTAAACTGGCAAACTGTCACTTTCAACCCATTGGTCAAAACAAGCTATGTGGCTATGCCCAACATCAATAGTGTGGGGAAGTAGACTCCTCTTCAGTGGGTGGAGCCGCAAAGTCAAAGTCAAGAGGCAAGGATAGAGGGAGGGATGAAGAACTGAAAACAGTAGTACATTCTACCAAACTGGCTGTTCATGTTGGAAAACAGCAATTTTCCTCACATGATTTCCATATTCACAGACATTGTGTGCACGTGCACAGATGCACACACACACACACACACACTGACACAATTTTTAGACATCGTATTGTTTTTGTTTGTGAGTCAGCATCTTATGGGAAAGGCTCACTTATTTTTGAGACTAGAATAAGACAAGAGAACTATTTAAAACATTTTAAGGGAATTATTACTTGTTTGTTTTTCTGATTGTGAGAAGTGAGAGTCATTTTTATCAGTAAAGATAGCAGGTACCCTCGGCTCGATAGAAAGAACTCCTGTCTAAATCTAACATTTGGGGTCTGGGGTAGTAAAACATAATATGAGGCTGAAAAATATTAGCTGGGATCTAGTTGTGAATTGTGTGTTTATCAGGCTAAGGAAGTTGAATTTACCCTTTGAGAAGTGATCAGAAAGCTCTGACTACAGATTTGAATGTATCAGGTTTAACTTTTACAAACCTGACTTTAATGACAATTAAGAAGGACTAAATGTATCCTGATTCAAGGTAAACAATGATTATTGTTATGAAAGAGAAATGCAGCAGTGGGAGAGCAGAGTGCAGGAAAATTAATCCCAACTGGAAGATTTTGGGAAGACTACTAAATAAAATGGAAGTCAAAAGGATTTTAATAAATTGGAAACAAGTGACAGGAGAAGGAAGGCACCTAAAGAAGGTAGAACATTCATTTATTCAGCGAATATTTATTGACTGCTACTAGGTTCTGGGCACTGTTAGGTATTGGGGATGTAATTTTGGACAAAACCAAAATTACTTTCTACCATTGAGGAGCTTATATCTAGTGGAGATTTAGACACTGATCAGACATTAACACAAATAAATTAAAAACTGTAACTATAATAAGCCCTGTGGAGGAGAGATACACAGTGCTAAGAGTCTCTACAAGGAGTTAGTTCAGGTTAGGTTAGGGACTTCAGGGAAGTCAAGAACTGAAAGATTAGCAGGGGTTAAGGTGAAGAGAAGAGATGATTATCTGACAGTATTGAGGACTTACTATGTGCCAGATATTTCTTAAATGCTTTACATGTATAAAATATTTTCATTTTCAGAATAATTCTATGATATACACTTTATTTACATATATAGATACTGAAACCGTACATATCTGAGGATTTAAGATTACACAGCTGGTAACATGGTACACCTGACATATGAATCCAGATAACTATTCCAATGCTCTAGTTCTCTCTGTTCTCAAGATACCATCTCATGAGGCCAGGAAGAGAATCAAAGCAGAAAAAATGATACATTCAAGGCTCTGGTGGAGGCGTGTCTGGAACTGAAATGAGACACGGGATGCAAACAAAAGTAGCAGGACTGGAGTGAGACAGGAAAGGCAGATAAAGGCCACTGATATGTACAGGGTTTTGTAGTGCATGTGAGAATTTTTTTTTTTTTTAGCAATTGTAAAATACTAAAACATTTTAAACAGTGAGATTATATTTTAAATATTCATTTTGAAAATACTGTGAAGAGCGAAGAAGAGAGCAAAGTAGATACAAATGGACCAATTTGGCGGCTGTTGTAATATGTCAAGCAAAAAGTGATGGTAGTTTATGAAAGGCTGTTCTGCAAGAGATGCACAGCTGTGGGTGCATTTTAGCTTTTTAGCTGGTAACATTGTTTGCACTCCTATCAATTGACTCTCAGAGGAATAAGGCGAAGAGAAGAGAGGCATTAAGAATAAAGTCTTTTTTTTCTGGCTTGTACAACTGGTACCAGTGAGGACAGGCTCACTTAGTGGAGAATTTTGGGAACCGGGCAAAGTCAGATCTGGTAGGTTTGGGGATTGGGATTATATAGAAATGAGAAGCAGTCTAGGATCTAGAATGACTGTAGCAGGGAGTGACCGACTTGTTTATAGCGTCTCCTCTTACTTCGCAGATTGGTTCTTGTCAGTTGCCACAAAAATATAGAAGCAACTAAAAATAGGAAAAGAAGTTGGCTTCTTCTGGAAAATGATATTAGATATAGAGATAAGTATTATTTTATTAAGCACAGGTTTGTTTCTAGATACATTAGATTTTTCGGGTGTTGGCAACATAATCCAAATGGTAGAAGAACCATGAAGCTGAATAATATGAACAAATCTTAAGTCAAGATTTTTTTTATCATTTAGAGCTTGCTATAATATAGGGTTCTAGGATTAGATGATATAGTATCTTAAAGGTTTAAACATTCTGATCCTTTTCCTCCAAGTTCAAATGCATTCATATTGCCATGAGTTACCTTGTTTTTTCCCCTTAAAAATAGACATAAGAAACTAACTTTTATTAATTTATAGGCAAATACTTTCTAAAAATGAGAAAATAAATCTGGTAAGCTCTTTTTTTATATGAAAATAAGATTGATTAAAAGAAATGCTCTGCTTTAAAGGGCAGACCTTTTCTGTTGCAAAAATTTAATTAAACTTAAAAGTGCCATGAAATGCAATTGAACATTTTGAGCAAGTAGACTGGAATAGAAGCTTCAGGTGATAAATGGGATACTAAATGTATTTCAAAGTGAGATTCAGATATAAAAGAAACTGCTCCACTAGAAGCTATTTTTGATTATGCTTTATTTTTGGTTCGCTCATACAAGAGTTAATAAGGGTACTTACACCTATAAATTTAATTTTGCTTTTATGCTTTATTCTCGAGACAGAAAATTATCATGAACTATAAAACACACATGGAAGATTATTTTCTAACTCTTGATTGCATCCATTGTTAGAACTTTATAGCTCAATCAAAAACATGGTCTAGGCAATTTTTCAGTGAATTTGGGTTACATAGACAGACAACTAAGATGATTTACCTAATGATTCTCACCATTACTTTTCTGATACCCTAAGGATTATTTTTTAACTATATGGAGGCAATTTGGATTGTCACAATGATTGGAGGATCTTACTGGTGATTGATGGGTGGGGCCAAGATGTTAGCTATTTTGTCATCTCCAGCAGTTTTTAAAAAAATGTATCTCCCCATATATTGCACTGCACAACCACTGAATATTCTACTGCTCATTCACATAAGTGAGAACCCTCTTTATTATCTGAGTCTATAATGTAACTTAACTTTATATATCAACACAGTGTTTGATTTTTTTCTTTTTAGAGCTTTTAATATAAATTTCCAGAAATGCTAGTGTAATATATAATAATGTACAGTTAACCCCTGAACAATATGGGGGTTAGGGGTGCCAACCCCTGCACATCCAAAAATCTGAGTATAACTGTCCTCCCCCCTATAAACTTAACTACGGTCAGCTTTCTGTATCTACAGGGAATTGGTTCCAGGACCCCCCTACCCTGAAGATACCAAAATCCACAGATGCTCAAGTCCATTATACAAAATGGCATAGGAAAGCAATGCATATAGTCAGACCTCCACTTCCACAAATTCATAACCACAGATGTGAAACCTGTGGATACAGAGGTCCCATAAATACTGTATTTATTGAAAAAAGTCCACATATAAATGGACCCACAACAGTTCAAACCTGTGTTGTTCAGGGTCAATTGTATGTTAAAAAAATTGTATACTTTCTTATTTTTAATTTTACAAAAATATGATTTCCACTGATAAATCATGCCATCAATGAAAGCACCTGCTGCTTGTAATAGATAAATTTGAACATTACACCACAGACTCATCAGTATGCATTTAGTGCTACTGTCCCATTCATAGTGATTCTATGCACAGGTATGAGTTTGATTTCTTCATTATGTCTTCCCAGATAGTGTCATTATTGCAATATAGCTGTGCCTGAGACCTTATGTCCCAAAATACCAATTAATTTATTACACATTATTTTCTGTTTTACATATATAATTTTATATATTTGGTAATTGTTGGTATAGAAATTTATATTACTTATGTAAGTGTTTATTACACAATGTATGTTACAAAAAGGGAGTGTTAGGTTCAACAGAGTTAATTGACTTTGAACATCACTCAAGCATATATGTGAATTATATAAATTATAAGAGGTCAAGAAGAGACATTTGAACCCATCACGGTCAGGGACTAGGTTACAGACAGTAAAAACAAATACCCAAGATTTGAGTATGAGTATAGGGTTTTAAAATCATATTCAAGTAAAAAAATACAACCAATTATTTACATTATACCATATATATATATACATCATAGTCTTTTAAAGATGAGAAAATATTTAGTAAACCATGTATAAGTATATAGTCATTTTAAAAGACACATCCAAATTTATACCACATAAGTAGATACAGTATACAAATTAGTTTAGGCACTTTCTTTGGCTTATTTTTAAAACAATTTTAAGTTAAAATAAAATTTATTTTTAAAAATTTGATATTTAACATAATAAAATATTTGAAATATTTATATTTATTTCATACATACATTATTGGGTAGAGTATATATTTTAATTCATATAAATATCACACACACACCAAAGACAATGTAAGCTCAGTCCTTTTAGCCGAACTGTTCAAGTCATGACTTTATAACTTAGATATAGATTAAATAGTCCAAATATGCTGCCTAACCTAAAATATATTAAGACATATTTAAGAAAAAAATATCCATTCATTGTACCAGATTTTTCTTTAAATTAACTTTACTAATAATCTCAACTTATATTTTGCTCATTTGAAAGATTCAGGTAACTAGACAACTAAATGGGTAAGCCAAATAGCTTCTGAAATTTAAGAGCTGAATTTATGTGAAATTCTACAAAAGCTAACATTCAGACTTATAATAAATACTTCTTTATAAAGTAATAGGTTATAATTATTTAAGAAAATCTGCAGTTCTTTACTCTTATACTTTCAATATTTGTATAATCAACATTGATGTAATCAACTTAAACACCCTCTAAACTTCCTTTCTTACACTAAATGCACACTTTCAGTATGTCAGCTGAACAATCAGTTTTTCAAAATATTACACAAAGGTGACAGAAAGGATGTATCCTTTCTAGGTGGTTCCTTGCTGTGCTTTCTTGCTGTAAAATCATATATGCAATTTATTTCACTCTGCTAAATGTCAGTTTGAAATATAATATTATAGCACCTCAGAGTATTTTAGTATTAAATGGATTAATGCATGCAAATATATTATATATAGTCCCAACCAAAAATAGTGCTCATAAAGATGTAATATTCTGTTTATTATTAGCAATGACAAGGGTCACAATTATTTGGGAATTTTATTTTATTTGGCCCTTATTTATAAAAGACATGAAAAATAACAAAAGATGTTACTATATTGCTAAAGTGCACAGTCTCACAAAATTAAAATAATGCAGACAAATCTGAAAATTATTAAAGATTGTTTTGAAAAATAACACAATTTATGATTTTATCATACTTTTTAGCTTTCAGAGTGGAACTTTCTCCTTATGAAAATGTTTTCCCAGTCATTTTTCTCTTATTTTAGGAAATATATGATACACAAAAATATGTATATAACAGCCGATAAATGCTAACAACTAATTTTCATTTCAATTTTTAACTTGTGATGATACTTCAATATCAAATTCATTTGCCATTAGAAGGGACTGAGGTAACACAATGCACAAATATAATTTCTTCTTAACAAAATAAAAAAACCAATTAAAGTCATTGTCTTGTTTTAATTGACCTCCCTTCTTGATGACACTGCATGAATCTCTCTTTCTTCTAATCCTGTAGCACATATATATTTTAAATTTTATATGTTACATAATATAAGACTTTCAAAGGTTTCTAATTTTTTTTTTAGCTATTTGACTTTATCCTCCTGAGGAATAAAGATAGAATTTTTAAAAAAATATCACTATTATAGTTCAAAGTAATACATTTTCCCCTAGGAGTTTGGTTCTACATGATTTGCAATGTGCCAAATTTTACTTTATACTTGCATGCATAAAGAGATTTTATTGAAAATCTATTGAATCTTTCTCATATATTGCCACTAGAAATATTCTGATTCTTCAAGTCAAAATTCTTATATGATAATTAAAATTTGTTGAGGAGGATAGTGAAGAATTTCTTTAAGTGAGGAGACAAAATCAATTTGACTTATGGTCCTATTGGAAATAACATTTGGTGGTGGGGCAAAGTAGGTATATAGTTGTAAGTATGTAAAACAGGTTATTCTTGTGTTATTTTTTATTAATTATTGTATCATTTTTCATATGAACAACTGTGAACCTACATTTGCCACACCATGTATTTGGGTATAGAAAGTGATAGATACGTGAATTCCAAACTGCCCTCTTGATGTTCCGCTTATCTGTCAGACCTCACGCCTACTGGACTATCGCCCCTGAGACAGAAGAATTCCAAGAAGCTGGCAAGCCCCCCAAGGAGGAGCATTCTGGACATACCAGAACTTTTGCCTCAGTATCCCCTCAGGTTCTCCCAAACACTATATAATTCGCCCCTAGTCTGTAACTGGTGCTCTTCTCCCCGGGAGAAGTGCCTGAAAGGGTTCCTTTTTTTCTTTCAATAAAGCCTGTTACTCTGGTCTTTCGGACTCCCATGGATTCCAACATTTGGTGCTGAAACCTGGGACAGGGTACTAACTGCCTGGACAATCCCTCTTTGCTGTCCAAACTTACACCCAGGGAAGCAATGGGCAGTGGCAGCTCGTCCTGGGCTTACTCCCTGATTCTGTTTGGATGTGTTGATTGGCAGGCAGTCTAACCCTGTCCTGAACCGCTGCCGGATCAGAAAGGTAAGGAGTTTCTCTGTTCCCCTTCCCCGGTCGGCTTCTCTTTTCCACAAAATTTTCTCTGGTCAGATGATTTTCTCTGACATGCCTCACGTTTTGAGGGGTTTGACTTTCAGCCTCAGTAGATTGCATGAAAGACTAGGCACCTAGCCTAACCTCTCCACTCTCTCGGACTTCTCGTCCTTGGAGCTCCCTGACAGGTGGTGATGACCTCTATCAGGGATGACTCCCCCACACAGAGATTCTCTCCTCTCAGGACACCAAGAGGCGGGGATGACAAAAGGCGAGGATGCCCCCTCTTGCTCACCTGTCTCCACTATGGGCTCCTCAGAGTCTATGCCTTCCAACCAGACCCCTCTAGGATGTCTCATAAAAAACCTCACTAAGTTGGGCCTCTCTGACCTTAAGCCAAAAAAACCTCTTTTTCTTCTGTAACATGGCATGGCCCCAATGCAAATTAGACAATGACCCATTGGCCTGAAAATGGGACACTTGATTATAGATTATAATATTCTGAGTGACCTTGACAACTTTTGCCACCGGATGGGGAAAGCATCAGAAATCCCTTACGTGCAGGCCTTCTTTATCTCCAGTCTAGACCTTCTCTCTGTTCTTCATGTTCTAATTCTCAAGTTCTTCTGGCCAGAACTTCTTCCTCACACTCCACTCACTCTCCTCTCTCTAACTCTCCATCTGATGTCTTTGACCTTCAAGACTACCTTGCTAACTCTTCCACTCCTATTCCTCCATCTCCTCTCCTACTGTTCCTCTGCCTTATCAGACAAAATCACCAGAAAATACCCCTCTCCCTCCCTCCCCCAACAGAACTCCTCCAGTTTCTCCCCCTCACCTATGCCCCCTTCTCTCACCAGTCTCCTCTACCCTGGACTCCTCTCAGTCCAAACTGTCCAGCCAAGCTCCCCTCTGAACATGGGCTCCTCCTAATCTCAGGCCTCAGAGACTACTTCTCTACTCCTTCAGGACTCACTCTGCTCTCTGAGGTTCACAGTTTGGGAGATTTCTCCTAAATCTTGACAATCTTTGCCACTGGATGGGAAAGGCTTCTGAAATTCTTTATGTGCAGGCTTTTCTTCTCCCTTCGCTCCTGTCCTTAATTTCTGTGCCACTTGTTCTACACGCAGGCCGTTTTGGCCAAAGAAACCTCACCTAAAACCTCTGCTCCTAATCTCTCCTTCTCTGTGGACTTCCAACTCTCTTCCCCTCCTGCCTGACTCCCCGGGGCACCCCTCTCTCGGGACCCCTCTCTGGTCCCTCTGCAAATCTCTTCGCTCATAGTCTCTTCCCTCCAAGAGCCCCCTCCTTTTGCAAAAACCTGTTTCTCATTCACTTGCAAATACCAGTCTCTCTTTCTCCGCCCCTGCTGGCCAGGGGCCCCTCCCTTCTCCACTGTGTTCTTTGCCCCCTCCCCCTCCTTAGAAGCTGTGGCTCAGGCTGCGGTGCCTGTCTCTTCTCTGACCCCTCCTCCCTCCTTACAAACTGTGACTGTGCCTCTTTTTTCCATGCCCTCTCCCCTCGCCTCAGAGCTCTAAATCTTTTTGACTCCTCTTACCACGTAGTGCTTTAATCTCCTCCTCCTCCTCCTGCAGATTCTGACCCTTTTTCTTTCCATCCAGCTGCTCACACTGTCCATCCATCTGCTTTCTCTCTTCCTCCCCTCTATGCTGGCAACTCCCTGCCATCTCGAAAAACTTAAAAAACAGAATTGTATACTAAATATGTGAGTAAGTAATCCATCTTGTCTCTTTGTCAGAAAATATCTCTAGTATAATTTGAATTGAAACAAGTAAAGCGTGCTCATTTAAATTTCTTAATTTATATGTAAAAGTCTTTATTTAATGTGTAACTGTCTGTTTCTAAGGCCTTAAACCAATAATTACCCACCTTTTATACTAGGCTTACTCATCCCCACAAACTCTCCCTGTAACACCCCCATCCTTCCTGTTCAAAAACCTTCAGGGGCTTATTGCCTCATACAAGCCTTACATCTAATCAATGAGGTGATTGTTCCCCTCCATCCAGTAGTCCCTAATCTCTACAGGTCCTAGACCTCAAGAATGCCTTCTTTACCATTCCTCTACACCCTGACTCTTACTTTATGTTTGCTTTTATGTGGACTGTCTTACCCCAGGGGTTCAGAAACAGCCTGCACCTGTTTGGGCAGGCACTAGCTCTGGATTTAGCAGCACACAATCTCAAAACTAGTACTCTCATACAATATGTAAATAACCTATTCCTCTACAGCCCCTCTCTGCCTGCCTCAAGGAGACACACCACTACCCTTCTTAACTTCCTCGCTGTGAAGGGATATCATGTCTTCTCTGCTAAGGCACAACTTCATTCTCAGTCTGTAGTCTATCTAGGCATTGCCTTAACCCCCATCACCTGAGGTCTCACCCTAAATCAAACTCAGACCTTCCACAGTCTCCAACCACCTACCACCACAGATCAAATCCTTTCTTTCCTCAGTCTAATAAGCTTCTTTAAACAAAGAAAAAATTGGATTCCCAATTTTGCTCTCTTAGTCAAGCCCCTCAGTGAGATCTTCTGAGCATGGCTTTTAAGGTCTATAATGACCAAGGGAGTAACAGAAAAGGCAAATAAGGCCCAAAAGAAGTCAGAAAATATCAGCTTTTGGCACACGCTCTTAAAGGCTCCAGTGCCCTAAAGGGCTTCATAGAATTGCATCAGGGCCCTGCTCCAGAGTGAAAAGAAAGGTCATTGAACTGAAGCCTTCCAGGCTTCCCGACCCCACTGGTTGACACACCTGTGCTGTGGAAAGAGGGACATGAGAAGGTAAGCTGCCCCCTTGCTCCATGGAGGGAGGATTCAGTCTCTTCTAGCCCTGCTCCAGCTACCTGTGACCTGACCTTGCCCTGTATGCTGGGAATTGCCACTGAAGGCCCAAGGACATTGTTCATGAGCCTAAGGTATTTCTTCCAAGTAGCAGATAAACTAATCTAATTTCTTGTCAACACAAGGGCCATCTACTATGTCTTGCCTAAATATTTGAGTTTTATTTATCCCTCGAAGATCTCTACTGTGGATATTGACAGTCTGATTTTATTGCTTTATTTAATGTATAGTATCTCCTTTATTCCTCTTGTCTCAATGCCCCATGCCTATTGTAGGCTGGGACCTGCTGCTAATTCCAGCTAGAAGCAGTGATCACTAGGACTTAAACTCTAACTGCAAAGTGTAGAAATGTAACCATCCTTTCCCTAAGTACTTGCAGGATTTACAGGTTACTCAACAGACTGTTCAAACACTGTCCAAGAGGCGCTTCCAGCATTACCTCACCCAAGGACTGACTTTCACATGGACAGGTCCACACACCATGATCCTGACAACTCCCACTGCTGCTAGGGCAACTCTTTCCTCCATTCTGACCATCTGGAGCTCAGTAATAGAGAAACAAAACTGACCCCTTGTCCTTCTATTCTCTATTCACCTCTCAGCCTGCCTACCCAATCAGGGGCTTTCTACTTGATGGGACCAACACCTATATGTATGTCACTACTAATTGGATAGAAACCTATAACCTAATCTATCTCACCCCAAATATCAACCTAATCCCACCCTATGTGCCTTTTTTAATTCCCTAGTACACTACCCATCATCTAAGGACCAAACGAACTGTACAAGTAATCCCTCTTCTTATTGCTTTAGAAATCTCTACAGAAGTAGGTCTAGGGGCAGGGGGACTGGCCACTTCCCTGTCTTATTTCTACTCTCTCTCTCTCTCTCTCTGAAGCCCAGCAAATTCGTAAACATGGAATCAGTGGTTTCACACAAACTGGGTGTCTTGACTATTGCCTTTCATTGGTCCACTCACTCTCTTCTTTATTTTTCTAACTTTTGGACCCTACCTCTTACATTTGTTCATAGTTTCTTACAGAACTGCATGCAGACTTTTGCCAATCATAAAATTGGAAAAATCTACCTAACCCAACACACACCAACCCTAAAACCTGCCCTCACGAAACAGAAAAATCTGAAACCCTATATCATCAAACCTCTTAAATCCTATCTTTCAACCCCTACAGGTCACCTAACCCTAAAGCTCTCCCATATCCCTGAAGCACTAGGAGAATAAATAGCATTCACCTCTTAATGCTTCTCAGTCCTTTTACCCTTCACATAGTAAGGGGACAAGATCACCAAGTCTTCTTGGCTGAATAAGAGCCTGCAAACAGACATGAAACATTTCTTTTAGCTCAAACTAACTGCTCTTTCCAGGGTTTCCAGGAAAGAATATCTCTAACTTTACCATGGAAGAACTTTCACCCCGCTATACAACTCTCCTTATCCAAATACTTGTCCCCTTCTTTATCAAGTTTCTACAGGCCCGGATGAGAGAAATCTCTAGGATTACCTACAATCAAATGCTCTTGCACTCCTATTTCCCAATACCCCAAGGAAAACTTCACGAGGGAAATATTGAATAGGTAGGGATAACAGCAGGAAGAAGCAGCCCCTTAGCTCAGGAAGTTCCCTCCTGAATGTTCTCCAAACCCCTTTCTTTTAAACCATACATACTCAGTCCTTCTAAAACTTACACCAACAGGTTCCCTGTCTCTAAAAGTCTCCACATGTCCTCCTATTCAAGAGGAATCAGACTAGCATGTCTCATGAGGCTCATCCAGGAGACCATGTATCACCATGTCACTCTGTCTACTCAGCACTCACAGCAAGCAATTTACAATTATTACCTCGCAAAATTTTTTTACTTCCTCAGTTTTTGAAGACATCGCCTGGTTCAGACCTTACAGCATGGAAATTGATGACCTCCTTAACTGGATGAGGGACTTGGCTTGGCAAGGTTCTCTTCTTCAGTTCTCTCCAGAAGAAGCAATAATTTTCCAATTTTTTCTCCTCTCTCTCCTCATCACCCCTCACCATATATTACAAAATTAATAACTGCCTTTCTTTTATATGTAACCACAGAGTTGAGAAATGATAGATATGTGAATTCCAAACTGCCCTCTTGATGTTCCGCTTATCTGTCAGACCCCACCCCTACTGGACTATTGCCCCTGAGGCAGAAGAATTCCAAGAAGCTGGCAAGCCCCCAAGGAGGAGCTTTCCATACATACCAGAACTTTTGCCTCAGTATCCCCTCAGGCTCTCCCAAACACTATATAATTCACCCCTAGTCTGTAACCGGTGCTCTTCTTCCCAGGAGAAGTGCCCAGCAGGGTTCCTTTCTTCCTTTCAATAAAGCCTGTTACTCTTGTCTTTTGGATTCCCATGGATTCCAACAGAAAGTAAATGTTCAAAGTTTAACCATTGAGCTGATTTCTAAGGACTACAAGCAAATAGACTGACTTACAGTATATAGACTGTTTAACAAAGACTGGAGAACAAAAATTAGAGACATTATCTATCCTTGGGGGATGAGTAGCAGAAATCATAATGAAGCTGTCATTGACAATAAGTGATTAAATGCTGTCAGAGTTTTCAGTGCACAGGAGTGAGAAAATCTATTTCATTGGCTCTGGTATCAGGAATTGATTTTTAGGTTTCATATTTTAAAGCATGATTGAACTAGGAAATATTATTGAATGTACTATTTGTAAACTATTGATATTTTGGTAATGATAATTTAAAAATAAATAGGATTCATGCCTACTTTCTCTTCATAAGTGTGTGGATGCTAAAAGCCAATGTGAGGATTCTGCCAAGAGCTAGGCAAGTCTATTTCAATTACGTTTTCAGGAACTGGGGATGTAACCATAAGGTCATTCATGGACCAGCTGGGCCTACTGCAAGAAGTACTTGAGGCAAAACTTCAGGTATCACTGACCACTACTTGTCCCCACTTCAACCTGTGGACCACTCTAGTGTTTTGAACCTGTAGGAAACAGTGTTAATTCAGCACCTGTGTCTAGAAACCCCTGAAAGGTATTTCTTTGTATCTGGTATATTTTACTTTAGGAAATGGCCTGTAGTTACTTTAGGGAGAGACTTGGAGATAGATTTTCTGTACATGTTTGTGCTATATAACATGGTCCTTCCTCAATGGAGTCCAACATTTTCCTCAGTCAAGAGGCTAGAAGTTCATCAACTAGCTTCATTGTGGAAATTATTGTAGATGAGAGGTTTTGATTCTTCATTGTGGACATTCAAGTTTGGTTTATTTTTCCCTTTCCCTTTCCCTTCTTTCTTTCCTTCCTTCCTTCCTTCCCTCCTTTCCTTCCTTCCTTCCTTCCTTCCTTCCTTCCTTCCTTCCTTCCTTCCTTCCTTCCTTCCTTCCTTCCTTCCTTCCTTCCTTCCTTCATTCCTTTTTCTTCTTTTCCTTTCTTTTTTAAAAAATTTATTGTGTTGACACGATTTCAAGTGTCCCACTCTATATAGCACCATCTACACACCAGATCATAAGCCCCACACTCTGTGCAAAGTCTCCATCCATCCCCATTTTTCCTCTGCCCCCTTTCCTCTTACCTCCATGCCCCTTTTTCCTCTATCTCTTGCTACCTTGTTGTTTGTCTATATGTGTTATGTATATATGCTTTTTGGCTAATCCCTTCACCTTCTTTGATCCAGTCCCCTCTTCTCCCTTCCCTCTAACAACTATCCATTTGTTCCCTGTGATACTCTCTCTGTTTCTGTTTTGTTTCTCAGTTTATTGTGTTCATTAAATTCCATACATAAGTAAGATCGTATGGTATTTGTCTTTCTCTGCCTGGCTTATATCACTTAGAATAATAATATTCAGTCCATCCATGCTGTCTTAATAGGTAAAAGTTTCTTCTTTTTTTTATAGCCATGTTATATGTATCACAGCTTTTTTTAATCCACTCATCCACTGATAGACACTTGGTCTGTTTTCAGATCTTGGCTATTGTAAATAATGCTACAGTAAACATGGGGGTGCATATTTCCTTTTGGATTAATGTTTTGTTGTTGTAAAGTACCCGTACCTCACTTCCATGGGTTTATGTAGAGACACCAAGTCCAGATGAATTTGGAAGGGTTTTTATTAAAGGAAGAGATTTATTAAATATGCTGCCCACTTATGACTAACATGGGGCATTGCAGACTCAAATCATGTATGCCAAATACATTTCAGAGGCTGGTTATATACCCCTGATTACACACAGGCTGGGGGGAGCATGACATCATGGCACAAGCTTATAACATTTGTTTAGGGAATTCACAGAAACATTAAAACTTTTAAGGTAACACAATCAAAGACATTTACAAATCTTTCAGTGTCTATCTCCCCTCCTTTGCCTAGAGGTATGTTCCTCTCAGGATTCCAGGAATGGAGGAAGAGCCAAAATCAATGTAGAGTGGTATGTAAATTCTGTCTCTTATTGTAAGAGAAAAGAAGTTCCTCAGACAACCTTTATTCTATAGTTCAAACTAAATGACCCATAGTCCTTGTAAGTCAGAAAGCTTCTAAATTCTTCTCCCTCCCTTCCCCAAGGAAAGGATGGGACAGAAAGCCTGATCTTTCTTCCTAAAATATCAATATTAATGCAGCTTTTTGGTACCTTACCACATTGGGATTCTTAGGATATAGTCCTAGAAGTGTGATAGTTGGGATAAAAGGCAGTTTTGTTTTAAATTTTTTGAGGAAATGCCATACTGTTTTCCACAGTGGCTGCACCAGTCTGCACTCCCACCAGCCCTTGCTTTTTGTTGACGGTAACCACTCTGGCAAGTCTGAGGTAATATCTCATTGTGGTTTTAATTTGCATTTCTATGATGATTAGTTACATTGAACTTTTTGTTTTTGAAGATAAAAGCATTTCATTTATATTAGATCTGACCTGTATTGAAGTGTGGTAAAAATATTTGTATCATTCTTTTTTTAAAAAAATTATTTTTAATTTATTTGCTGATATGGTTTCAAGTGTCCCACTCAATGTCACACCCTCTTCCCACTGCATGATCACGTTGAGCATTTTTTCATATGCCTATTGGCCACCGTATGTCCTTTTTGGAAAAGTTTCTATTTAGTTCATTTGCCCATTTTTATATTGGATTGTTTGCTTCCTGATGTTGAGTTTTATAAGTTCTTTATAAATTTTGGTTATTAACTTTTTATCAAATGTATTGGTGAATACATTCTCCCATACAGTAGGTTGTGCTTTTATTTTGTCAATGGTATCTGTTGGGCAGATAAAATATATTATGCTCACTTTGTTAAAGATGGCGCTGCCCACATGGAAGCCCATCACCCAGGTGATTGCTTGGGATGGGCATGATTGTATTAATGTGTGTTGGGGGCAGGCTGTGGGCAGGCAGGATCCTTGTAGCCTGGGGCTTGGTTTTAGGACTAAGCCTTTCCCACCCTTTTTGATGTGGGGTGGTACAATACCATCATACCTCAGATGAGTGACATTGTATTAGAGACTCCCCTATTTTGTATATTAGATTAAAGGTTTGGATTTCTGCACTATAAAGTGGGTTTTGGAGCCCAGTGTGTGCTTTACTTGCCTGCCAGGTGCAACCTAGGATTAAAGATGATGGCCCGCCAGTTTTGGGCTCCTTTGTTTCTTTACCAACTGTCCGAATCCAATGTGAACCTGCATGGGCTAGGCAGCTGTGATGGTGGACGTGTATACTGGCTTCACATTTGGTGTAGTCTGTGGCAGGATTCAGAGATTGATATGGAGCCGCCACGCTTTATGTGCATGGTAGAGGACTGGTTGCTTTTATCGTTTCCCATGGTATCCTTTTGGGGACCGTAGGCTGGCTGACTTTTACAGCCATGTGTGAGGAAACCAAGAGCTCTGTGGAAGAGGCTGCCCAGGATCTGCAAACTGAGCAGTGGAAGGAGCTGGAGCAAACATGGGAGAAACAGATGCTGACCCTGGAGCTGGAGGAAGCGCTGGAGAAGACCAACCAGGTTTGTGAAATTCGCCTGGAAATGGAGCAGACACTGGAGAAGGAATCACAGGTTTGTGAGTTGTAGCATGCTGTGGAGAGCCAGCAGCAGCAGGAGGCCGGGGCTGAGGCTGAGGCTGAGGTTGAGGCTGGGATCCAGAGCTGCAAGGTCTGTGAAGCAGAAGGCTGCGGCAGCCTGGGGCTTGAGACCAGCAGCTGGAGCTGGTGTTTTCAGTTCCTCTTTGGAGGATGAAGAGAATCGGGCTGGATTTGCAATTTGCAGTCTCCAGAAGATGAAAGCCCAGCTGGAAGGAGCACCTTCTACGGCCCTGGGAGGTCTGCGATTTTGGGACATAGGGTTAAATGCCATCATGCTCTCCAGAGCAGAGATGGAAATGCTGACATTGCCACGTGCTCCTCCTTTGGACAGAGTAAGAACTGCCAGGATGGCAGGAATGAGGGGGGTGGTTGAGGCCCCATGTGCGTGGACTGATTTCCTGGACTACGACTGGAGTGGGTACTGGCTCCTTTGTTGGATGGACTTACGGATTTTGGACAATGTGAAATACCCTGATGGGGGTGTGGGGCAGCTTTGCTAGAGGCCCTTCCCCTGCCCTGAGAAGCTTTTCCCATGGCTAGAAAGAAGGGCGGGGACATTTTGCACTTTTGGCAAAGTGCTCAGAGACTGGTGAAATGTACCTTTGTAATTGTTGAAATTGTATGATTTGCCATGTTGTTGTAATTTGTGTAATGTGCCTAATTTCCTTGCACAGGGATGCCAGTGGTGTAGATTGTGGATAGTAAAGTGAGCATACGCATGGATTGTTGGGCAGATAAAATATATTATGCTCACTTTATTATAGATGGCGCTGACCACATGGAAGCCCGTCGCCCAGGTGATTGCTCAGGATGGGTGTGATCATATTAATGTGTGTTGGGGTTGGGCTGTGGGCAGGCAGGATTCTTGTAGCTTGGGGCTCGGTTTTAGGACTAAGCTTTTCCCACCCTTGTTGATGTGGGGTGGTGCAATCCCATCATGCCTCAGATAAGTGACTTTTATTAGAGACTTCCCTATTTTGTATAGTGGATTAAAGATTTGGATTTCTACACTATAAAGTGGGGCAGACCAGGACCTTGCTTGCTCTTGGTTCCTGAGATTAGTATTAAAGAGGAGAGCAGAGAAAGGCCACGTGGAGGACACCAGGAGAAGCAGCCAAGGTGGCGGAATGTTGAGTGAGAAGCCAGTTTGTGCAGGGAAAAGGAGATGAAGAACAGAGGTGAATAAGTCGGTGAGCTAGAAACTTTTGATTCTAGGAAACTTGGATAAGTCAATAGCTTTGTGAGCACTGAATGAGTGGGTTTTGGAGCCCAGTGTGTGTTTTACTTGTCCTCTGGGTGCAAGCTAGGATTAAAGATGATGGCCCACCAGCTTTTGGCTCCTTTGTTTCTTTACCGACTGTCCGAATCCAATGTAAACCTTCATGGGCCAGGCGGCTGTGATGGTGGCCGTGGCTACTGGCTTCACAGTGTCTTTTGCTATGCAAAAACTTTTTAGTTTGATGTAGTCTTATTTGTCTATTTTTTCCTTTATTTTTCTTGCCTGAGGAGATATATCAACAAAAATACTGTTATGAGGGACATCTGAGATCTATTGCCTATGTTTTTTTTTCTAGGATTTTTATGGTTTCATGACTTACATTTAAGTCTTTTATCCATTTCGAGTTTACTTTTATGAATGGTGTAAGTTTGTGGTCTAGTTACTTTTTTTGCATGTACCTGTACACTTTTCTCAAAACCATTTATTAAATAGACTGTCTTTATTCCATTTTATATTCTTTTCTTTTTTGTCAGATATTAACCATAAAGGCATATGTTTATTTCTGGGTTCTCTGTTCTGTTTCATTGTTTTGTATACCTGTTCTTATGCCAGTACTAGGCTGTTTTGATTGCAATGGCCTTGAAGTACAGCTTGACATCAGGAAGTATGATACCTCCCACTTTGTTCTTCATTTTCAAGATTGCTGAGACTATTTGCCTTCTTTTCTGGTTCCATATAAATTTTTGGAATTTTTGTTCTAGATCTGTAAGATATGTACTTTAATAGAAATTGCATTAAATCTATAGATTGTTTTGGGGAGGTGTGGACATTTATATGATATTAATTGTTCCTATCCATGAACAAGGGTATATACTTCTAGTTGTTTGTATCATCCTCTCTCTCTCTTTTTTTTTTTTTTGTATTTTTCAAAGTTAGAAGAGGGTAGGCAGTCAGACAGACTCCCACATGTGCCCGACTGGGATCTACCCGGTATGCCCATCAGGGGGCAATGCTCAGCCCATCTGGGGCATTGCACTGTTGCTACCAGAGCCATTCTAGCACCTGAGAGGGAGGCCATGGAACCATCCTCAGCTTCTGGGCCAACTTTGCTCCAGTGCAGCTTTGGCTACAGGAGGGGAAGAGAGAGACAGAGAGGAAGGAGAAGAGGAAAGATGGAGAAGCAGATAGGCTCTTCTCCTGTGTGTCCTGGCTTGGAATGAAACCTGGGACTTCCACACACCAGGCTGACACTGTACCGCTGAGCCAACCAGCCAGGGCTCAATTTCCTTTTTCAACATCTTATTAATTTTTAAATACCATCCTTTTAGTTCCTTGGTTAAATTTATTCCTAGGTAATTTTTTTTATTTATTTATTTGCAATAGTAAATATGTTTTTTTTTTAATTTCTCTTTCTGATAGTTTATTATTTGTGTATAAAAATGCCATTGATTTCTAAATATTAATTCTGTATTCTTCCACTTTACTGAAATCATTTATCAGGTCTAGTATTTTTTGGTGGCAACTTTAGGGTTTTCTATGTATAGTATCATGTCATCAGCATATAATGACAGTCTTACTTTTTCCTTTCAACTTTGGATGCCTTTTATTTCTTCTTGTCTGATTGCTGTGGCTAAGAGTTCTAGTACTATGTTAAATAAGAGTGGTAAAGGCAGACATTCCTGTTTTCTTCTTGATCTTAAGGGAAACACTTTTAGTATTTTCCCATTAAGCATGATTTTGGCTGTGGATTTGTCATATATGGCCTTTCTAAGGTTGAGGTATGTTCCCTTTGTTCCCTCTTTGCTGAGAGTTTTAATCATAAATGGGTGCTAGATTTTATCAAATGTTTTTTCTGCATCTTTTGATATGATAATGTAATTTTTATCCTTTTTTTATGTGATGAATGACATTTATTGATTTGCGAATGTTGTACCAACCCTGCCTCCTCAGAATAAATCCCACTTGATCATGATGTATGATCTTTTAAATGTATTGCTGGATCTGGTTTGCTAATATTTTGTCAAGAATTTTAGCATCTATCTTCAGCAGGAATATTGGCTTATAGTTTTTCTTTTTTATTTCTTTGTAGTGTTTTTACCTGGTATTGGAATTAAATTAATGTTTGCCTCATAAAATGAGCTCAGAAATCTTTCCTCCTCTTGAATGTTTTGGAATAGCTTGAGAAAGATAGGTGTTAGTTTTTCTTCAAATGTTTGGTAAAATTTGTCTGTGAAGCTATGTGGTCCAGGAGTTTTGTTTTCTGGGAATTTTTTGATTAATGCTTCAATTTTATTGGTTATAATTGGTTTGTTCAGGTTTTTTTGATTCTTCTAGATTCAGTTTTGGAAGGTTATATATTTCTATGAATTTCTTCATTTCACCCAGGTTATCCAATATTTTGGCACATAGTTTTTCTTAGTAATTTTTTACAATCCTTTGTTTTTCTGTAATGTCAGTTTTTACTTCTCCTCTTTCATTTTTAATTTTATTAATTTGGGTCCTCCTTTTTTTCTCATGAGTCTGGTTAAAGGTTCATCAATCTTGTTTACCTTTTCAAAGAACCATTCTGGTTTCTAGTTATGAGATTTTCTGTTATACAGATGAGGTAATATTTTAAAATTGTCATTCTTAGGAAAACCATAATCAATGAGCTATTGTCAGATCTACAAGGGTCAAAACATTCAAATGCATTGTCTGTTTCTTCCTGCCCATTTTGGAAATTATGCCTATCTTCCTTTTGGTGGTTAACCACTGTCACTTGGCCAGGATCCCAATATGTCATTTAAAATTAGGGAGCATATTTCAATAGTGGTATATATTCCATCTTCATTTTGGCCCACCAAGCTTTTAAAAGATACTGGTACTCCCATCAATAATATACTTCTCAATATATTAATGAAGAAAGTAGCTTTTGGTCTTTCCAGGAAGATACAGTGGTTTTGGGAGATATTAAAGACTCACAAGATAAATTTACTGTAACATTCTTATATTCTCAACTTTTGGTTTTCTTTCTTTACATTTTATTAAATAGGTTCTGGTTTCTCAACCACAACAAGCAAACTGCTATTGGCACTTCCAGCTATCAGAACTAGCACATAAAATCGATAAGCTCTGGCAATGCACTCATATGAATAAATTCAACCTGATCCGATGTTAAAGTACCTCTGCTTTAGTTTAACACTCTTGTAATCCATTCACATTATATTCCTCAGATTTCTGTCAGTATAAATTGGCATAACCTTAAAATTTCTTTGGAGTGTATGTTCTTTTCTCCCTGTCCACATTTTGCTTGTACTCTTAGAACATGATGAGATCTGGGTCTACTTATTGGTGTAGTGGCCATGAAGAATGATGTGGACCTTGGGAACAACAGGTATTCCCTTTTAGGATGGGAATGAAAAGCTTGGATTAAGACTTCATGTGAAAGAAAACTATTATCTTTTCTCAGCAGCTTCATCCTTACCCTGGGCAGGGGTCATGGGCCTTTGAGCTTATTGGGGCATTTTTAGATGTTGCAAAGGGAGTCCTAGAGCCTTGAGGTTTCAGATGATAACCTAGATTAATAGTGACACTGAAATTTTTTGAACCAAAATCTGAAAGGCTGACTCCACTGACATTGTCAAGGAAGATTTGTTCTTCCCTGCAACTAATTGGCTCTTAAATAGCTTTATATGTTAAATTCACTCACAGCTCTATTAAGGATTCAAGAAATGCTGAATCAAAAAATTGCTTGAATAAGAGCATTGAAAAGGATGTCAATCTAGAGGGATAATATAATTATTAACTAAAGTTCACGTAGTGCCTAGTGACTTTAAAGCTCTGAGGTAAGTTCCAAAGATTACATCAAAGATACCTGGCTCGGGCACTAAATAGCTATGTGTGACTTTGGACAAGTCATTTAATCTGAATCTTTAATTTTTATGTCAGATGGGTAAGGTAATACCACCTGAAAGCCCATAAGACAGTTATAAAGATAAAATAAGTGAAAAATTGGCTTGAATTGTATACAATACGGAGCAAAAGCTTAAGGCTGAAAAATGTAAATGTCTGCAGACAAGAGTGTTGTTATTTACTGGTTCATGAAGAGAATGAGGTTCATATATGATTGCAGTAGTCATGTACTGATTTGATTTGATTTTTTAAATTACAGCTGCCAGTTAAAGCATATAGAAGTTTATAAACTTCCATACATTTGTTTATATATGGATTTCACATGAAAAAAATGTTAAAAATTTAAAAAATACTGATTTTTAATTTAGAATAATTTTATATTTAAAGTAGTGTTAAGAAAAAGGGTTTTAATTACAAAAGGAAAACTACTAGAAACAAGTAAGAAAACAGTGAAAGAAGGAGGAGTGATAAATATAAGAACAGATCTAAAAGGGTTGTATCTGATGCTGGGAAGGAATTCAAAAGGCAAAAGGGAAGCCAGTAAGTGAGGTCTATTTTGGGATCAGGCTAACAGCTGGGGGGTGGGTGGCACTGAGTAAGGGGGTAGAGGAATGGAAGAAAAAAGAAACAGAAAAAGAGACAAAAGACTCATGGACACTGACAACGGTGTGGTGATTGCCTGGGGGGTGGGAGAAGGAGGAGGGTTCGGAGGGATAATGGTGAGGGAGGAAGACGAGGTGGAGAGGGGCTGAACACTCAACATAGAAACAGAATACAGAGATGTGTTGTAAAACTTGGCACTTAAAACCTGTATAATTTTGTTGACCAGTGTCACCCCAATAAATTCAATGAAAAAATAAAAATAAATAAATAAAGGGATAAAAAAGAAGTAAAAGGTATAAATTAGTGATGAGAAGAAAAAGAAGAGAGAAGACAATGGACCCAATAATTTAGTGGAAGGAAAGAGAAGAGACTCCCCAGTTGTGCATAAGGCTTCTGGTACTATTTACTTATACATTTGTTCCAACTCTATGTGTCTATGACCTTGACTATGGCTTGATGTTCCAGACTCACATGCCAATGGCCTACTGAACATGTCCTCTTAGAGTCCTGCTGCTCTTCAAGCTCAGCATATCCAAAGCAACAATTATTTCTAATTCCTCCTTGCCAAAACTCTCCCTTTCTTCTCTGCCTCTCCCTTGTACACACACACACACACACACACACACACACACACACACACTCACACACACAGTCACACTCACTTGATCACACTTATTCTCCTTTTTCCTATTAATGCCACCCAAACAGCCACCCATCCCATATACTTCTTTCTTCTCTATCCCTTCCTACATGCAACTGTTTACTAAGTCTCATTGTTCCTGCCTTCTAAACATTTCAAATAAATCATATCCTTAATTTGTATTCTTTTCAAAATTTTTATAGAATTCTCCAGTATTAGAGAATACTTCCAGCATTGACACAACCTAAACTATCCATAACTATTGTCCATGATTGTTCCAAAGCCCAGATCTGATGGTGCTACCCACACAATACATTTTGCTGCACATCTTGGCCCTCTTTCATCCAGCTCTTCCCTACCTACATAGCTTGATTATGTGGTAATCCTTACTTGCTGCCTTTTTGCTCATATCAGACTAGTTGCCATTTCTCAAACACAGCCTGCATATTTATGCTTCTGTGTCTTTGCGCCAGTTTTCCTTTCTGCTTGGAGTATTATTTGATCCAGTTGATGGACGTCTTACTCATACTTTAAGAGCAAATTTAAGCTCTCTCTCCTCTGTGAAGCTCTTGCTGACCCATATGCCATGAGAATTTAAGCATAGCATAGTTAACATCCCCTCTCAACCCACCATTGTCTCTTGTACTCATCATTGTCATGACACCTGATACCATTTGTTTGCATGCGTGTTTCACCAACTAGATTGTGAACTTGTCTAAGTAAGAGACTGGGTTTTCTGTATCCTCAGCAGCCAGCTCAGTATTGGAGGGGGCTGTGACATCTGTGCTAACAGTTGGGCTGCTTTTTGTTTCCCTTCTGTTTTAGAAATACAGGTGTCCCCATTTCTAGAAAGAAGAGGCATAAGAATAAGAATATTTTTTCTTGTATGGGTATTTCTTTTATTGTGTATTTAGATAGCAACATGTGGCTTTATATAGAGATATAGAGCTTTGTGTACTTATAAGAGACACCTCTAGTGTGCCTGGGCATTTATAAACCAGACACTATCTCAAATGCTCTATATGGTTTTCATTTCCTCCTTTTTTCCTAGCCATATAATGTTGATGCTGTACATCCATTTTAAAGGTAAGAAAGCTGAGGGATAGAGTGATTAAATAGCTTGTTCAGATGATATATTTTAGGTCAGCTGAGTGGCTCCCATACCTGGACTCTGAATTTTTTATGCTTTTCTGGACTTTAATATTTGTTATTTGAAACATTTGTTAGACCACTTGCATGTAGCTTAATAACTATACCTAAACTCCATTATCTTCAGAAAGGCTAAGGCTTGCCTTTGTACCAGTCATTCACCTGTTCGCATGATTTTGGTTTAATGTGGCCTTAATATTATTGTAAGAAGAGATTGGATTGGAATGATTCTTTTCCATAAGGGTATCTATGACAAAAAGATTGGTGCATTTGAGACATGGCTATGATTTTATCTATCCTAGGGCAACATATATGAAGTTGGAGTTTCTTTCTTTTGCAGAGAAATTTACTTTATAAGATCTGTTCATCACTGAGCTATGGTGACAAACTCCAAACCACCACCTACATTTGACAAATGTCAATGGACTTCATTGTTTTTTACAAGCTTAGGAAAACATAAAATCATATTTAAGTAGAGAATTTTTACTCCAACCTCATGAATTATGAGCCACAGCATTAAGAGAACTGGTACTGTCAGAGAAAGGTTCTTTGTTTTATAAAAAAAAATAATAATTTTTAAAATTTGTCTAAAATGTAGCAACATATTGCTACAGCAGGTTCAGGGTAGAATCTGAGCTTATCATTTACATCAATATGCTTGACATTTCTGAACCTGACATTCCATTTCATAACTCAACCTGATTTATCAATAGTATATTTAGTAAGACAACCCCACCGTCAATGTCATGTAGGAATTTATTAAATCAGTCACTCTCAAAAATTGTCACTTGTTTTTCTACTGGTTAGCCTTGCAGTGATATTTGGGTGGGGATAATTTGTAAGTCAATATAAGTGTGGTAGTATGGGTAAATCAGAGAGAGAGAGAGAGAGAAAGTTTAAGAATAAAGAAAACATGGTCCAGAAAAAGTGCTACAAACATAAAATCGAAAGGAGGGTCAACCAGAAGATTAGAAGATAAAATACAATATAGAATTATCTAGAAAATTATAAGTATATGAAGGCAGGGGCCAAACATCTTTAGATGTTTAAAGACACAGAAATAAAATAACAATCAAACAATAAGAAAATAAATTAGTGTATTTCAGCCCTGGTTGCACATTAGCATTACTTGAGTAGCTTTAAAAAAATACTATTTAACCTGTGGTGAGAATGGGCATAGTCTTTGAAAGCTCCCAGGCAATTTAAATGTTCATCTAGGGTCAAAAAACTCTAAATTAAATGAAGTTTTGAAGGCTCTTAATAGGTCTCTTACTTTTGAAAGATCAAAATGTAGGCTATAAATAGAGACATATTAAATTTTATCTCAGTAACATTTCAATATATATATATTGTGAAAGTCTTTAAGAAGTAATCTGACTTATTAGAACAATAAAAACCCCAATGGTTTATATTTGGCTAATTCCTTCACATCTTTTTATATTTTTATTAGGGTGATATATTCTTTAAAATTCATGATGACCCTTGTTTACTTGTTATAGCTATGAAAGAGATTAAAGAAAAACATCCCTCATTTTAGAAAAAAAAACCTTAAAAGGCTCTAGCTACATTTCTTCATGTTATTTAAACAGCAGCTGCCTTGCTCTTTATTTTCTTTTCTAAAGAAATCATCAAAAATTCTTTTAGTATTTATATGATATAAAAACACCCATTTTGTGTAAATTAAAAAAAATTTCCTTTCATCTTCTTCTCTCAGAAATTTTTTAGTTTGCCATAAATACCAGGTGGAAAAAAATGACCTTAAGAAAGATTATTTTAAAATGTGTGCCAGGTCAGAATGCAATCTAGTATCTGGTCTCAATTTATCATCCCTGGAGCATCGATAGGCAGCATCAGTAACCAGCCTCTCCTCATCCACGGCCTGAGCTTGTCTCGCTCTTCACATCTCTTGGTGTGTCCTATCCTCATCTACAATGACAGCTTCAGGGAAGAATTATATTTCAGAAACTCCTAGCCTCCACAGTTTCCTAGGCCTATTGTAGTTATGGAATAGATATTTGTTATATTAGTTAAATAATCCCCTGCCCTAACCCTGACCTAATTAAAGGAAAAGGTGGACCTCAATGAGGTGTTCCTGTATGTGTGATAACCAAGGTAACAGAGAAGGTCCCAGATTTTTAGGAAAGGAAAGGCATATTTTCTTTTAGAGTAGCAGCAGTTAAATTTTAAAATCCAGCCAGTGCAGCAGTGCTGCTTGATCAGTCCATTGCTTCCAAAATGTACCCAGTATAATTAATCCAAATGAGGATGACTCCCAACAGAAGTTGTGCAGGAACTAAACAGAAGTGGGGGCCAGTGAGCTTCAAGTTGCTAAAGCATGGTATGGAAATGTACAATCAAAAGGAAACTGGGAAACTTTAAAAAGGCTTAGGATTTCTTTTTCCAGCATCAGTAAGAGTCTCTGACCCTTGGTTTCAGAAGTTACTATTTCCAGTACCTTAGAGCCATGTGGGTGGACTGAGTCATTCTCATTCCCTTCAAATGCACTCTCCTTCCACCTTCTCCAACACCCATGAGCAATCTGCTACTTTCTGTCCTACAAAATGCAATAAGTTACTGAAAATGCTTCTAAAGCAAAGCTTAAAAATCCAACCAGGCAACTGAATCCACTGCAAATCAGAATTTATTAATTTGCCTTACATTTGCATCTGACCACTCTGCTTTCTTCTACCACTTGAAATTGGAATATCAAGCAAGTGTGGATACAGCAGCACCAATAATGCCAGGCCATTCTTAGGGCTAAATTCTACTGTGGGGTAAGGAGGTGAATAATGGAACAGACCAAATGGTGCCAGTGCTCCTTTTGAATTGATATTGGTGGTTTCCTTTTATTTTTATTTTTTTGTAATTTTTAGGAATGAGATATAATTCTAAGAGAGAATCTGAAAGTGTCTGTATCTGCAAATCATACAGCATCAACAACCCATAGAGCTCTGTGCTCCTTTCAAAAATATTTGTGGGACACCCAAGGAGATTCTAAGGCCAGAGTCAGGGATCACACTTGGCTGTCATGATTGTGTTGCTTTCTCTGCATCTAGAAGTTATGCTGCTTGAGTAGTCTTGTGTCAGTTAATTAGATATTAATAGCAGAACATCCATACCACTCTCCCCTGCTGCCTCTTGGCTCTAACCAGGCTGCTGAGGGGCGGGGGAGAGATGAGCTGCTGATAGATGTCTGAAGGCTTCAGGGGGACGTGAGTGGGTAAGCACATCATACCTCCAACCTGGAGTTTGACTGCTTGTTCCCAACTCCTGCTGCTTTGCTGTGCCAGATGAAGCCCTCCTCCTGAACATGCCTGTCATCAATTTGTCCTTGAAACTCTCCCCAAAATAACTCATTGAATCAGAGTGAGCATGGCTTCCCAGCAGCCTCCCTCTTATGAACTCCCTGAAAATAAATTTTTAGGGATGACCGAAAAAAAAGGCCATTAAGACTTTGTTTTCAGGGATTGATTTGAGGAGGATAAATTGTGCTTCAATACCTGATAAGCAATGGAGTTCATATTCCATTCCTCTGTCTCTGTTATACTCACATGCCCAGTACAGTCACTTGAATGCAGCTTCCTAGTGAAAATGTTAGTGTGGAGGACCTAACATGCCCCTTGGCACTTAATCTCTTGGCAATCCCAATGCTATTCATCTAGAAATCTAGTTAGTAGTCAGACCAGTCACTGTTTGCGGACTATGCTTTTAATACTGCTTCCAACAAATGTCAAATCCTTAGGACAGCCTGTTGGGAAAAGAGCAACTTAAAATATTCATATATTTAGTCTGCTTCTCATGAAGACTAAGATTTCCCCTTTTTATCACAAACATATATGATGAACCTGCAGTATCCTTTCCCCAAATAAAGCCTATGCCAGTCTGACCTGGATGGTACAAAGATGACAACACTGGGCCCAATTTAGGAAAAGTGTGATCTGTTTCCATTTTGGACAACTTTCATGAGTTACTTGGGCAAGTCAGCTTCGAGCTCAGTCTTCTGATTGGGTTGAACCAGATGATATTTCAGGTCCCTTCTAGCTTGACTGCCTATGAATCAAAAGAACTCTATGAGTTACTTAATACATTCTCAATAACTGTTCATTAATTTTATGGTATGTTCTAGGAAAGATCTAGTCCCTTTTGTTCTTTTTTCAAATTTTTATTTATTTATTCATTTTAGAGAATAGAGACAGAGAGAGAGAAAGAGAGAGAGAGAAGGGGGGGAGGACCAGGAAGCATCAGCTCCCATATATGCCTTGACCGGGCAAGCCCAGGGATTTGAACCGGCAACTTCAGCATTCCAGGTCGATGCTTGATCCACTGCACCACCACAGGTCAGGCTCCCATTTTTGTTCTTAAAGACTCAGTCTGTTTATAAATGGTCTTTCACCCATGAGCATTTCTATTTTTATACAGAGGGTCCTCAGGTTATGACAGTCTCAACAGATGACATTTTGAGTCAATGAAGCTCACTCTCATAAAAACTTTAAAAAATTGAGACATGAGTGTTTCAGTTTATGCCGTTAGTGCATATTTACAGACTGCATGGGGGAATTATTTTGGTTGCACTTGGTGGAAGAATACAGAGTAACACAGATATGAGTGAGGGTTTAGCATCCCCCAGTATGCTTACCTATGTCATTTTGGACTGCTGAAAGTATAGGTATTCCATTTGTGTTAGGTTAGCATGTGTTTTGACTTATAACAAAATTTGGGTTACATCACTGTCGTAGGAATGGAACAGTGTCATAGCCCAAGCCCCTTGCATAGAAATAGTTTTATAAAGTGTCTTCACATTTATTATTTCAAATAACCTGCTCAGGAGACTTTATAGAAAAGAAACCTGGGATTCAAAACATTATGATGTTTGTCCAAGGTATTTAGGGTAATACCTTGTTGAATGGGAACTAGAATCTACATTTTTCCTTACTTGAAGTCTAGTACTATTTTTGTCTTACTGTAGCCAGAGGGAAAGAGGGGTGGGGAAAGAAGTGGGAAAAAAATGGACAAATAGTGATGGAAAGAGACATGACTTTGGGTGTTAAGTGCATGATGTATTACGAAGATGATGTTTTATTGAGTTGTACATTTGGAAAAAGACAAGATGGCGCTGGAGTAGACGGACATACCAACATCTACCTCCCAGAACCAAAGTGGATTACAAAATAATTTTAAGAACTATCATCTGGAAAAACCAACTTTGGACTAAACTAAGAGGACTCTTCAACCAAGGAACACTGAAGAAGCCACGCTGAGACTGGTAGGAAATGCAGAAACGCAGAGAGGGCTGCCCAGCTCTCCAGAATGAATGGCAGCTGGGAGAGACTCGTGTGGTGGGAAGTGAGTTTAGCAGAGAGGGGAGGGTCCTGAGTCCCAGGAACAAAGCCCCAGCCTGCAGCCCCAGAGCCTAGAAGAGGCATAAGGACAGTATTTAGCTGAAAACAAGTCAGGATACTGTTTGTGAGAAAGAGTCTCATTTCTCAGACCCAGGATTCTTCTTAAAGGGACTGTGCAGAAAACCTCTTTCACAACCACTCAGCCGGGGCTCTGGGGGATGGGCAGAGAGGAGAGGACTGGAGTAGCAGGAAGAGAGTGTAATCTAGGAGGCACAGAGAGAAACATTTTGGGAGACAGCCACCCTAACCCCTGGGAAAAGTCACTCCCCAAATCTGAAGTGAATATTTCCCCTGGAAACAATATCAGCAAAGGGAAGCAGGACACCAGCCAAACAAGCTCTCCCATGGCAATCAGAGCAGAGTTGCTTAGAAGGAGGGAGATTTGGGTTTACAGTAGTGAGTGTTAGGGTCTGAGCTGCAGCGCCCGCACCCACACGGCTGAGGGCTCGCCAGAGGGTGGGTGGTGGTGGGACATGGAGGAGCAGTTCTGTCGGGAAGGGCGGAAGCCTGCTGGCTGCCACTGGGCTCACATGTGAGCTCAGTCTTGCCTGGCTGGGGAGGAGTAGGTGTGCAAAAGCGGACAAGCCCAGCTGCCGGCAGCCTGTAATCCAGCCTGTGGGAGAAGGGCAGGAACCCCAGAAGGGGTGGAGACCAGCCCTTGAGCAAGGGCGCAGGAGCACAGCCTTGCCCCGCCTGAGGATCCGAGGCTTGTGGCCTGACATGGGAGCCGGCTCCTCCCACGGGGGTGGAGCCAAAAGCCCAGAACAGGTGGAGTTCCACTCACAGTCCTGCCCCGCCGGTAGGGCCAAGGCTAGCAGCCGTTCCACGAGTGGGCTCCTCCTGTAAGGGTGGGGCAAAAGCCCAGAAACAGGCAGAGACCCGCAGCTGAGTAAAAGTGCTCACTACTGCCCTCAGGGCCGAGCATAATGCCACCAACAGGGGAGGGGCAAAGGCCAAGACCACCAAGGCTTGTACACCTGAGCACGTGAGCACAGCCACTCCCGTGAAGGAGAGGTGGAAAGCACAGCAACAGCCCCAGTGGGCAGGCACCGGCAATGCCCAAACCCAAAAGCCCTAGGCAGCAACATAAGAGGGGGTGGCGGGCCTGCAGACAGACCATACCTAGGGAACAGAGGCCATACCCAGTGGACTCCAGTGGCCAAAACCTTCCTTTACACAGAGAAAATGCAAAGGCAAAGAAATGCAACACAAATGAACCAAGAGAAATCCCCAGAAAAGGACCTAAATGAATCAGATATAACCAAATTACCAGATGCAGAGTTTAAAATAACAATTGTTAGGATGCTCAAAGATATTAGAACAATAGATGGTCATTATGAACACCTAAATGAAGAGATAGCAAATATAAAAAAGGACATTGAAATAATAAAAAAGAATCAGTCAGAAATGACAAATACAGTATCTGAAATAATGAACACAATGGAAGGAATTAAAAGCAGGATGGATGAAGCAGAGAATAGAATCAGCGAATTTGAGGACATGATAAATAAAGGCATGGAAGCAGAGCAGAAAAAAGAAAAGAGACACAAAAAGTCTGAGAAAACTCTAAGAGAGCTCTGTGACAACATGAAGAGAAATAACATCCACATCATAGGAGTTCCTGAAGAAGAAGAGAAAGAACAAGGGATAGAGACTTTGTTCAAGCATATCATAGCTGAAAACTTCCCTCAGTTAAGATGGGAAAACATCTCACATGTTCAGGAAGCACAGAGAACTCCATTAAGGAGAAACCCAAAAAAATCAACACCAAGACACATCATAATTAAAATACCAAAGCTAAGTGATAAAGAGAAAATATTAAAAGCTGCAAGACAAAAAAAGACTATCACCTACAAAGGAGCCCCCATAAGGATGACTTCTGACTTCTCAACAGAAACACTTGAGGCCAGAAGGGAATGGCAAGAAATATTCAAAGTAATGCAGAACAAGAGCCTACAACCAAGACTACTGTATCCAGCAAGGCTATAATTTAAAATTGAAGGAGAAATAAAAAGCTTTACAGACAAAAAAAAATCTCAAGGAATTCATTACAACCAAACCAATGCTGCAAGAAATGCTAAGGGACCTGTTGTAAACAAATCAAAGGAGAAAAAGAATATAGCAAAAGAAGAATACAGTTTTAAAGAATAAAATGGCAATAAACAATTACATATCAATAATAACCTTAAATGTAAATGGATTAAATGATCCAATCAAAAGACATAGGGTAGCTGCATGGATAAGAAAACAGGACCCATACATATGCTGTCTACAAGAGACACACCTTAAAACAAAAGATGCACATAGATTGAAGATAAAGGGATGGAAAAAAATATTTCACACAAATGGAAATGAAAAAAAAAAAAGCTGGGGTAGCAATACTTATATCAGACAAAATGGACTTTCAAACAAAGACTATAGTTAGAGATAAAGAAGGTCACTACATAATGATAAAGGGAGCAATCCAAAAGGAAGATATAACTGTTATAAATATCTATGCACCTAATATAGGAGCACCTAAATATATAAAGCAGACTTTGATGGATTTAAAGGGCAAGATCAACAGTAATACTATAATAGTAGGGGATTTCAATACCCCATTAACATCATTAGATAGATCCTCAAGAAAGAAAATTAACAAAGAAACAGCAGACTTAAAGGACATACAAGATCAACTCGATTTAATAGATATCTTCAGAACCTTTCACCCTAAAACAGCAGAATATACATTCTTTTCAAGCACTCATGGTACATTCTCTAGAATAGATCACATATTAGTGCACAAAAGCAGTCTCAACAAATTTAAGATTGAAATTATATCAAGCATTTTCTCTGATCACAATGGCATTAAGCTAGAAATCAACCACAACAGAAAAACTGAAAAATACTCAAACATTTGGAAACTAAATAGCATGTTATTAAATAATGAATGGGTAAACAATGAGATCAAAGAAGAAATTAAAAAATTCCTAGAAACAAACGATAATGAGCATACATCAACTCAAAATTTATGGGACACAGCAAAAGCAGTCCTGAGAGGGAAGTTTATAGCATTACAGGCACACCTCAAGAAGCTAGTAAAAGCTCAAATAAACAACTTGACCCTACATCTAAAAGAACTAGAAAAAGAACAGCAAGTAAATCCCAGAGCTAGTAGAAGGAAGGAAAAATAAAAATCAGAGCAGAAATAAATGACATAGAGGCTAAGGAGTTGTACATTTGAAATCTGAATGATTTTATTAATCAATATTATCCCAATAAATTCAATTAGAAAAGAAAACAAACATACCTGACCAGGCAGTGATGCAGTGGATAGAGTGTCAGCCTGGGACACAGAGGACCCAGGTTGGAAACCCTGAGGTCAGACCCAGATTGAATGCGAGCTCATCCAGCTTGAGCATGGGCTCACCAGTTTGAGAGTGGGGTCACCAGCTTGAGTATGGGATCGCTGACATGTCTCCATGGTCGCTGGCTTGAGCACAAGGTCACTGGCTTGAGCAAGAGGTCACTGGATCGGCAGGAGCTCCCTTGGACAAGGCACATATAAGAGAGCAATCAATAAACAGCTAAGGTGCTGTAACAAAAAATTGATGCTTCTCATCTCTCTCCTGTCCTGCCTGTCTGTTCCCTTCTATTCCTCTCTATCAAGAAAGAAAGAAAGAAAGAAAGAAAGAAAGAAAGAAAGAAAGAAAGAAAGAAAGAAAGGAAGGAAGGAAGGAAGGAAGGAAGGAAGGAAGGAAGGAAGGAAGGAAGGAAGGAAGGAAGGAAGGAAGGAAGGAAAGAAGGAAGGAAAGAAGGAAGAAAGAAAGAAAGAAAGAAAGAAAGAAAGAAAGAAAGAAAGAAAGAAAGAAAGAAAGAAAGAAAGAAAGAAAGAAAAGGAAAGAAAGAAAACAGAAAAGAATACTAAAAGAGTATAGGCCAGAATGTAGTAATATCATCCAGTGCAGACTGTGTTCTATGTATGTCTTTTATTTTTTAAATTTTAAATCAATTTTATTGAGTTATAATTTATATACCATAAAAATATAGATATGAAGTGTATAGTTCAATCTGATTTAACAAGAACCATGTAACCACTGCCCTAAAAAAAAAACCCAGAACATTTACATCACCCTAAAAGTATCCTCTGATCTTTCTCAATCAATTCCCCTAACTTGTAATATCTGTCAATTACTGATCTGTTTCCTGTCACTATAGATTACTTTTGCCAGTTCTAGATCTTCATATAAGTGTAATCATAAAATATATATACTTTTCAGTCTGGCCTCTCTCACTCAAACAATGGTTTTGAGTTTCATTCATTTTTCTGCCTGTATCAACTGCAATATATTTTTTTTACTGCTTAGTAGGCATTCAACTACATGAATATACCAAAATTTGTTTTATCTATTCACCAGTTGATAGACATTTGGGTTGTTTCTAGTTTGTGCTATTACAAATTAAAGCTGCTATGAATTGACAAGTAAAAGTCTATTTGTGGTTATGTGTTCATTTCTTTTGGGTAATTAACAATGGAATTACTGAGTCATAATAAGTGTATGTTTAACTTTATAAAAACCTTTTAAGCTGTTTTCCAAAGTGGTTCTACCATTTTACACTCTCATCAACACTTGAAAGATCTAGTGACTCTACATTCTTTTGTACACTTGTCAGTTTCTTTGATTTTAGCCATTTTAGTGGGTGTGAAGTGCTATCCCACTGTGACTTTAATTTACATTTCCCTAATGACTAATAATGTTGAGCATTTTTTCCATGGGCTCATTAGCAATTCATGTGTCTTTTGTAAAGTGTCTATTCAAAGTTTTTGGTTTCTCTTTGAAGAGATCATTTATATATTTTGGATACAGATATTTTCTCTGGTCTGTGGCTTCCCTTTCCATTTTCTTTGTAGTAGAAAGTTTAAATCCCACTAATCTTTATTAATCCAAACAATTAATTTTATTTTTTTAGTTATTATATTTGTATCCTGTCTTAAAAATCTTTGCTATGCCAAGGTCATGAAGATTTTTCTCTTAAGGTGTGTGTGTGGGGGGGGTAGTTCTATAGTTCCAACTCTAACATTCATATGTATGTCTTCTATAAAGGAGGCAGTGAGTGGATAGGGAAAGGGCACACTTTACTCTTTCTTAAAACACATGAGAAAAGTCAATACTATAGCCATGGTGGGGATTCTTGCAAGTTACATCTATTTTTAAAGTGCCCCAGTCACCAAAACATTTGTTTTTATAAACTAAACTTTCTAGTAGTGCTAATTGTTTTCCCCACCACTGATGTCATTGTTTATCATTTCCTTTCTTTGGTGCTTGAAATAAATGGTTAGTAATCTTGATAGAGAATGTTAATATCTGGAAAAAAATACAAATTGGCTTCTCTAGTATTTTGGGGTTATCCCTATAAGAAATCCTAACCATGGTACTCTTGTTTGTACTAGAAAGTGAGCCCTAGGTAAGATATAGAGTCAGATCATCTAGAATACTCTTTTAGTCCCATCAAATAATCAATTGAGGGAATCTCTCTTAAGTTGGCATGACTAAGATTACAAACTATCAAAGAGCAGGTATCAATGTGTAATTGATGGTTTTATTGTTTTTATTATTAAAACTGACTACTAATATGATCTATTCTGTAAATTTTAATTGAATTAAACCACCAAATGAAGGACAATAGCATTTGAGGTCTATAGAAGTGTTTAATACTCTGGAGGTAGAAAAGAAGAAAAAAGAACAATTAGTTTTTTTGTGTGTGTGTGTGAACTCCATGTGAACCTTCTATAGTTAGGAGAGCAAACTGTACTCAAAACTTTATTGCCCAGGAAAGAAGCCTTTGTTTTAAGAGCTAATGTAAATTCGAAGGTTTCAGTTTATTGAATTTAGTTCAATGGCCTGTGGCCAAAAACTTAATGAGGACTGAAACTACCGATATCTCCTACCATTCAACTCTACCACTGGGACTACAGTTGATGAGAGAAAGAGTTGTCTTAAAATTCAAAACAGCTAATGTATTCTATTTGCAACTTCCATCAAAATGAAGTCACCTTCACAACAATGACTTGTAGCTGGATTGTGTCCTCATTTGCCATTTTTAGCTGGATGTTTGAGGGAAAAGAAGGGAAAATAAATCACTCTGTCCTCTTTCTCCTTCTACCTTACTAAGTCAGGAACCTTTCCAAACTTCAGAGAAACAAGGATGAGAGCAAAGGAGAGATCTTTGTAGTAGCTGGCAAAGTTAATTTTAGTGGTTTGCTTTGTGGATACTAAAAATGTAAACTTAGAATCCTGTCTCACTGAATATTTGATGAACAATTCTGAGTGAGTCAAACCAAGGAAAAGGATGAAAAATGAGAAGGCAAGAGCCATATAGTTCTTTTTTAGATATCTCTTTTTATATTCCTTGTAAGCAATAGACTGCTTTTCAGTTTTTCAGTGTCTACCACTTAATGAATGAATATCGGAAGATTAATACATTACTATGGTATGCCTAGGGTCTCTGAAAGACAAATATGTGATTCCAAGTCCTTTCCACATCTAACAGAGATATACCTATATGAAAAGAATTAGTTTATTTGTGAAAGTGTGTGCACACAGTGGAGCCTCTGAGTGTTTGTGTGTATGTATGTGGACATATTTTTCTTCTGGGATCTTGATATCTTGGGGAATAAAAATAACACTTGTCAGGATTAAAAATGAGTAGGACTATCAGCAATCAAAATCAAGCTCATAGATTTTTTTCTTTAAAGAACAGTCAGGAAGCTGCCTTCCTTGCTCAGTGTCTTATAGAGTCTGGATAGAGCAAAACAGTAGACATGGGTATAGGAAATAAACCTGGGCTAGAATGTCATTGGGATTCTTTTAGCTTTTTGCCTAAGGACATATTTTTCATGCCAAGCAACACTAACTCTAGGCAAATTAATAGCAGCTTTTAATCTGAGTCTAAACTCAAGAGATGATGGCTCTATTATTCACATGTGAATACCTGGACCTCAGGCTTTGCTGCTTTAACAAACAACATGGTTCAGCTGAAACAGGCTTTTACTGCATATTATCAGGCAGGTGAATTTAATGTGAAGCTCATTTCCATAATTAGAGCTATTGAGAGTGTCACTGTAATTATGGTTACTTTAAAAAAAAGTTTCTTTCTAATTATCATCTGAGGGGTGTGCTCTCAGCGGATTAATATAGCATTACCACTGCTGAGCCGACTCAGGATTAAATAGACCAAACATCTGCTGCTGTGACACCTACCAGTGCACTTCATGGCGACGCATTACATCAGGCCGTCACTGATTTGTCTTTAAAAGGTGTGCTTCCCTCTGTCACGCTAGTTAGGAAGTTTTAGTAAAAGTTGACTTAAAGCCTGAAGTAGTGGGAGAAGTGTTTCAATTTCCCACTTCATTTTGCAAGTAGAAATGAAATTCCTATGCTAGGCACAAGGTAAATGCTAAAGGTTAACTTCATATAAATTTTATTTTAACTTCAAGCATTTTTTCTTTAACATTTTGGAGTGAAATTGGCTACGATGGAGAATTGATTTTTAAGCTTTTGAATTTTCATTGTAAAAAATATGAATTGACCCAAGGGCAACAGAAATTCCTTGAGGATAGAAGGTGGCTTTCTTGTCTTTAAATTGTAGACTGAGGCAGTGAAGAAGTGAAATAAAGTATCTCCATGCACATAGGCACTGTGGGTCATATTAATTAGAATAGTACCTTTTTTTAGGGAGTAGATCTGAGTTGGACAGGATTCTTAGAATAATTCTGTTAATGAAAATCAATTTTAATTTCAGTTAGGTAATAAAAACCTATATAATATTCACTATTTATCTTTAAATTATTTATTTTTTAAATGATTATGTTCTTCCCAAAGAGAAAAGCTTAGGCTGGAAAGGGCTGAACTTAATAAAGATGCTGGTCAATTGTCATGAGAAGTTCTACCATATATTATATCATATATATATATATATTTACTTATATATATTTATAATATGAGTTCATTTTAATATGACTGGCTCTTATATTCTACTGAGATAGGTTTTATAAGGAATGTTCCAGTTAGTAGCAAGGTAATGAGCCAGTGGAAACTTTATGGGATTTTATGTTGGAAAAGATTTTTATGGGTTTCCAGTCCAACCTATAAGGAGCTTAGAAGTTGCCACTTCATTCTAACAACAAATACAAAACTGAACAAACTGTATAATCAATAACTTCTTTTATGTCCATCGGAGAAGTGAGCTCACAGAGCAAACTGCTGATGCCCAAACTGGAGACATGGGCAAATGGGTACAAAGAATCACAACTTAAAGGGTCAGAAACCCATGAGCTGGAAACTCCAAGGAAACCAGCTGCAGGGGAGGAAAACCTGACCTGTAACTGATGAATCGTTGGAGGCTCAGTGTGGACAAGCCTGAGAGACAAAAATTCCAGGGGGATCCAGTCGTGAGAGGGCCCCACAATCTGAGAGTGTGAGGTCCTCACAGTGAATATTGAAAAAATTTCCCTCATGCTTCCAGCAGGGGGAGGGGTAAAGAAATCATGTTGAAATCCAAAGTATTCTGTTTTTGATAAGGCCCGCCCTCAGGAGAAACTATACTGCTCACAAAAATTAAGAGATATTTCAAAAATGAATGTGAAGTGATAAAATATCCTCTAATTTTTGTGAGCAGTATATTTTTCCAGAGCTTAACCTACTGGGTTTTTATTATAGCCTAGCTCAGGGGTCCCCAAACTATAGCTCGTGGGCCACATGCAGCCCCCTGAGGCCATTTATCCAGCCCCGGCTGCACTTCCAGAAGGGGCACCTCTTTCATTGGTGGTCAGTGAGAGGAGCATAGTTCCCATTGAAATACTGGTCAGTGTGTTGATTTAAATTTACTTGTTCTTTATTTTAAATATTGTATTTGTTCCTGGTTTTTTTTTGGTTTGTTTTGTTTACTTTAAAATAAGATATGTGCAGTGTGCATAGGGATTTGTTCATAGTTTTTTTAATAGTCCGGCCCTCCAATGGTCTGAGGGACAGTGAACTGGCCCCCTGTGTAAAAAGTTTGGGGACCCCTGGCCTAGTAGAAGGAAGGAAAATACCCAATTCCAGTCCCTTTTAGCCATTCTGTCTCATTTAAGGGAAGCGAAGCAACAAGCTGAGAAGCATTGATGAAGTTTCCAGTTGGAGCACAGACTCATGAGAAGACAGGCCTCCTCTTCATGGGACAGTAGAACACTTCCCCCACCCGCCCCTTGCCATACCTCACCATCACACCACTAAATGCCTGTTTACCAGAGTTCCTATCACCTAGTACATCATGCCTAGATTTCAACAAAAAATTACAGGTCATACTAAAAGGTAAGGAATACTGGTTGAGGAGACTGAACAAGCATCAGAACCAGGTCAGCATGGTGAACATGCTGGAATTATCAGACAAGGAATTTCAGACAGTGATGATTAATATGCTAAGGGCTCTAATGGAAAAAGTAGGCAACATGCAAGAATGAATGAGTAATGTAAGCAGAGAGATGGAAATTCTAAGAAAAGTAGAAAAAACACTGTAGCAGAAGTAAAGACTGCCTGTATAATGGGCTCATTAGTATATTGGACACAGTTGAGGGAAGAATATCTAAGCTTGAGGAACTTCCCAAGAAGAAAAGCAAAGAGAAAAAAAGACTGAAAAACATAACAGAATATCCAAGGATAGTGGAGCAGTTACAGAAGGATGAACATATGCACAATTGCAATACCAGAGGAGATATAAGGCAGAAAGAAACAGAAGCAATATTTGAGGCAATAATGACTGAGAATTTTTCCAAATTAATGTCAGACACCAAACCACAGACCAAAGAAGCTCAGAGAACATTATCAAGATAAATGTAAAAAAAAGAATAAATAAAATCAAAATAACCCTATACTCAGGCAGATAGTATGCAAACTTTGAAAAATCTAAAATAAAGAAAAAAATCTCTAAAGAAACCAGAGGGAATGAAACACCATACCTATAGAGAAGCAAAGATAAAAATTACATGTGCCTGCCTCTCATAAACTATTCAAACCAGAAGAAAGTGGAATAAAATATTTACAGTGTTGAGAGAAGAAAACCACCTATCTAGAGAGATGTGCTCCTACAAGCACAGGGAGAGAATGCAACTTCTCAGTCTCAGGGCTATCAATTCCCCTACTCAGGGATCTTGAATTTAGAAAGCCCTGCTTAGTCAGATTGCACAAGAGGATACATGACTTCAATCCAGGTTTTCCTGCCTGCTCTACTGAGAACATTAGAGCTAGAACATAAAGTTGTGTGGTTGCTAATATACTGGTATTAGAGTCAGAAATTCATGGAGTGTATAGGGAGGGACACAAGTGATGGATTTTCTATAGCAACAGGGATAGAATCTATTGCTTATTGAAGGCTGGAAAGTAGGCCTTCCTAAGAGTCCAAAACAGAAAAAAAATGAGCTTGTAGGGAGGAAGCACATGATAGATATATGGGTATCTTCAAAGAAATATGAAAGTTAAGAATTAAGGGCATGCGTGAACTTCATTTTGAAGTTCTGCCTTCCAGGTAGCAATATTTTCACAGATATGAGAAAGCCCTAGACATAGCCAATAAATACTTTCCAGCCCTACAGAATATCAATAAATATTCTGAGGCCTAGTTGAATGACTTGCTCAGGATGATACCACTAGTGATAAGTGTTAGAATCCATTGGAGTCCTAAAAGACCAGTGTAACAGGCTTTATTGAAAGGAAGAAAGGAACCCTGCTGGGCTGACTCGTAAGGGAGAGTTGTGCACCAGGCACAGCATGGGACCGGGTTTTAGGGTTTTGGGGAGGGGGTGTAGGAAAAGTCGAGGGGCATTTAGCCGATTGGCTGCTGGAACGAAGAATGGTCTTTTGTGGAAGTTTGCCAGGACTTCACGGCTTGTAACGTCAGATATTCCTTTGTGGTTGGTCATTTGCTGCAAGCCCTGAAGTGAGACTTACTGTCAGGGTAAAAGAAATGAAACCTAAGAATAAGCAGACCTGGATTGGAGGCTGGGATACCCAAACACTTACCACACGAGCACACTTTCTATGAAGTGTGTGTTGCTTCATCCACCTCGCTCTCCAGTTTTCCTTCTGCTGAGGATCGAAACAACACTATAGTGATACTGCAAATGTCCAAATCTATTTTGTTTTCTGTTAGAAAATAATCTGGTGGCCCTGGCCAGTTGGCTCAGTGGTAGAGCGTCGGCCTGGCGTGCGGGGGACCCGGGTTCGATTCCCGGCCAGGGCACATAGGAGAAGCGCCCATTTGCTTCTCCCCCCCATCCCCTCCTTCCTCTCTCTCTCTTCCCCTCCCGCAGCCAAGGCTCCATTGGAGCAAAGATGGCCCGGGCGCTGGGGATGGCTCCTTGGCCTCTGCCCCAGGCGCTAGAGTGGCTCTGGTCGCGGCAGAGCGATGCCCCGGAGGGGCAAAGCATCGCCCCCCGGTGGGCAGAGCGTAGCCCCTGGTGGGCGTGCCGGGTGGATCCCGGTCGGGCGCATGCGGGAGTCTGTCTGACTGTCTCTCCCCGTTTCGTTTCCAGCTTCGGAAAAATACAAAAAAATACAAAAAAAAAAAAAAAAAAAAGAAAATAATCTGGTATAGAATTATATTTACACTCTTACAATCAAAGGGAAAATGTTGGTTTCTGTGTTTTTCAGATGCAAACTATAAGACAGAGATGTCTATGAATGTGACTTAATAAGAAATGCTCCTAAGAAAGACTGGTTAAAGACCTGGGGAATGGGTCAGGAAGAAAGGAGGGCTCTCAGATCAGTACCCCAGGGAATGGACTATTTTAGTTTCCCAGAGGTTTCTGAAGACAATATATAGGTCATACCTCTGAGCTATGTCCATGAGTGGTCAGTGGACCAGATGAAATAGTAGACCCAGCACTGAACAATATTTTTGACTGTTTTCTGCTAAAGGCCTATGAATAGTCTACTCACCTCACTCATTCTTTAAGGTATCCCTTCAAAGTAATGTTCTATAATTTGTTAAAGTTGATACTGCAGATGGAAGAGGAGGACCTTCCTAAAGTCTTGTCCATAAGGCGATTTAGCCTTCTTTCATGCTTCCTCTGTAGGCTCTGTGCACTCTGATTTTGGTTCTCCCTGCTTGGAATGTCCATTTCCCACAAACCACTAGGTTAAATTCCTACCTCAGCCCCAGCATCATTTCTCCATAGAGACCTTGCTTTGCTGACTGGGTCCAATTCTTACTTTGTTTTCTCTTAGAACCATGTCTTATTCTTCAGAGCTCTTAACACAATGACAGATTTATTTTGTGTGATTATCTTGTCGCCCCCACTAGGTTGTAACTTTTATGATCGCAAAGATTGCACTCTTCATTATAGCTTCAGAGGGAAAGTGTGGTAAAGCACACTAGTTATATACCAAATAATTTTGGGTAAGTGATTGATTATGAGGATGAATAAAGTTTTGGGGTACTTTCTCTTTGTAGTCTAAAGGAGGACAGGCAAGAGTGGAGCTTCCACTTTTGAGATCACTCTGATTAAGGTGAATGTGCAGCACTAGAAACTCAGGGGAAACCTTTCCTGTCAGTCTACTTATCTCTAGCCCTTATGTGTTAAATCTTTTTCACAGAAGCCACTTGATACAAAGTTAGGCAATGCTGACTGACATCATGTTTTCACTTTCCAAGTTTCTTCCCATTTTTTCTACTCATCACCTTTTCTCTTTACTTCATCACTCACCTATGTCTCCTTTCTTTTCTTCCTTTATCCTCCCTTTCTCCAATTGTTGAAGATTTATTCATTCAACATACTTTACTGAGCTCCTGCTCTGTGCTAAACACTGCACTGGATGTGGGATTTACAGACATTACTTTTATCTGTCAGTAGGGGGAGACAAAAGTATAAACAAAGAATTGTGACTCGATGTCATTTTCCCTAATCAGATGCGTATAAAGTGGAGAATGGTGCCTCCCAGAAAGGAATGGGCAATTCTACCTCTTTTGGGAAAAAGAGATTTTTAAAAAACTTTTCATAAATGAGGTGATTGAGTTTTCTTTCTTAGTTTTACCCAAGCATAAACATTTGAAAAGACTCCTCATTCCCTATTTTGTTTCCCATTTAATAAAATATATAAACACCCAACTACTTTGGGCACCAGGCATTGCACTAGATTAAAAAGTCAGTTTACGGACCTGTGTTCATGACGTGTTACAAAACATTTGAACAGCAACAGATATATGGCTGAATAGAAAGACTCAAAAATAATATTTTCCCAAAGGTTATTCCCAGGTGTAAAGGAAGGGAAATGACTCACATGCTGTTGTGGGTGCTCATTTTAAAGTGATTTTTTTTTCAAAAACAGAGAGATAGAGTCAGAGAGAAGGATAGATAGAGACAGAGACAGGAACGGAGAGAGTTGAGAAGCATCAATCATTAGTTTTTTGTTGCAACACCTTAGTTGTTCATTGATTGCTTTCTCATATGTGCCTTGACTGTGGGTCTTCAGCAGACTGAGTAACACCTTGCTCAAGCCAGCGACTTTGGGTCCAAGCTGGTGAGCTTTGCTCAAACCTGTTGAGCCCGTGCTTAAGCTGGCGATCTCGGGGTCTCGAACCTGGGTCTTCTGCATTCCAGTCCGACACTCTATCCACTGCACCACCGCCTGATCAGGCTAAAGTGATTTTTAAACTACCATAATAACAACCTTTACAAACATTACTTAAATAACAATATTTGGAAGAAGATATCCAAAAAAATAAAATCTTTATTTTTGTCACTTATATCTCCACAGCTAAAACATAGCAGCTAAATGTTAACAGGGTTTTTTTGTTGTTGTTGATTTTTTTTGGCGGGGGGGTTCTTGATTTTTTTGAGACTATAGTTTAAGGAGGCAGACCTGATTATGGTGCTGGTTTGAGAAAGTCATGTTGGGAGGCGTTACCTGCCTTGCCCCACGTGGCAGGGGCACGGTGCCGTGCATCACTTGGGGTGCCACTCACACTCCCTCCTGGAGTACTATACAGGACAGCAGAAGGATACAGAAACTTTAAACAGAAAACTTGGTATTATTCCAATAACTTATAAATGTGAATGAATAGTAGGCTCTGAAAATTGATGTTCAGAAGAGTATCATAAATCAAAATTTCTTTGGCTTTGAAAAGTTGTCTGGGTGAAATACATAATACTATTTATCTTTATTCATTTTTCAAGGACAGGAGGAGCAGCGATTTATAGAAGCCTAGAATATAATTTTGTTTTTGTCTACTGTATTGAGATCTATTCCGATTCTGCTGGTGTCACAGTGCCGTAATTTTTGGAGAAGAGGCTGGAGAATCTGGGACAATGACACTACTACATTTATTTTGAAGATAAAAATGAAAATTATACCATCAACATTGAGCTGCAGAAATATCATTCATCATGACAGAGTTATGCAGAGGTACTGGGCCTATTAATAGGATGCTCTTTAGGGATAAAGATGATTTTAGTAAGCATTTACTGATTTAATTCAAAAACAGATTTTGAAATAAAGTGTCAGGCAAAAATGGCAATGTACATGTAGTGGGTCCAGGCCATTTAAAGTCAGTTTCATATACTTCAGCTTCTGTTTCCTAACGAATTATTATCCATACACTCTGTTTTTTATTCCAACCATGTACATCCACATTGGCATATCCAAAGTCAATTTAAATGTATTTATACTGGCATTATCTATACCAATTGTGACCTTTCCGTGATGAAGGACTAAGGGAAGAGTGATAAGGACATTTCCCTGGAGGTTGGGAATCCTAAATTCTAGTTCCAACTCCCTCCCTAATAAACTCTATGACCTTGGGTAAATCACATAATTTTATTAATCTTCAGTTTTCTCATCTATAAAATGAAGTTGGCCCATATGATTTTGTAAGTCTCTTTCATTTCTGAAAGTATATAGTCCTGTCAGCTTTCATTTTTACTAATTTGGAGGAGCAGTGAGCTGCTGCTATGACACAGTGGATTGATTCTCACTGTTTCTACCTAATTGGCATGGGAAGAGACAGAAACTGGGGAACAGATGCAGCTGAGGGAGCCACAAGAGGGCACAAGCCAACAGTTCTTAGTATCATGGGGTCCCTCCTTTTGTCCATTATCCTACTTCCCAGATGCTCCTCACAATTCTCAGAGATAAAAGCTGAGCTTGGACTCTAGTGCCTTCAGTGTATGTAATATGTTGATGCCTTTGGGCTAGTGTTTATTACCGGCATTTTATTGGAGAAATGTTTCCACTACCATGGACAAGGAGTGAGTTGTTTAAGGGTGTTTTATCTATTTCACATCATGGAGTTACAGACTAAAAGTCTGTGCTGTAGACATCTTTGACAGTTTAGAGAAGCCTCTGGAACCATATATCAGGGTTATGTTTTTGTATGCATAAAATAACACAGGATTGCATTCAAAGAAACCGATTAAAATTGAAGCAGTTCCATCTATAAAACCTAGATATCATTTTTCACCTAGTCTATAAATGTCCTGAGGCCAGGGATTATGTCTCTTGTTTCGATGTGTCCTAGGTGACTAGCACAGTGAGAGGTTCAGACAGGATGCTCTATAAATGCACACCTACTCATTTAATTACACGGTTTTGATACTCTCCTTTCTTTGAAATAGTCTGTCTTCCCATCAGAGTCTAAGTTCATTGGGAATAATGGCTGAGGTGTCCATGATTGCCTCTCTGGGTCTGCATGGTGCTTTACACATAGTTGTTGCTCAAACACTTTTTGAATGGAAGCCAGACTTGCATATTTTCCACTCTTCCTGCAACTTTGAGGTCCAGATTACTGGTTTATGGCTGGTGATTCTGTTCTCTGGGAGTGCTGAACGAAGTCTTGAAGATCTGAAGGGGAGGGTCAGTATGATAAGTTTATATGTCAAGTTAACATTTGAATCGGAGGACTCAGTAGATTGCTCTCCTTATTAAGTGGGCATCATCCACTCCACTGAGAGTCTGAAGAGAATGAAAGAGCAAAAGAAATTCACCAATCTCATCTTCTCCCAGCTTCAGACTGGGGTTTTACATCATTGGCTCACCGGGGGTCAGCCCTTTAGACTCACACTTGTCAATGTAAGAAACTTCCAAACCTGTAAAAATTTTTATGAGTTTATTTGATCCAAACTGTCCATAATTGCAAGAAAGTGAAGTCTCAAAGGATTGAGAAAGTGCTCTGGAAAATGGTTTTACCACTTATTTTATACATTAGAATCAAAGAGGAAGATGTAAGAAGGTTGGTTATATGACATTGAATGGTGATAGATTAGGGAGGAAGGAGAAACAAAAGTGGGGAAATCTCTGGGATTGGACAAAAAGTAAAACTATATACTGAAAGGCATAAAATAGTTAAGTTAATTAACATGATTATAAGAACAATGAGGTGGTTTGTTGGTTCCTGCTCTGGTGGGATGCCTGCTCTGAGTGGGGGCAAAAAAAGATTATACTTACATTTCAAGACATGTTATTGGGGATGTTATTATAGATGCAAAAGATAATGTTCTAGCTATTTACTCAGCAATTCACCCATTGCTCATTTATTTTATGTCATTCATTTATTCTGTGTACAATAAATGAGGCAGTGTGTACAATGGTTAATAGCATGGGTCCAAGTTAAAATTTTGGTTCCTGTATTATTAATTATGTGACCTTACTCTATATGCTTCACGGTCCCTTGTTTTAAGACGGAGCTAATGAAAATACCTAATTTGTAAAATTTGTTTTAATGATTAAATGAGATAGTATGTGTAAAACACAAAAGAATACCTGCTACCTATAAATGGCTCAATTAATGCCAGCCACTCTTATAAATATCCCATAAGATTGTTATGAGAATTAAGTAGATAATGAATATAAAGCTTTCAGCTAAGTTCCAGGCACACAGAATCTTTCAATAAAGGTAAACTATTATTATTAAATATATATGTCAGTGGACAAAAAGATGGGCATGACACATTAAGGGTTTTTTCTTTTTCTTTTTTTTGTGTGACAGAGACAGAGACAGAGAGAGGTACAGATAGGGACAGACAAGCAGAAAGGAAGAGCATCAATTCTTCGTTGCAGTACCTTAGTTGTTCACTGATTGCTTTCTCATATGTGCCTTGACCAGAGGGTTACAGCAGACTGAGTGACCCCTTGCTCAAGCCAGAGACTTTGGGTTCAAGCTGGTGAGCCTTGCTTAAACCAGAGGAGCCTGCGTTCAAGCTGGCGACCTTGAGGTTTCAAACCTGGGTCCACTGCGTCCCAGTCCGAGGCTCTGTCCACTGTGCCACCTCCTGGTCAGGCAAATTTTTTCTTTTTTTTAAAACTCCCTCTTGTCTTCCATTACATCTTATTTCTCACTGGAAAGGAAATGAGGCTAGGAGAACACAAGTTATATTCTTTTTAAGTAAAAAATGGTCTAGAAAATATAGAGCAGAAAAAAAACCCAGAAGAGTTTTACAAAGTACACTGCATTTCATCAAACCCATTGTACAATAACTTGTCTCATGGAAAATGAAGGAAATGAATTCATTTTAACTTAGAAGTTTTCAACTAGGGAAAATGATAGACAAGGTGGAGAAATAGTCTTTGAAGATAGACTTAAAAATTAATTTCTTTATTTTGACTTTTTAAGATTTTAATTTAGTTTTTAATTGAATTTATTGGTGTGACATTGGTTAACAAAATTATACAAGTTTCACATCATATTTTGTGTTTCCCATCCCCAATTCAAGTCTTCGTCCATCACCTCCCATCCCCTCCTCCATCTCCCTACCCTCAACCCCAGCAGTCACCACACTGTTGTTCATATCCATGATTTTTTTCTTTTTCATTTGTCCTTTTTGCTCAATCCCTCTAGCCCCTCCTCTAGCCACCTACCCCTCTCCACACTATCAGCCTGTTCCCTATCTATCAGTCTGTCTCTATTTTGCTTGCTCCTTTTGTTCACGAGATTCCACATATGAGTGAAATCATATGGTAATTGTCTTACTCTGGCTAGCTTGTTTCACTTAGTGTAATGTTCTCCAGGTGTATGTATCCATGCTGTCGCAAAACTAGGATTTTTGTCTTTTTTATGGCATGTAGTATTCCATTGTGTAAATGTACAACTGCTTTTTTAGCCACTCATTTACTAATAGGCACTTGGGCTGCCTCCAAATCCTTTTTTTATTTTTTATTTCTATTTTTTTTTCTGATGTGAGAAGCAGGGAAGCAGAAAGACAGACTCCCACATGCACCCAACCAAGATCCACCCAGCATGCTCACTAGGGGCCAATGCTCTGCCCATCTGGGGCATTGCTCTGTTGCAACTGGAGCCATTCTAGCACCTGAAGTGGAAGCCATGCAGCCATCCTCAGTGCCCGAGCCAACTTTGCTCCAATGGAGCCTTGGCTGCAGGAGGGGAAGAGAGAGATAGAGAGAAAAGAGAATGGGGAAGGGTGAAGAAGCAGATAGGTACCTCTCCTATGTGCCCTGGCCAGGAATTGAACCCAGAATTTCTACACATCGAGCCAATGCTCTACTGCTGAGCCAAGTGGCCAGGACCTTCCAAATCTTGACTATTGTAAATAATGTTGCAATCAACATAGTGGTGCATATATTCTTTCAAATTAGTGTTTTGAATTTCCTTGGATATATTTTCAGAAGTGGAATTGCTGGATCATAATGCAATTCCCTTTTAATATTTTTTTTAGGTAACTCCATACTACTTTCAACAGTAGTTGCACCAGTCTGCATTCCTAGCAACAGTGCATGAGGATTCCCTTTTTTCACACCCTCTCCAACACTTGTTGGCTGTTGATTTATTGATGGTAGCTATTCTGATAGATGTGAAGTGATGTATTTTTGGATTTCTCTGATGATTAGTGATGTTGAACATCTTTTTGCATATATCTATTAGCCATTTCTATGTCATCTTTGGAGCAGTGTCTATTCAGGTCCTTTGCCCATTTTTTAAGGATTGATTCTTCTTCTTTTTATTCTTCCTCTTCCTCCTCCTCTTCTTCTTCTGGTATTGTGTTTTATAAGTTCTTTATAAATTTTGGATATTAACACCTTATCAGATGTGCCATTGGGGAACATATTCTTCCATTCAGTGGGTTGTCTTTTCATTTTTTGTTGATGGTTTCCCTTGCTGAGCTAAAACTTTTTAGTTTGATGTAGTCCATTTGTTTATTTTTTCTGTGATTTCCTTTGCTGAAGGAGATATATAAAAAAATATTGCTAATGGAAATGTCAGGCCCTGGCCGGTTGGCTCAGTGGTAGAGCGTCAGCCTGGCGTGTGGAAGTCCCGGGTTCGATTCCTGGCCAGGGCACACAGGAGAGGCGCCCATCTGCTTCTCCACCCCTCCCCCTCTCCTTCCTCTCTGTCTCTCTCTTCCCCTCCCGCAGCCGAGGCTCCATTGGAGCAAAAGATGGCCCGGGCACTGGGGATGGCTCCTTGGCCTCTGCCCCAGGCGACAGAGCAATGCCCCGGATGGGCAGAGCATCGCCCCCTGGTGGGCGTGCCGGGTGGATCCCGGTCCGGCGCATGCGGGAGTCTGTCTTACTGCCTCCCTGTTTCCAGCTTCAGAAAAATACAAAAAAAAAAAAAAAAAAAAAAGTCAGAGATTTTACTGCCTATGTTTTCTTCTAGGATTTTTATAGTTTTGTATCTAATAATTAAGTCTTTAATCTGTTTTGAGTTTATTCTTGCATATGGTACAAGAAAGTGGTCCAGCTTCATTTCTTTTTCATATACATTCCAATTTCCCCAACATCATTTATTAAATAAACTGTCTTTACCCAATGATATACTCTTGCCCCTTTGTCAAATATTAATTGACTATATAGGTGTGGGTTGATTTCTGGGCTCTCTATTCTGTTACTTTGATCTATACTGTATGTCTGTTTTTATGCAAGTACAATGCTATTTTGATTAATTTGGTCTTTTAGTATAGTTTCATATCAGGTAGCATGATTCTTTCAATTTTGCTCTTCTTTCTCAAGATTGCTGTGGCTATTCAGGGCCTTTTGTGGTTCCATATAAAATTTTGAACTGTTTGTTCTTGTTCTGTGAAATAATGGGTATCTTGATAGGAATTGCATTGAATCTTTAGATTGTTTTGGATAATACAGACATTTTAAAAGGCATCCAAATTTGAAAGGAAGAAGTAAAATGATCATTATTTCCAGGTGACATGATACCCTACATAGAGAACTCTAACAATTTCCCCAAAACCTAAGAGAACTGATAAATATATTCAGCAAAGTAGCAGGATACAAAATAAATATACAGAAATAAGTTGCATTTTTATACACTAATAATGAACTATCGGAAAGGGAAACTAAAAAAAACAACCCCTTTTACAATTTCTTTAAAAAGAATAAAATACTTAGTAATAAATTTAACCAAGTATGTAAAAGACCTGTACTTGAAAAATTTTAAAACACTAAAGAAAGAAACTGAAGAAGATACAAATAAATGGAAGCATATACTATATTCATGGATAAGAAATATTAATATCTTTTAAAAACATGACTACCTGGAGGGGTAAAAAGGTATTGACTAAAATCTTCCATTAATGAGCAGTGTGACTAAAGAGATATTAGAAACAGTAAATGACTGTAAATTAGAAACAGTCCCCCAAAACTAGGAACAAGGAAGTACTTGTTGAAATCTTATGGAGGTATATTTGAAAAAAGTAAGAGAATGACTTCCATACATGAAGGATAATATATATTACATATTTTTTTTGTGTGTGACAAAGACAGAGAGAAACAGAGAGAGGGACAGATAGGGACAGAATGACAGAAGGGGAAGAGATGAGAAGCATCAACTCTTCATTGCAGCACCTTAGTTGTTTATTGATTGCTTTCTCATATGTGCCTTGACTGGGGGGCTATAGCAGTCCGAGTGACCCCTCACTTAAGCCAGTGACTTTGGGTTCAAGCTAGCAAGCCTTGCTCAAATCAGATGAACCCGCGCTCAAGCTGGCAACCTTGGGGCTTGGAACCTGGGTCCTCCGCATCCCAGTTCAATACTCTATCCACTGTGTCGCTGCCCGGTCAGGCATATTACAGATTTTTTTTTTATTTCAAGAAGTAGTACTGTCATAAAAGATTTTTGGAGAAATGAGAAGGTCACAAATAGTTACTAAAAATAGCTGAGATAAAGGATGATGTCATGGGGAAAACTCATGTTCTTACAAGATTTCCCATGAGCCATTGGCAACAAAATCTACAATGAATGGACTGAAAGTCTAATACAGTGTGGCCTTCCTTATGCAACTGTGGGTTTTTCCCCATGCTGTTTAAGTGGATCATTGGTTGCTATTATTATGCTAAATCTTTGAGCTTTTATTACAATTTATAAAATTTACATAGAAGAAAATTCTACACAGCATTCTCCTCTTTAACAATTGAGTGTATTAACTTTCTTCCAGGGTATTCATGTTTAGGGTGAATCTAAAGTCTTCTTAGTGTAGCCGAAGACATTTTTTTTTTTTTTTTTTTTTGCTTTTTTCTTATAGGATGTTGAAATCAATTGCTCTCTCTAGTTAAAGAATAGGCCTTAATAAACTAAGAAAACATAATCAGGTTTCTTTATCCCTTTTGAAAATATATTATTCTCTTTTTCTTTAACTATGTACTTGACTGTTAAAGTTTTTAACAGTTCTAAAATTGTGGAACATTCCGTAGAGGTCTGACTTGTGGGCTCATGTGAAACACACATCATTCTACTTATCTCCTGAATAACTAAGCTATCATCTATAAGAATATGTATCTTTCCTGATGTGTCTTCTTTTGTACACTTCTTTATACCTTCAACCAATGAATTATTTAACACTTTTCTTTTTTTATTGCTAGTGTCCCCATTAATTTTCCCATCTCAATGCAGTTTTTAAATCATGCACCTCATTTTACATTTTCCTGTATGTATGTTGGCACACACTTCTGTTTAGCCATTTCATTTTACTTTCTCACTACCATGCTCTGGATTTTTTTTCTGAGAAAGAGGATATAGAAGCATTTTTGTTCTCCCCCTCTCCCTTTAATATATCCTATATCTTCAGTAAGGATATCTAATTTTTTGTAGCCATGTTCATAAGATCATTCACTATCTGGCAATATCTCTAGGGACTATTCTAGAAATGTTTTTTTATTTTTAAGTGAATTTTCTGTTTTGGCTGTTTTTCATTCTTCCCATGAACTGTTTACCATCTTAGGACACTACTACTATTCATTCAAAATGCTCATAAACTTTATTCTAGTAACTTTTATGGGGCGGGGGAGAAGGAGTTACCAGGTGTTTTAAGTATCCTTATAATCTAGCCCTGGCCGGTTGGCTCAGCGGTAGAGCGTCGGCCTAGCGTGCGGAGGACCTGGGTTTGATTCCCGGCCAGGGCACACAGGAGAAGCGCCCATTTGCTTCTCCACCCCTCTGCCGCGCTTTCCTCTCTGTCTCTCTCTTCCCCTCCCGCAGCCAAGGCTCCATTGGAGCAAAGATGGCCCGGGCGCTGGGGATGGCTCTGTGGCCTCTGCCTCAGGTGCTAGAGTGGCTCTGGTCGCAACATGGCGGCGCCCAGGATGGGCAGAGCATCGCCCCCTGGTGGGCAGAGCATCGCCCACAGGGGCGTGCCGGGTGGATCCCGGTCGGGCGCGTGCGGGAGTCTGACTGTCTCTCCCTGTTTCCAGCTTCAGAAAAATGAAAAAAAAAAAGTATCCTTATAATCTAGCATTGTTGAAGTAATAAAAAAAAATGATGAAACTGGCTGTCCACGTAGACTTCACTTTGTGTGATCTGTGTCAAAAGCAAAGAGTAAAAAAAAAAACAAAAAAATCCAGCTCTTATTTTTCACAATATTTCAAACCAATTTTATATTTTGATTTCTTAGTCTTTCCTTGGGTTCTAAATGGAATATCTCAGGCAGGACAAACACCTTCTCAATGTTATTTGTAGAGCTTCTTCTAAGAGGCATATGTCTGATTCCCAGTAGGATTTTTGTACAAATGGAACAAGCAAACACGAATCTGGATGATATGCAGGACCAAAATGCTGCCCACATTTGTATCCCACATGAGCCCATCATTACTTGAAATTCTCAAGTTATTGGCAAAATATTTTCTCATGGCATTGATTAAAGGTTCTGATGACAATTGAGATAGAAATAATTAGGAAATTAAAATCAGGCTAATTTAAAATGATGTTTGGCTACCAGTTGTTGGTGCAGTTTCCAATCTTCCCTTGGAAATAAATGCCTCTATTCAGTTTTTTATTCCTTTATTCATTCACTAAATACTTACTGAGTGCCTGCCATGTGCCATGGCTCTATAATTCCTGCCCAAATTGAAAAAAGATAAAAATTATACCCCATTCTAAATAGACACAAACAGTCAATCTATTGACAGAAGATGAAAAAATTTCTATAATTTGGAAGGATAATAAAACTATATGTAGAAAAACACTGAGTAGTCTGCACCTGCCACAACCTCTAAATTAAAGCAGCCCGCTCAATCTGGAAAAAAAAGTGATTAATTCTTAACTCTATGAATTCCCTGCCTTTGGGTCAAACCTTAGCTATCCTAAGTTGGGCAGCTGTCCATCATTAATAAGGCAATTTTCTGTGTCCATTTAGAGACAGAATTTTAGTTTGAGTATGCCAGACTATTGAATCCTGAGCAGTAAAGGTCCTCCTACTGGGGAACCATAGACCATGGTGGGAACAAAAGAATCTCTGTGATGTTCTTCATTGGAGATTATAATTTTGAATGTATTCTAGTTGGATCAGTGAATCAGAGAACCATGTGGTAGGCTGGAGAGGCTCTCTCCAGCAGCTCTGAACACTGGAGGCTGGTCTGGGACCATGGATGTACCTTCTGTCTGACTTTGTTTTTATAAGCATGTCAGCTTGTACTTTAATTATTTAATAAATAATTGATAAACACAGTTGTGTTATGATATATTTTTGGTTATTCCATTTACCTGATGTCTGTGTCTATTTGTTTTATCCCTGCTGGTTGTTACATGGTATCTTGCTTCCTTTTGCATCTCATTTTCATTCACCACATTTTGCTCAGTGTCCTGAAAAATAACTTTTGGTGATTCTACTTGACCTAAGATGACAGTTTCTTTCTCTGGACAGGAAATGGGCTGGCTCCTGCCAGGTTCTGGAGGCACTTCCAGTCAGGAACCACTTTTAACCAAGTTCACAGCTTGGAGTTCCCTGGCCCATGAAGAATATGTTAAATGAGCTGGAGGTACACACACACACACACACACACACACACACACACACACACACACTTTTTTTCCTTTTTTTTCTGTCTTGTATTAGTGACACAGCTGTCTTCACTGAGTTTCTGTGGTGGGAAGCAGAAAGGCAGAAAGTTTGGTTCTGGTTCACTCTAACCTCAAGGGCTTCATCTGCCCTCTTTTCATCCCATGTGCTCTCCTTGGGAAATTTTTTTCAGCTGTGTGACAGCCCACAATCAGTGACAGTCAAATCTATATCCATCTCCCTCTCTATGTGAGTGTCAGACCATGTTTCTAACTGCTCTCTGAACATTTCCATGTTGAGATTAATGCTGTGCTCACTTATTTTCTCTCCATCCTAATTTTCTCACTTATTATATGCTCTCTTCCTGTATTATCAACTTGCTCACTACCTTCAGTATCCTGTTGTTCCTGTACTATTCCACTGCAATATTTTTAAATTATTCCGTGACTCATTTTAGCGGCCAGTGCCTTAGTTCAGCTTCACATGTATTGCTCAGCATAGAATGACTGCACTGCACATTCTCCATTTGCCCTTGCAGGACCATTCTCCTTCCTTCTCTACAACTCCACTCTGCTATTCCTGCCGCAAAGACTGACCTTTCTGGCCTATCCCCTGTCCCCACAGGCACCCCTGTCCTCTGATTTCTGCTAGGCTCAGCCAAAGGGAGGCCCGGGTAGGAGAAGGATAGCGAGGGCAGGTTATTATCCTATCTTTCCCCTCGGGGTCACCACAGGTTGCCTGCAGCCCTCTCCCGAAGACCATAGCTCCTGCTGGGTGATGACTTTCTTACACTTACCCTAACAGGCAGCTACTCTGACAGGTGGCCTTCTATTACAGGTGGTTACTCCTCTGGCCTATTTGAATGACTGTCTTTCTGTGTCCCTTTAACCCTAGAGGAGTAAGAACTCCCAGTGATTCCTTTTAATATAATATATGATTCCCAGGGAAAGGAATCACTCCACTCCACTGTCCATTGGTTTCCCTAAAACCTTCTCACATATTTGTAAACAATTCCTTTAACTGTCTTCTATAATGTATTTAATTGGGTCATCTGAGTGACCGTGACTGATGCACTAATACACAAAGCCCTCTACATCTAATCTCTTTCTCATCTGCACAGCCCACAACCTTTCATTCACTTCCTTATCCACATATCCAGCCACTAGGATATCCTGGGACATGCCATTCTTGAGAACTGAAGTGTTCTTTCACAATTCATTTCTGTTTTATGTGACTTCCCCTTCCCTAGAATGTTCTTCTTCCTCATTCTTCACCTCCTCCTTTTTTTTTTTTTTACACCTTGTCTGAAAAACTCCTTTCCAGCCTTTTAGACTGAAATCAACCATTACCTCCCTATGGTATATTGTATCATTGCCAAAATAATACCTGCTCTTCCATCTAGGACCATTTCTATAGGTATTATTATCCCAGACAGCGGATTATACCTCCCCTCTCATCAGTATCAGGCTTGTTTCTGTGACTTACTTTAGTGAGTACTTCCGTGACTGGAAGTAGTGCCTTCAGTTTTCCCATCAGGAGCTTGGTTCTGCCATCTTTCCTTTTTCTCTGCTGTGAAATGGTAATGACTTTGACAGAGGTCCTCCTCCCACCTTGATCCTTGAGATAAAGCAAAGCTATATTTGTTTCACCATAAACTAATGTATTGTGAATAAGCAAACTGATAAGCAAAACCTCCCACAACCACTTAATTTTGAGATTAATAACTTAATTTTGAGCCTATAATTTGGGCTGACCTGATTGTTTTACTTCTTTCATAATGAGAGAGTTACCTAAAATTTTTTCTTAAAAAATTTTTACTGTTGACTATTTTATTATGGTGTGAATGTGGCTTGGTAAAGTTAGCAAGGGATTTTAAAATAAATATTTTATCAAGCTATAACATAAAACATTCATTAAAAATTTATGCTTGAAGAATATTTAATTATAGAGGTAATGTTCACAATATGTTATTAAAAGAAAAAAATTTGCCAAATAATATATACCAGGGGGCGGGAACCTTTTGGCTGAGAGAGCCATGAACACCACATATTTTAAAACGTAATTCCATAAGAACCATACAATGACCTGTGTATGTTACGCATTATCCAATAAAAATTTGGTGTTGTCCCAGAGGAAAGCTGTGATTGGCTCCAGCCACCCGCAACCATGAACATGAGTGGTAGGAAATGAATGGATTGTAATACATGAGAATGTTTTATATTTTTAACTTTTTTTTTATTAAAGATTTGTCTGTAAGCCAGATGCAGCCATCAAAAGAGCCACGTCTAGCTCATGAGCCATAGGTTCCCGACCCCTGATATATACTGTAGAATTTTGTCTATGTAAAAAGAAAATGAATTAAATGTAAATTTTTTATATTTTTAAAGTTATATAATAGTCACACATCATTTTTATATTTAGAAATAAAATGTTATTTAAATATTACTTTCTAGCCTGATCTGTGGTGGTGCAGTGGATAAAGCGTCGTCCTGGAAATGCTGAGGTCGTCGGTTCGAAACCCTGGGCTTGCCTGGTCAAGGCACATATGGGAGTTGATGCTTCCAGCTCCTCCCCACCTTCTCTCTCTGTCTCTCTCTCCTCTCTCTCTCCCTCTCTGTCTCTCTCTCTCTCCCTTTCTCTCTCCTCTCTAAAATGAATAAATAAAATAAAAAAATTAAAAAAAATATTACTTTCTAATGTCATCCCCAATTTTCCTGGGTGAAACATAATATCCTTTCCTCTTTAAATACATGATGTTATGAGATATTATATTTTTGCCTGTAAATCTATTTTCTTAAACAATAAAAACATACCTATTTCATAATATTATTGGGGGAATAAAAAGAGATAATTCATGTAAAAGCAATTCATATAATGCCTTACATATAGTAACTATTCAGTGAGTACTATCTATTTTATGATCCTATTTTGTATTTTAAAACTTTTAAAAAGTGAATATACTGTTTTGGGGGGTGATCAAAAGTGAAGTGGAAGAATGACTATTGGGGTAATCAGTTATTTCTATTGCCATTAGAGGGTTGTCACCTTGTATTTGAGTCCCCATCTTTTGATATGGAAGGTAAAGGCTGTGCCTATGAGATTCAGAAAACATAAGGAGTTGAAAAATAATATACATTTTAAAAAGGTTATATGTCTTACTTGAGTGCCTTAGCATTTTAGAGCCCAGATTCTTGAATATACACCTGTATTTCCTGTTCCCAACATGCTCCACTGGAAAGTGCCGCTACTGCAAAAGATATGACAAGTATACAATTCATGGGACATGAATCAAAACCAATTTATTTTTTGTCTTCAAATGTCTCTTAAAAATTTATTCAGAGAGGGTGGCATTTTTTCCTGCCACTGGATTACTCTTCTCCTCACTCATAAATAATGGATATTTTAAATGTAAAAACACATTTTCAATTCAGAAAATTTTAGTGTTCAGCCCAAGACATTAATCAACCCTTCATTCTTCGTTCGAAGGGAAGGCTTCTCCAGGCTCTCTCCCAGTGAAGGCTGGAGGCCTGATTTGGCAGTTGGCCCACTTGGGGGGAAGGGACTGTGCTTATCTTCTCATTCTCAGCTCTGCATATGCTACCTGGCTACTTTTTAGGTATTGCCAAGTTTAGGGAGTAGGAGGAAAGAAGAGGTCAAGGGATAGCATAGAAAAGTTCCTACTGTGTAGGTGTCTGGCACTCTGGTTTTGAACTTTGCCTGGCAGAGGTTTAAAGTGAATGTTCTCATGAATGCTTTTTAGTGTTTCCCTGGGGCTTCCTGGTGGGCTTTTTTGGATCAGTTCACAGAACTTGGATGAGACCTTTGATTAGGTCGGTCACTTCCCACACTCTCTGCTTTCCTGTGGTCCACCACACATATAGCATTTTGATGGAAGTCTCCCACCTTCTCAGATAACTTCTTAGGCCAGGCTGACTCTCAATGTGGCCACATTTGGTCCATGGAAAAGATCCGTACACAACTGACTTCAACATGGGTGGTAATTTAATTGTTTAGGAGGCAGAATCCTGTCTTCAGTGTCCTCCTACTATAGGGAACCTATGTTAAGTTCTCCAAGTGGCTTAGTTAGAGCTCTGTCCTCATTAGTCTTCAAATAAGACGGCAGGTAGTGCCCAACCTTTCCTATTTCAGGAGCTCTGTTTCATAGCTTATATTTCTCCAATGATCTGCTCTTAGAAATTCTTCTTCACATTCTAACTACTTTTAAAATTCTTGATCTAGCTGAGGGATCCCAAAGTGGTAGATATATTTGTTAAATATTTCCTTGTAAATTCTGCATTTTGGCCTGGCACCATACTTTAGTATTCCAGGATAATTATAGCTTGGTGGCTAGGTGGCCACTAAAGTGCAGACATATTTTTCTACCAATTTTAGGCCATGGTAGAGCATACCATAAGACATATGTGTTGAGAGGAGCGGCACTCTGGCAAGTTGGAAAGCCAATGAGAGGTCGGATACTTAGTGATAGTTTATACCCCAAAGAGGCATGGATTTTTATCTTAGCCTTTCCAGTGACTAGCTATACTTTGGGCAAGTAAATCAACCTCAGGTTTCTCATTTATAAAATTAGAATAATAATAATACCTGTCTCATAGGTTGTTTTGTGGATTAAGTAAGAAAATGCATGTAAAGAACTAAGCACAGTGTCTGACATGTGGCATGGTTCTAGACCATAACTGACAATAAATAAATAAACCATCAGTATTATCAAAATATCTTGACCATGCTCCTGTGGTTTTGTGACTTTAAAGCTACTTGTAACAATATCATAAACGTTCTCTGACTCTGATAGCCACCCTCTCCTCACTCTCTTTTCTGGTCCTGTCACCTGTATTTTCCATTACACAAAGTCAAGTGTTCTATCCAGTTTTCAGCCTAAGATAACACCTGTGTATTGATTCAGGTCAAGTTTGAGGAATGGTTTATCTTAATACTATAATCTTCACAAGGGACCAACTTCCTGAGTGAGTCTGTCCACCCTAGCCCTTGCCTATCTGGGATATAACCATGCCCTTCTCAGCCTTGATGCTAAAATGACCTCAGATAACTTTTCCACTCTGCTTATTTATTTATTTATTTTTGCATTCTTTACCACTGTCTAATAGGATGCCACATTGATTTGATTAAGATGACAGCTTTGTCATTGGAGAAAATTTTTTGCATGGTTCCATAGGGCTCTTTCTAAAGCACAAAGCAATTTTGTCATTAAATCCTGAATGCTCCCTTTAGTTCCAGTTCAAGATGGCTTTCCCAGAACCAGATGAAAGTCTTCAAAATGACTTCTGACAATTATCAATGACAGTGGCATTCCTGCCACCATGTTGTTTGTAATCTATAGGAAACGATGAAAGGCATTAAAAACAGTGTAATCACTTTCACTAGAGAATTGTTAATTTTGTAAGGTTATCAAAACCCCAATATTAGCATTTGAATTCTTTCTTTCAAAATTTTTACTCTATAAGTTCTTTAAACATATACTTTAGAAGAGGGAATTATAATAGTTTCTCATCTCCAGATAATCAGGCCTAAATAAACATTTGTTGACACTAAATTGGACTAGCTTATATTTAGTTTAGTGGTATGGCAGAGTAGCTCATTTTTTATTAAAAAAGGAATCTGATGGTTAATGACTATGATGGCTTATCTTCTTCTTACACATCTGAGAAAATGCCTTTAAGCTCCAGTTTCCCTTCAACTGTAGCTGTAAGAAATGTGCATGTAAAATTTGAGTTGGGTGTGCTTAAATACACTTAAGATTTGTATCTGTAGCCTGACCAGGTGGTGGTACAGTGGATAGAGCATCAGACTGGGATGCTGAGGACCCAGGTTCGAGACCTCAAGGTCTCCAGCTTGAGCGCAGGCTCATCTGGTTTGAGCAAGGCATACCAGATTGAGCCCAAAGATCCCTGGCTCGAGCAAGGGGTCACTTGGTCTACTGTAGCCCCCCACCCCCTGGTCAAGGCACATATGAGAAATCAAATCAATGAACAACTAAGGTGCCACAATGAAGAATTGATGCTTCTCATCTCTCTCCCTTCCTGTCTGTTTGTCCCTATCTATTCCTCTCTCTGACTCTATGTCTCTGTCAAAAAAAAAAGATTAGTATCTATAATAGACCAGGCAATTTCAAATTTTTCTTTTCAAGTGTTTGCATTATTTCATTGATGCTGTAGAGAAAGAACCTGGCCATCCAGGCACTGTGCACTTGCACTTGTCTCTGTTATCCGGCTCAGTGCAATCTAATCAGGAAAAGCCTAGAGAAAAATTAATAGGATTTATAGAATATTACCATCTTATTGACCAGTGAATCTTTTCTAAATGAATGATATTTACTCATCTAATAAAATGTTTACCTCCATTTGGCATTAATAGTAGGAGAAATTATGCTCTCAAGTTCCTAATATTTTGAGAATCTGATTTTATCCCCGGGGAACCGTATGATACTAACCTCACACTTGTGTGTCTCGGGCATGTGAGTTTCTGCAAATGAGGAGAGGCAAACAAAGGGCTGCAACATTGAGTGGGAGGTGATAATACCTAGCGACTTCTCTCTCAAGACTCTAATACAGTACTTAGAATTATTTAAAAAGTTTTCTCTATGATTTTGTTTTATAGCAGTGTTGCCACGATGCTCCTAAGTGTGTTTCTTGTTATATTTACCATGATTGAAGTTTTCTGATACATTTTGAATCTTTGGCTTAAATTTTTTCCTTATTTTTGAAAAATTATCAGAAAATGTCTCCTCAGATATTGTTTCCTACCCCCTTTTTTGGTATCTGTACCTCCTGGGGCTCTAGTTACATTTATACATTGCCTTTTTATTGTACCCCTTAGGTGTTTTACTATATTTTCTATAATTTCCTATTCTTTTTCTCTGTGTGCTCTAATCTGTATATCCAGTGCACTAATTTTTCCTTCAGCTGTATTTAATTTGATGAAAAGGTGGCTTTTTATGAATATTTGTTTGTTGAACACTACATGTCATGCATGATTCTATGCATTGGGGGTGCAGTAGTGAACAGAATAGATATCTTACTCTTGAAACTTACACTCTTGTGGAGGGAAATGGGCTATAAATAAAAATATATAATTAATAAGGATACTATGTAGTATTATAGAAGGTGTTAAGTGAGATGGAAAAAATAGAGCAGGGTGATGACAGCAAGTCAAGCCTCATCAAGAAGGTAACATTTGACCAAGGAGGTACGAGAGTGAGTGACAAGGAAACAGCCAGGCAAAGGCCCTATGTTTTAACAGAATCATTCTGGCTGCTATTGAGGATGGATTGATGGAAACAAGACTGAGGAAAAGTAATTTTGGGTTATCAAAATGATCCTGGCTCTGAGCAGGGTGTGTAGCAGAAGAGATGCTGAGAAGGGACTGGATTCTGAAAATATTTTGATTGTTGTATCAATAGAATGTACAAACAGACAAATGTAAAATGAAGTGTCAAGGTTGACTTCAGGAGTTTGCCAGTAGCTGAGATGGGGATGAGGTATGAGAGGAAGTCAAAAGTTCAATTTGGGACATAGTTATAAAACATTTAAGTGCCGGTGCATTTGGGCAAACCACCACACTTGTAACCACTTTAACCAGTTTTATTTACTCATTGATCTCATTTTATGTGTTATTTATTGTCTGTTTTCCTATTAGAATATGAATTGTAAGAAAGCAGCTATCTCTTTCAAATTGTGTACCAGTGGGTCCGAGAATATTGTTTGGCAAAAAGTATATGCTCTATAAATATTTAATGAATCAATGAATGCATGTAGTTTTCCAGATTTGCAAAGTGAGGGTTAGATATTATGTTAAAACACATAGATTTTTCAAGCAAAATATAGACAAAAGTTTCTCTATATGTCTGTGACTTTTAAAATTAATATTGACAGCTACATGACTTGGGAAGCTGGCTAGGATAGTGATTAAATACACTGGCTTTGGAGCCAGTGAGACCTTGGTTTGAATCTCAGTGGAACTATTTTCTAGCTAAATGACCTTGGAAATATTACTTAATTTCTCTTTGCCTCCATTTCTCCTGAAACTTGGGAGTAATAATATTATCCTTACAAGTTTTTTATAATGACTATTCAATATAATTATGTTCATAAAAGGTATGGAGGGCATAGTAAATGCTCAAAAAATCAGAGTTATTATTATTCTGTCCCCTAGTTAATGTATACGAGAGTGTTTTTAAAAGATCCTGTTATATCTTTTCCTTTTTTATGTCTTTTGTACAGACCTCATGTCTTTGTTTTGTCCATTCAATAGGCCTTCCCTTTTTAGCAAGCATCCCACTCCCAAATATTAGAAAAACTCCATACTGCACATTTTTGGATGATGATATTTTCCAAGGACTAAGGATTGGTGGGAAGGACAGTTAAGGGAAAAAAATAGCCAGATGAGTTAGGCAATGATATTGAGCAAAATTCAATGTCCTGATGTTAAAATCAGGTTTAAGGGCTCTTCATTCTAAAACCTGTAAATGTGCTGAAAATTTGGTTTTAAAGGAAAAGAAATTCTGCAGGTGAAGTTCTTTCCCTTTGCTTTACACAATCACATATGGGAAATCAATAAGGTGCTACAATAACACAGAAGGAATTAATGCAACATGCATCTTCTCACTGTACCGTGTGGCCCTCCGCATGCTTAGTCTCAGAAGGCTGTCTTATTAACTTAATTAGTTTTCAAACCTGTAATGAGTGAGTACACTGGAGGTGAGAGGAGGCGGAGGGGGCAGGAAGTGAATGAAGGTTGATACACTGTCATGGTTTAACTGGCTCTGAGCAGAGCTCTTCTCTATGGGGAGCCTGCCTGAAAAAGCACATTAGATCGTTTTCTGGAGGGTAAACTGTGAGCCTCCGGTTTGAGGTGTATTAAATGACTAACAACCATCTCCAATGCCACTTTTGTCCTTTTCAAGGGAAATTATCTTTGCTTTAAATTTGGAGCAGTAAAATCACACACATTGTAGAGTGTAAACAAAGTAGTAAAGCCAACCTCTGCAGATAACAGTTTTGTGGAACATGGATGGTATCATCTATCACACATACAATTCAGCACATTTTAAGAAGGTCTCTGTCAAGAAGCTTTAGAATTTAAACAAACAAACAAAAATGTTCTGGGCCTGTAAATGGTATTCTGGTGAACCCCTTAGTGGGATTCTAAACATTTCTCAGGTGCCAAGGAAGCCTGAGCATGGGGCTGAGATAGCGGTATTCCTCTTAGAGGCTGGCTCTGGGGCTCGTGGCTCTGCCTGTCAGTCATGTCCTGCATGGTAATGAAGTTGTCTAGACACACTGAGGTCGGCTAAGGTGTGGTGGTTTTAAATACAGCACTGCAGTGATGCAAGAGGGCATTATGCCAAAGGACTGAGTTTCTACCCTGAGGCACCGATGCCCTGGGCGGTGAGCACAGGAAGCAAGAACAATCACCTTGACCTGTACTCATTAAAGTTAAAAAACTTGACAGGGAATACAGTGATACAGGGTTATACAAGGAGAGAGTTGAACCTGAATTCCTTAACTTCTCTTGCTTTGGGTTAGGTACTCAGAGTTCCCTGCGTCAAACAGATGAAAGAACAGCTGCTCTGAATTGTGATTCTTGACCCCACTTGTCCTTTTCTTGCCTCTCACCCCAACCTACTCCATCTTACTAAGGTAAAGGCAAATCCTGGATGGGACCACTGTTTTGGGTACAGAGGTAGTTGGCAGTCTGGCATTTCTGCCATTCACATGGGCCAGTGATGATCTGTGGGCTCCTGAGCTCATGCTGTTTGGCTGAAGGAGACAAAAATGCTCATTATGCTCACTCCTCCGGGGAGATGACTGTGGTCCGCTTGGGACAAGGACCCACGGATGTGCTTAGAGTTCTGTGAATTATGCACAGTATTTTAATATATGGATATGTTTGAGTTTTTCTGGAAAGTTTATAGCTTTTAGTGTATTTTCAAATGTATCCGTAAACCCATAAAGGTTATTGACTCTGGCTTGCGTATCTCTATATACCCTTTTCTGTCTATCCAAATCCTACTCATTTCCAAAATCAAATCTCATTGTTCATGAACCTACTCAAACCTGGCTCCCATCTCGGAATATCAATGAAAAAACAAATTACAACTGATGTAAGTACTCCCCAAAGAGAGTTCCTTGGTGTCTTAGGGTCACGAGAGGGTCTGCTGTGTGGTGCTTGATTCGGGAGAGGCCTGCTGAGGCTGTGGTGCTGGAGCCAGGCTGGAGGAAGGGCTGCAGGGAAGGGAAGATGCTTACTGCATATTTCAGATTGTGGATAAAGCTGCCTTAGTTATAAACTCTCAGATAATCCTCATGAGAATGGACATTTCGCAATGCTGTGGACCACAGCTCCAGCAAGAGACTATTGACTAGAGTCCTCTGTGCGGATTCTGCCTACTTAGGGTAACATCTTGCGCTGAAATCAGGGCTATTTTTCTTCTTCCTTTTTTATTTTTTGTGACTGTGTTTTCTTTTAAGCCTGGCACTTCTTTCAGAAAAACATCCAGGCCCCATTCCCAAGATTCGGAATGATTTCAGTGGATGGGGCTGCGGCACTGGTACTTCTCAAAAGCTCCTGAAGTCATTTTAATGAGAATCCAATGTGGAGAACTACTATTATAAGGCCATCGAGAAAACATTAACAGAATTAAAAAAAAATGATAATGTCCGGTGTTGACAGGACATAGGAAATGGATACTCTTATATATTGCTGTTGAGAGTTTAAATTACTATGAATATTCTGGAAGGCCGTTTGATAATAAATTTTAAATATTTTGAAATTTTGAACACATTTTTTCCCCACAGCAATTTGTTATGTGCCCTGTGCTAGGGAAATCTTAGATATGTGACCCACATCTTATACGCAGTTGTTCTTCAGAGTGTTTTTATGACAGAAATTAATTGACAATATAAAAGTCTGGCAATGAGAGGTTGGTTAAATTAATTTTGGTTTCAATTCTCTTTATAAATACATACAACTATTAGTGATGATATAGCAAAATGCTTAGTGATATGTGAAAGCAGATGATATGTGTTATAAAGCGAGAAAAACAGGTAAAAAGTAATACATACAATGCCTGTATTAAGGAAATGTTGAGAAAATACACAGTATTTAGCTTTATCACTATTAAATAAAATTGCAGATTTTTAAAAAAAGTTTTTGTTTTTTGATCGTCTGAATTTTTCTAAGTCTTTACTATAGACATGTATTATTTTCATACAGAAAAGTTACAATTTTAACCAGAACACTAGCAAAGGAATGCAGGCATCGTTAGAAGGACGAGTGTGTTGCCTCATCAGGCATACCTCCAGGAACAGCTTGAAAGAGAAATCCCAGCTGGGCGGAACACCAGACAACCGGGCACTTGGGAACCGCACAGAATGTTGATTCCTTGTTTACCAAATTCTCTAGACAGCTCTGCTATAGGCAATAACGTCAGAGCTTTGGGAATTCCCAGGAGAGCCGAGTCTCACGGCATCTCAGTGGTCTTAGTTATTGTTCCTTCCTTTTCCTAAGTCTCTCATGTTTTCTGATATAGCTTCAAGAATCTGCTAATGTCGGTTTATTTTAAGGTACTGAGGGAAAATAAGTCTCACACCCTGCCCCCATGGGCTGGGATAGTGGTTTGGTGCTCAATCAGCACTCAGGCCCCCTGGGTAAGTAAACACCACCCAGGATGCCTGGCAGTAAGAGCCAGCACCTCCCCTAGAAACAGGGGTTTGTACTGTCTCTGACAATTATGTTATAGTCACTCAGCTACTCTGTTGAGGCTATAGGCATTCACTTTCTCTTTTAAATCAAGTGGCTTCTTCCTACTTGTCTATTCTTCTTGTGCCTCACGTTGTGTCTCTGTTCTGATCCTAACTGATTCTTCCCAGGGACAGGCTGCTATTTCCGCAATTACCTAGCTTGATGTTGAAAACAAGCACTCCTGTCTGTGGTTCCTTCCTTCCAACATGTCAGTGGTTTGTTTATGGAAGTAATTAAAGGACCCCCCACCACCACCACCACATTGCCTATTTAATATATTTTAATATCATATTGCAAATAAGTTTTAATTGTACTTTTTTGTTCAGCAGTCTAGAATGGCCTAATCAAGTGGAGGGCTGAAACATTCAAGGTGTGTGACCCCAGTTTGAGGCAAGCTGGTGGCAGCCCCATAAATGAAGTGAGGAGCCAGCTGCCCAGAAAAGGGAACCACCTCTGGAGAATAGATGCCAGCGCCCTCTCTCCACATTCTCCTTCCTCTTACACTGCATTTGTGCAGAACTCAGAAACCCGATTTATTTGGGGAGGAGGCAGTGATTCTCTCTTCACATCATTGAAATTGGACTCTCAGAAAATCAGTGCCCAGATCTCAGCCCAGGACTTGTGCTTTTTGAACTTGAAGCTTGGAATTTTATTGGAGTGGGGCTTCTTGCTGCTTGTGGGGAGGAGCTGTGGAATTCACTTTTCTTCTCGGAATTGGCACCACCATTGGCTGAGGCCCATGAAGCCTCCCAAGCCCCCCTTCTATAGAATCCAGGGAAAAATTCCTTTTGCAGGAAGCTGAACATGCATGCTTTCTTCTCAGTCCTCCTCTGAGCTCTGGGCTGGAAAACCTCTTGTGTGTCTGACAGTTCTAGGTCCCATTCATAGATTGTCTGTTTACTACTACCTAGTGATCTGAGCATGCTGCTTAACCACCTTGAGGTTCAGTTTCTTTTCTCTTTTTTCCCCTTTTAAAATTTAATTTATTGGGGTGACTTTGGTTAATAAAATTCTATAGGATTCAAGTGTACAATTCTATAGGTTTCAGTTGTACAATTCTATAATCCATCATCTGTACATTGCACTGTGTGTTCACCACCCCAAGGCAAGTCTCCTTCCATCACCGTTATTCCCTCTCTTTCCCCTCTCCCACCCTTGTTTCCTTCTGGTAATCACTATGCTGTTGTCTGTGTCAAAGAGGTTTTTTTTTCCTTACTCCCTTCACCTTAGCCTCAGTTTCTTCATCTGTTAAATGGGAACAGTAATACCTCTCTTGTGGCTGAAGGGATTATCTGTTATATTACCTAGCAGATAGTAGATGTGTGTGTAATCAATGTTAATTATTTCATTACACGTAGCAATACTAATCATTATGATTCTTAATGTCAATCATCTTTATTATTCCTACTTATTAAGAATCTATTACTGTTAATTTATTTTATCTAAATACTTCAAAATAATCTTTGTTTATAGGCTTCTACATTAGAATAATATATAACTTATTTAATACAGTAAATGCAGGCCACTGAATCTATTATTTAGTCTTTTCTTTTTCTTTCATAGGATTTATAAGAACTGGGCACATTGTATATTTATTAATCAACTATTTTCTCACATCAGAATACAAGCTCTAAGGGAAATGGATGTACAGTTCTTAGAATGTCACTAGTACACAGTAAGTTGTTCAAAGAATTTGTATCAAATAAAAAAGAAGAACCAGGCCCTGGCCAGCTGGCTCAGCGGTAGAGCGTCGGCCTGGTGTGCGGGGGACCCGGGTTCGATTCCTGGCCAGGGCACATAGGAGAAGCGCCCATTTGCTTCTCCACCCCCACCCCCTCCTTCCTCTCTGTCTCTCTCTTCCCCTCCCGCAGCCAAGGCTCCATTGGAGCAAAGATGGCCCGGGCGCTGGGGATGGCTCCTTGGCCTCTGCCCCAGGTGCTAGAGTGGCTCTGGTTGCGGCAGAGTGACGCCCCGGAGGGGCAGAGCATCGCCCCCTGGTGGGCAGAGCATTGCCCCTGGTGGGCATGCCGGGTGGATCCCGGTCGGGCGCATGCGGGAGTCTGTCTGACTGTCTCTCCCCGTTTCCAGCTTCAGAAAAATACAAAAAAAAAAAAAAAAAGAAGAACCAGTGCACTTACGAATGAATTGTGCAATGTAATATAAGTGCCATGGGTAAACAAAGGTAAACTTGATGCTCTTTCCCCGAAGGATCTTGAAGTCTAGCAGCAGACATTTGGGAATACATAAAAGCTGAACAGAGGGGAATAAGTGACACGCGCTGTAAGAGAGGGCAAGATAAAATTCCGTGCAAGGTCGGGAGAGGGAAAGAAAACTGTCAACTCAAAGATCAGAGACTCCTCCATGAGGAAGTATCTTTATGCTTAGATTTGAAGGGTGTGGGAGCTGTGGATTTGAATGGATGAAGGGCATTCCAGGTGGAGGGACAGCAGGAGTGAAGCCAGGCAAGGGAGACTGGAAGGACATTCATGGGCACCACCTATGAATTCACATTCACTTCATCCCTATGCTCATTTCCACCTTCATCCCCCTTTGAAGCATACATTATTCTTACAGGAGGCTTATCTGACTTCCCACTTTTCCACTGAAGCTTCTCAAGATCTCCTTAGCCTATGTGAGTTTACCTGATATAAATTTTTATTATTCTATCATTTATTTGGGGCTCACATAGTATCTGTAGTATTGTCACTTAGTCTTCTGTTTTATGTCTTATCAGACTAGACAGCTGACAAGCTCTTTGAAGGGCAGGGGACAGGGACCTTTCCCTGGGAATTACAGCTGTGTTTATTTGCATATAATTATTATATGCATATATGGTTGACTGACTTAGGAAAGTAACTTTAAAAAGATCTTGTAAGAAGTCTTTTTCTTTTTTCAACTTCTGTGTAGAATTATTGCCTTCAATTCTATCCCAAAACTTTGGGTGGGCCATGAAGAGCAAGTTCCTTTAGAAATAGAATATTTTAGAGCTAAAAAATTTTACTTATACAAGGGTTTATTTTATGGATCATGAACTTGAAGGCCATCAAATTTGCTAGTTTTCCATCATCCTGGATCTAGTTAGACTCATGATGATATTTTGGGCTTCAAAGCTTGAAAAGGATTGTAACACTTGATGTTTTACATTAGCCCAGGGAAATCTCCTACGGGGAAGCCAAAACACAAAGGTTTTGAGAAACTCCTGAGTATAAAAAATGTACTCACAGACCCTCTAAACAAAGAATATTTCTGAAACAAGCCTTTTGACTAATAGAGGGCTATTTTGGGAACTTGGAGCTGGAAGAAAAATTTGGATCAGGGATCTGAGTCATACTCTCTTATTCCGGTTAATTACCACAACCTGCTTGAGTAAAACTAGTGCTAAGTAATAAAAATAGATAAGGCCCAGGAAAGAAAGTGGGTAATTTTTATGAAACCTGAAGCCATTTTAGGAAGAAGTTATATAAAAAGGAAAATCTCACAGAAAATAAAATTTCACAAAAATATGAAAATACTATGCATTTTGAAAGGCTATGCCTAGAAATAAAACATAATATCTTTGTTTGAAATTCTAACATTTATTACAATTATAATAGATTGCTAGCAAATATCTATTTGAAGGTATTTTAAAATTGCTGGATCATGACACTTTTAAGTGGAATGGGCCAATCTTAGAATGAAGGCAACAAAAACTCAGACCTGTGAATTCCACAGAAAAGTATTATTTCCAATGGCAGCAGTTACGAATCAATGAGTTGGACCTTCAAAGTAAAAAATGAGCAGGTCAAATGGTATTAGGAAGTTGTAGAGCTGTGAATAATGGTTAATTTAGTTCGTTAGTCTATGCTAAGCCATAGCAGTAACAAACTATAGACCCTTACACTATGCTGTTGAATTTCCTTTCTTTTGCTGCCTTTTCTTTCTCACCTTTTTTCACTTTACTTATTCCATTGCTTTACTTCTGTCTTCCTATCTCTAACTTCACCTGCACTTTTGTATGAATTTTTCTTTACCTTTTTTCTTAATGTTTTTGTTGTTTTTACATCTCCTCTCTTGAGTCTCTCCCTCATTCCTTCTTCCTTCCTCTGTTGCTGTCTCCACTTGAAAAATCAAATTGCCATAATATTATACAATATATTTAGGTATCAATTATTATTTATTTAATGGGGCCGAATTTTTCATACCTTAAAGTTTAAAATCAACCTCTCTATATAGGCTTCTTATTTTTGGCCCCTTGAATTTGTTGACTCCTTACTTTATGCCAATCACAGAATTTTGTGAGCATTTACCGCATCCCTGGGGCTCCAAGTGGTGGAGCTAAGAAGGTGCACACTTCATTTCTCCTGGCCTTGAACTGCCCTTGGGTGACTGAGAGAATCAGGCTTGTAAGCAGATATTAGAATGCAAGCATATCAAGTACTGTAATACAAATAGGAACTCCAAGCTGTGAAAGAGAAGAAAATGCAGAATTAACTTTGACTGGGGGTGTTGAGGAAATTCCCTAGAAAAGAGTGTACTTGAAGGGAGTCTTAAAAACAAGGCTGGGGTACAGGTGAAAAAGAGAGACAAGGGTGTTACTTCTATTTAACCCTTAACCAGTTTTTCTCTATAGTTGTTATAATTTTAATGAAAAAAAGGTTTCACATGACAGGAACCTCAACCCTACAGGGCCTTTTCAGATTGTGTTTTCTAGGAGGAAATGCATTCAAATTACTTCTGTAAGAAATAAGGGTTTGGAGAATTCTGTGTGGGTTCCATGGCAACTGCAGAGAATCATCTGAAGACAGAAAATTATCACAACTTCCTCCAATGCAGATTTTTCCAAATTGTTTCAAAGAAATATTGATAAATGAAAAATAGCATTCTATGGTCAAATAGTTTGGAAAATAGTGAGGTTAAAAAGATGTAATAAGTGGTATTCAGGACTGTTCTAATATGCTAATATTCAGCAAGAATTTTTCCAAAGAGCTACATTAAGAAGCATTTTCCAAACTGATTTGATCTTGGGTCACCCCCTCCACACATTGATTTAGAATTGAGCATTCCTGAAACAAAAGCTCATGTTTTTTTTCTCTAAACCAATTCATAGCACTTTTGTAACCATAGAAGTCTTTCTTCCCTGCTTCCTTCCCAGAGCCACTACTCTAAGAAAATACTAGTAGCCTGCCCACAGCCCAGAGAAGAGAGAATGGAGGCAGAGCTGGCGTGGCTTCTCCCAGTGGCTCACTCCTAAGCACGGCATGGCCTTAGTCACTTTCAAGTTGTGTAACCCTGAGCGAGCCACATAACTTCTCTTAACTGCTGCTTCCTTCCTTGACACTTCATCCAATATAGTTAGGGGATGCAGGTACTGCTAATAAACCCTGGAGATTATACCTTTGCCAAGGATATATAGATTTGGTGAAGGAGTTAGAAAATAGGTATTTCAGAACCAAAAGATGAAATCTTCTAGAGGCAGATTTTTAAGTATTTTGTCAGATAAGAAGAAGCTGGTTTAGAAATAAATGAGTTAACAGAGAGACCCAGGCTTCCCTAAATCAATATCACAGAGTCTGTTTTATCTATTGAGCTTTTGTGTGAAATTTGGTTTCCCTGACTGTGCTCTAGAAAGGGATGTTCAGGGTGGACCAGAGAGTCAAACAAGGACATAGAAACCCAATTAGTACTCATTCTTCAGAAAAAGGCCACTCAGAGGTTCAGTATTGTGCCTTAAAAAATTGTCAGCTTTCTTCCTAGAAAGCTACATATGGTGATGCTTACAGGAGTCATTAAATGCAGCTTGAATTATATGTAGCTCTAAACATTTAAGTAATGTTTGAGAAGATGTTGGGCTTAAAATGTTCCGAGTAAACCTACAGCTATACTTAACTTCTCCCACTTTCAACTCCTAAAGATAGTCTTCTGAGTAAAAATGGAAGGAGAGATGAACTAAAACACCCAGAAGAAGACCTTTGGCTTTGTGGAAGAAAAAATACAAACCATTTAAATTATTTAATACAACTTATACAACTAATTTTTTTTATGTGTGGACCCTATGACCTTTGTTGCATTATGTCTCAGCAAGATAAGCTATTAGAAAAATAACTCAGTGAGGCGTGAATATTTATAAGAATTCTTAATTGCAAGGAAGGACAACGGTCTTTGCTTTAAGGAAAAGGGTTAATGAGAGATTGTTCTGTGTTTTCTTAAGAATCTTAAAAGTCAAGCTGTGTTGTATTTGTCAGAGCCTCCTAGTTATATAAGAGTCAATCTGCAAACCCTTGGTTAGGTCCAGCTTTGGAAAGTAGAAAGCCCAGAGCCGGCACCAGGGAGTTGGAGTTGAAATAAAATGAAATGCAAGAAAATAAATGTCTTTGGAATGCTGGTTTTTACTTTTTGTCACTCTCTATAAAATATCTGTAGTTACAAAGAGCAAGGAATTCTTGAGAATCCCCAGACATTAAAGAGTTTATTCACTAGATATCCTTTAAAGCGTGTAAGAAAGGTATTCCATCAACTTTCTTCAGTGTTCTACTCTACAACCTACCTTCAAAATTTCTACAGTTCTTGGTTACCATAATCGCATGCTGATTGTGCCCAGGTCAATAGAGCTGAAATGTGTTCCTCTAAAAATCAGCAATAAGGTACTTGGTTTTCTGAGAACTCAGTGTGTATAATGTGGGTAGGTGAGTAAGGAAGAGTAGTATTTAGAGGATATTGCCTATTCAGCCAGGAAATATTGGGAGGAGCCCTAGTAACTTTAGGGCTAATTATAAGCTTCATGGAAACATCCCTAATGCCCTTAGTGAATACAGGAGGACAAAGGATATTTCTAAGGCCACTAGCCCAGCAGTTACAGAGACATTCCTGGGTTGGTAGAAAGCCCAGCTCCCTTTTACCTGTTTCCAGTTTGTTCTGTTTCTAACTACAGATCCCCCCTATACAGCACTAGTTGAGTGATAAGGAGTGTAGAGTGTAAGGAGCTAGCCTTCTTGGGGACTGGAGATGCTGAATTTCCTCTTCTTTTGTTACCTTAGTGACATTGGAAGCAATGTCCAAAGTGAGATGTCAAAACTGTGCAGATCTGAAATGAACACTTGCTCATGATGGAAGACTGGCTATGCAGGAGTCCATCAGGACCGCAGCAGGAAATGAAGCACTCTGGAGATACAAGACTTTTTATTTTTGAAGTCAAGAACACAGATTTCTGTTGGTAAAATTTGATTGATGTGTTATATAAGTGTCCAGTTTCTACTAAGATGGCATAAGGCAATTATAACAAAATTTAAGAGAAAAGGGCCAATTTTAGTCATTTGATTGCTGCGAAGATAAGAAAGGAAACTTCACCTTGACTACAGATAAGAGAGAGTGCCATCTAGAGGCCTTGCTTAGAATTCCACTTCAGTCTCAGGAAACATCCTTCAATGCGACCTTGAGCTGTATTATTCTGTAATTGTGGTGCTCATGATAGATAATAAGAGAAAGGGAACAGTAGGCACAGCCATATGGTAGCAGAGTCAGGTATTATGAAGGCTAAATTGTATTGACTCAGAGTGAGGGTCCAGACCTTATTAATCCTCAAATAATGCCCTTTATCTGTCTTTGCAGGATGCTTATAGTCAGTTGAGAGCTTTTATACTCTGGTGGTATGATTCTAGGCTTTAGACCCTCCCAGTTTTTTTGAGAGAGAGGCAGTGAGAGAGACAGGAACATAGATCTATTCCTGTATGTTCCCTGATTGGGGGGAAATTGAACCAGCAACCTCTGCACTCCAGGAGGCTTTAGACTTTTAAGTTTATTTTTTCCTTAACAGAATTAAAATGCTTAGAAATTATATTTTTTTGTGTATTAGAATAAGTGAATTCATGAGGTGATACATGTTTTTAAAAAGCCTTAAAGTTGTAGAAAATAAAAAACAACATAGGAACTTCAAACCACCTCTAATTTTGCTTGAAACATCTAATTGTATAAATTTATAAGCCATGTTCCTGAAGATTTGTTTCCCCTCCCAGCTTGAGCCATTCAGTAGTATCAAACAAAGTATTTCCCAAATAAGTACCAATGTTTACTCCCCAGTCTTCTGGCTCACATGAGCCATGCATTTTTAAAAGTGATCAAAAAGAAGTTTGATATCTATACAACATATTGTAATTGTAATGCTACAGAAAAGTGTGATAGGATTTTCTTAGAAAACCAAACAATGTATTAGTGATGATACCACTGTCATCATGGTAGTGTGATGGGTGAGAAAACTAGATAGTCACCAAGGTGGAAGTCATCCCCAAAGAAATAAGTGAAGTTGGCAACAGATCTTGGAGTCTAGAGTCCCTGACTAAGAAACTACTTCTAAAATAAATTGCTTCCCCTACAACAGACCAAATGAACATATACATGTTTGAGTTTTAATGTCTACAGTCTTAGATTTCTCTATTGTGACTTTCACATAAGAAGTTTGGATAAACTCCTTTGTTCTTTAAAGAAAGTCTGGTCTTACAGTAGATGTTTGTGCATTATGATAAAATAGGTGAGCTACAAAAAAGCAGTGCAAATGTCAGGACCTTCAGCGGTAATATTTTTAGAATTTGTCTAGAATAATCCACTCCCCTTGAGATGGTGATTAGTGGTATTCAGTTTACCAGTGATGCACAGAAAAATTATGGTGTCATTTGTCTCCAAACTTCAGCAGCCAGTTGTAAAACCACAGAGTTTGTTTGCTTTGTTCTTTCAGCTAATTAAAAAGGTTTTTTTATAGCCTCAAGTATAGTATAATTTATAATAGGGCTTTCTCCCTCCTGTTTTTAATTATCATCTTTGCATGGTGATGTTGGACCTTTTCCCTTTTAAGGACTACTTATTCATAACTTCCTGAGAGCAGCTTTATGGCTGTTAATAGAAAATAAAGAAGTTTCATGAATTTTAGCCATCTTGAGTTAAGCAGAGTGGAATTGCCTGATTGGGGCTTATTTCTCTTCTTTTGTCCTCAATGGAAAGGGAAATCTTTCCTTCAAAATAATGGTTTTCTTTTCAGAATATGCTATCATGAAGGTTTAGGAACACTGAAATGAGAATCCTGATATAAGTTAAAATTATTCTGTCACTCTGGCTATTACAAGGGGGAGGCAGGAACTTTTAGGGTGTTATAGTATTCTGCACAGAGCTCTTGGCATTTCCAATCCATTATTAAATAAATAAATGAATGAGTTTCTCTGTATACTGATCAATATAAGGAGAACAGCTCTAACGATATAATTCATGGAGGTGGGAGAAAGATAAAGCAAGAAATAAAACATTAGATATTTTGAAAATACAGAATTTCAGATAATTTAATTGTACGATATATTTCTTGGTGTTCGTCTTGCTCACAGAGCATTAAACAGGCATGTGCAGTGAGGAGAGGTAGGCACTTCCCCAGCTTGTACCATGGGCTTTCCTGTAAATTTCAAGTTTAGAGGTGGAGCAGGCAAGGCTGTCAGAGAAGAAGATAACAGCACAGTCAGCACCGGATATGGGAATACAACTCTTTAATATTACATGCTTTCCTCTTTATTTTTTCCTTCCCTTAAAATAAAGGAGAAACCCAAAATGGCAGATGAATTTGATATGACTCCTCATAGCAGTATCTCAAAACACTCTTATAAATAAGAAAGTATATAAATCTTAAAGTGATAAATGTATTGGATTAATTGCTTGTTTGTTTTTTTAATCAAGTGAGAAGCAGGGAGGCAGAGATAAAGACTCCTGCATGCACCTCCCTCCAACCGGGATCCACTCAGCAACCCCTATCTGGGGCTGATGTTCTGGCCATCTGGGGCCCCTGCTCTGTTGCTTGGCAACTAAGCTATTTTAGTGCTTGGGGTAAGTCCATGGAGCCATCTTCTGTGCCAGTGGCCAACTTGCTCATTCCAGCCATGGCTGCAGGAGAGGAAGTGAGAGAGTGAGAGAGAGACAGAGAGAGAGAAGGGGCGGGGAGGGGTAGAGAAGCAGATGGTCATTTCTCCTGTGTGTCCTGACCAGGAATTGAACCCAGGACTTTCACACGCTGGGAGGATGATCTACCACTAACCAACAGACCAGAGTTCTGATTAGTTTTTGTATTAGAAAAATAGGGTAATGTTGCCTACCTTGCAAGTTACTCTGAGGAGCAAGCAGAAAGATTACATTTTAATGTAATCAGTACAATCTAGAGATATTATTATTTTTATTTTAGAGATAAAAGAAATTACTCAGTCAATGACAGAATGAAAAATCAAATCAACTTTGCCTACCTGCAAGGACATTTCTTTCTCCTGATTCACGACTGAGATGACAGCTGTAAGCAAGCTTAGAACAGTTTCACTTTCTTTATTTGGAAGGTAAAATCAAGTTAAGACTTCACCTTGCCAGAGCTTTGCCAATAGACTCACATACAAATGGGAAGACTAGTCTCTTTTTTCTTCCCAGCCACACATGTGCCCTGAGGCAGCCTTTACATCCAAAGGCACTTTCTTGCCTTCAAATGTGAAGAAAGTTACCTTCCTTCTCAACAGTTTTATGAATAAGAGTTATATCTTCATATTTCTATCATACTATATACTGTCATCCTAGTACCAACACCCCATGGTTATTCTAACTCTGTGGTTCTAACATCAAAGAAAATGTTTCTGAAGTCTGTCCTATACTTAGATTTTAGGAAAATGCACTATGAATTTCAGTCTGTACACACTATTGTAATAAATTCAGGGACTTAAAAGGAAGAGATTCTGGTAAAAGAATTTTATCTTGCCCTAGATTGTAATATGTTTGAACATGAATTTTAGATTAGTTTGTCAATATATACAAAAAAAAAGGCAACTGGGATTTTGACAGGCATCACTAAATCTATAGATAATTTTGGGAATATTTTCATTTTAATAATATTAAGTTTTTCAATCCACGAACATTAAATGTGTTTCCATTTATTTAGGTCTTTTTTAATGTCTTTTAGCAATGCTTTGCTGTTTTTAGTATATGTCTTTCACTTCTTCTGTGTATATTGTACCTATTTATTTTTTAGATGCTTTTGAAAATAAAATTGCTTTCTTTCATTTTTGGATTGTTCATTGATATTATATAAATACAAAAGATTTTTGTATATTGTTTTTATCCTATAACCTTGGCGAACTTGTTTATTTGTCTTAATGTTTTGTTTTGTTTTTATTCCTTAGGATTTTCTGTACATAGAACCATGTCATCTATTAATAGTGATAGTTTCACTCCTTTCTTTCCAATGTGGGTGCCTTTTATTTCTTTTTCTTGCCTCATTTCCCTGGCTAATGCCTCCACTATAGTGTTGAATATAAGTGACAAGAGCAGACATCCTTTTCTTCTGCCTGATTTTAGAGAAAGTATCCAGTCTTCTACCATTAAGTATGATGTTAGCTGTGGGACTTTCATAGAGGTCCTTTATCAGATCAAGGACATTCCTTACTATTATTACTTTATTTTTTAGTATTTTTATCATGAAATGATAAAATCAAAAAGTAGATTTGCATTCTCAGACCTACTCACAGCCTTGCTGTTGGAGTTTCACTAGTTCAACATATAGAGTGCCTCTTGTATATTAGACAATAGGAATAAAACAAAACTGGAGGATTCCTATCCTATTGGGGCACCTATTCCTGTTGACTAAGAAAAAAAGTAAGTGTATATAAGGTCTACCGGAAAGTTCTGTCCATTTCTATCACAAGTTTCGACACGTAAGCACATGTTTATTTGGCACATGTGTGCCTCTCTATTTTTATCTCTTAATGTATACATACTGACATAGCAAATTAACTAAAACAAAGTTGATTCACGTTAGTCTTATGTGTGAAGCGATGGTGTACCCATGGCTACTGATAAAGTTCATTTACGCCACTGTATTGTATATGAATTTCAACACAGAAGAAATGCTACAGAAGCATGTAGAAATTTATTGAAAGTATTTGGTGAAGGTACAGTTTCTGATAGGACATGCAGAAGATGGTTCGAAAAATTCGAAACAGGTGAGTTCGACCTTTCTAATAAGCCACGTTCTGGGCAACCATCTTTGATCAATGACGATGTTGTTAAGACCATGTTGGAGCAAGATCCTTTTCTGACAACATTGAAGATCGCAGAAAGGCTTAAAAGCTCAGCAAACCATTTCAGACCATATTCGGAAGGTAAGATTGGTGTGGAAATATATTATTTAATAAAGTTTATTGACGGTAAGAAAAATTTGTATTTTGTTTTATTCCAAAAACGGACAGAACTTTCCGGTAGACCTTATATATATATATATAATTTCTCATGACATCTAACTTAGTAACTTATACACTCTGTTAATAGACATGTTTATAAATATATGCTGAATGCAAGTGAGCTCAAATACTTCATAAGTAACAAGATTTACTATTTTCCAGTTTTATTACACTTTCTAAGTGACTTGTGGTCTCTTCCTGACTTGTGATCTTCCACTCTGTACGCCATGCACTTGCACATGTTTTGGCAGGTGCATTTTTCCACACAGCGTGCTGGTGATGTTATGACTAGAGGAGGCTCGGGTGTGAGGAACACAGGGGCCTCAGCACTCCAGATTGTGAGAAGTCAGAAAAATTGGGACTAGGAAAGAACAGATTTCTAGGGAAACTGAGACAATTATAGGCCTGGTCTTTATAGGAAAGGCAGCCAGTCACTGTGTGCACGGTGTCCAGGAGCCTTGGCAAATGTGTGCTTGCATACATCAGCAATCTTGCACCCTATGGCGGAGTATCTCTGGAGGGGCAGAAGCAGTGAGCGGTTCTTCAGTCCAGGCAAGCTGCCCTGTCGTGGCCTGGAGGATCCATCTCAGATAAAGAGTCCTGTCAGCAGTGCTCATGAGGACCTGGATGCTGGGCAGAAGCCCTGGATGCACACTTGCGGCCATCAGCAGCAGTGAGAGTCAGGGACTGGCTGGGTGTGCTCAGAGCTTATCACAGGGAACAGTTCATTTCTTAGCCTCTGGAGGCACCCAGGAAGTGTGCCACTTCTACCTTTCCCTCTTTGAGACTCAGTTTACCTTCTCTGTAAATTAGGAAACTTAATGCCTACCTTGGAGTGTTGTTGGGGCAATTAAATGAGATACTATCCATAATGTGCCTTGTTTAGCACGGGGCACATAGTAGGTCCTCTAGAAATGTTTCTCAGCCTTCTGTATGTCTGTTAGTGAGGCACTGAAGCTCCTGTTATGGTCAGTATTAGCTCAGAAATAGCTTCAGATAAATCCACCAGCAGCAAGGGCTGCAGAGGCCTGGGGAAGGCTGAGGCAGACGGTAAGACAGCTAACTAGATATTAACCCTAGGCCGGCTTGCTTACTCTATCCTGTGAGACCAAACATAAAAATAAGTGAGCTGAAAGAGCAACCGGAAGAGAGTAATAAGAAATGATATCAATAACAAACATTTTAGTGCGTACCAAGTAGCAGCTACTGCTCTGAGAACTTTACTTTCCTCACCAAACCTATTGGTAAGTATTGTTATAACCTCGTGCATTCATGTGAAACCGGGGTGTTTGAAGGCTAGGTTATTCAGATGAAAAGCAGCAGAGCTGGGACTCAGACCAGAGAAAAGAAATTCCCTGATGGTTTAAGATTTGGGACATTAGAAGGAATGACTAGAGTAGATGTTCAAAGCTTTTAAAGTCAGAAAAGCCTTGTAGATCTGAGAGAGTTGAACATAACCTTGCCAAAAGCTATGAGCATGGATCAGATCAGTGGGCTCCCAGGAACCAGTCTTTGGATTAGGTGAGACTCTCTGCATCAAAATCACCCAGAAATCTTTTTAGAAATACCATTTCCCCTATCGCTGGAAGGCTGTAACTCAGCAGGGTCTTGGTGATTCCAGGAACCAGTGTTTTCAAAAGCTGCAAGGTGGTTCTGAGAAGCAGCTGTACTTGAGCCCCCTTAGCAGGGGGCTTTTCAAGTTAGCTTCCAGGTCCCTGGCTCACGGACACTGCTTTTATTTTCATTGCGCAGTTTAGAAAAGTAGGCTGTGCGGCTGAGATATGGTCAGATTAGGATGATGATTTCCTTTGTTCCCGTTACCTTTCAGATTCGAGCCTGCAAACTGCATTCCAGCGTTTCTGCTGGAGACAGTGCCGAGTATCACGCAGGCAGCAAGACCACTGGCTGACCACTGGATGGCATCCCTGTCCTTTTCTTGCAGGATTCCTGCTTAGCATTCACTGCTCGTTCGGCAACTCAGCAGCCTCTTGCCACTGTCTGTCCTTACGAGACACAGCCACGGGGTCCACCAACCGCCTTGACTCGCAGGGGAGGAATATCAGACCCAAGACGGCCCTGGTGAACGGACAGATCAGGAACTTTTTAAGCTGAGAGAAGAGTTTTTATTTTTATAAAAGCAGCCTCCCCCATTCCTTTTCGGGATATGCTCACAAGTCATGCTGTTGGTGATAGAGAATAAGAATGTTAAAATAAGTCCAGGAGGAGTGATCAAATAAACATTTTCAGCACTGAAAATCTCTGAGCCTATAATGCAGGTTAATGGAGAAATAAAAAAGAATTTAATATCCAATTTTATAAGCAGTTTTGTTCAGCGAACAGGTTGTTGATATGTTTGTTTGTTTTTTTATTTACTGCCCTCTGGTGGAAATGCATTTAATTTGCTTAAGATATCCAAGATAGAAGGAAGCAGAGTCTAGTAGTATTTCTAAGACACACAGAATCCTGGAAAGTTAAACAATTTTCTTATTTAGATAAGTACATTTAAAGAGGTTGATTGCTTTGCTTAAAAGACAAAGATTAAGCAGAATCTGTCATTTGGTTTAAATTTTTACATTATTCATATGATCAGAGGTTAGATAAAAGCTTGACATTAAAAAAAATGGATATTGAAACATGTTAGTTCTAACATTCATTCCTGCTTTCCAGTTTTTCTTATTTTATTTAAATATGTGCCTAGTGAAAAAACAGGGTTTTAACATTATTTTGTATTCTGACCTTTGTTTTATTTCCTCCTCAGTCTCCTCATATTTTACTAAATATTTAGCTTTCCTACAAAGTCCAAAATACCCTTCCCTGGACAAGTTGGCTTTGCTGGAAGACACTGATTGTGCTGGTCTTTCTTTGAGTTTGTCTTGCTGACAGGCTGTAGTTCTTACAAGAGTCTTGTTAATGCACTAGGAAGAAGGCCAAACCTGATTCCAGGAATTGAACCTCAGGCTTGCCATGGAGAAATATGACTAAGTCCTGGATTTAGAGGAAATCTCAGCTCTGGGGACTGGATAGTATTGGGTGGGAAGAGGGAGAGCTGGACAGCTCCCAAAGCAGCTATCCATGCAGCATTTTACAGTCTGCAGTTGCTTTGGTGTTTTCAGTTACAGAATAGCAACAGAGAAAACACCTAGCAACCAAAGGGAAGTATTCAATCCCTCATCTTTTCCCTTTTTTAAGAAAACAAGTAGTAAATTACCTTGCCTTGCTTTGCCTTTCTCTTTTGATATGTGGTACGTTTACTTACCACATTAGGCTACATGTACGTGAATGGTATAAAAACTCATCTATTTACTGTTCCTTTAAAAAATTTAATTCCCAACCCCTTAGTGATACCCAACACAGTCAAATCACAATCCAACTCATCCTATAGGAATCATAGAGGGCAAAGAGTCATCAGTTATTTGTCTGCTTCCTTGCTGCATACTGTGAGCTCCTTGAATCTGGAAACTATCTCATTTCATTGCTGAGAGAACTAGCTCACCTTGAATAGAGTTGAGAAATGGTTGCTTGGATTGTATCTCCATGGAGTCTTGTAGATTTGTGACTGTCAGATAACTTTAGAAAAGTCAGAACATTTTTTTCTCGTCATAATGTGTGTCATCCAAATGCCATTTATTTGAAATCTCAGAAACTAGAATATCAATTACATAGAATGCTTTTTGAGATTCACGTGCTATGTAAGGTGTAACAGAGGAAACCTTGTGCAAGATAATAACTAAGAATTATTGAGCACTTGCTATGAGCCGGACAGTGTTTCTATTTAATTCTCACCACAATTCTTGGAGGTTAGTATATTGACAGAGTTTTTAACTCTGCAGCGGTTCATGGAAGGCATATAATATAAAAAAGCAAATCTGTCTTGCATATAGAAGAACAATTAGCCTGTCAGGCAACTCATGGAATGCAGTTATGTTAGAGAATTTGCTGCAGTCCAGGCTCTGCTCTTCTGATCTGCAGCCCTTGACATTCTGAACAAGGTATCCACTGAAAAGAGGTGAGGCTGCCTCACGTGAACTAGATTTGGGTACAGCCACATGCACTGGTACATGCAGTGTCAGGTGCAACAATTATTTGTTGCAGCCTGACGCACAAAGCATCTTTCTTAAAGCAAGCTGTGTGGGAAGCTGTGGAGCTGTGAGTCTGGAATTGGGTCCAGAATGAGTTTGCTGTTAAAATTTTAAGGCAGTTTTGGGTCCTCTCGTCTGGCATGAAGTGGGTCCAGCCAAACTCTTAATCTCTCTCAGATAGTTGGATGAACATTACCAGTGTTTGTCCCTGTTACTCTCCTTTTAATTTCTGTTCTGCTTACAAATCTCCTGCTGTTCACTTGGTGTTCCTTCGAATATGGTTTAATGGAATTGCTTAGACTTGTGCCTAACTAAATTACAATCTCATTCCAGCCCACTTCACCTCCTTGAAGTTTTCCCCAGTCACCTTTGTAGGAGTTTGGGACATTATGGATTCACTGCCACACAATGAGGAAATTTCTGAGTCAGTTCCCATTGGTGGCTGATCATTACCATCAGATGGAGATCTTTAACTTTCAGTAGGAAACTCTATTTTAAAGTCTTTGGAGAGAACCGTGGTATTTCCCATGAATAAATAATGGCATTGTTATGCTGTATATCCTATTATGTCCTCGTATGTTCTTATTAAAAGGTAATGGCCCCTTTAAAAAAGAACAGTTTGTATTCAGAGCAGGTTAATCCTGAGATGTTCTGGAAACTTGGCAGAATCATTAATAAGGGAACCAGTTGTGTGTAGATTTAAATTAATCAGCAAGCATCCAGCAGCTAGAAACCTAAGGGGAGGGGAGAATCTTTCTCCTTGAAAAGAGAAAATATACTCCCCTCTCATTGGGAAAACATACACACGCACTTATGAAGAAACAGACATATGGTGTGGCCATAATCTTGTCTCTCTTGTGGTTTCTGTCAAGCTGTGTGAAAGAAAAAGTTTAAATCTGTGAAAGATGAGCTGCACCCTCAGGAGAATGATTTTAGGTTTTGAAAGATGGAGAGACTGCGGTGGATTCTATTCACCCTTGTGAAGAGAGCTATTTTGACTTCAAGAGCACAGGGAGCCACGTTCAAAGCCCTGTATTAAATTAGGTGAGAGCAGAGTTGCAGGAGAGGATAGAGCAAGCTGCAGGGAAATGGGGGTCTTCCCATCACCAATACTATGGGCCAGGCCCTTTCTAGGAGTACAGATTGGTGATAGCTAAGATTAATTCTAACTCATTAGTTTTATTTTCTCTCCTTAGTTAAGGTAAATGGAAACCAGGAACAATGAAAAACTGGGAGTTTGACACTTGAGAAAATTATTTACAGCTTTAGGTGTTTGAATAAATTCTATACCAGCCAAAAATTTTCAAGATAAATTAGAAATCTATTTTGAAATTTGCTGTAATTGATTGAGATTTGCTGAGACACTTAAGTTACCTGTCTGAATTGTTATATGTTACTCAATTCTAGTATCCTTTAATATTAATGTTTAGTTGTTATTAATAATTACTCCTGTTTTTATTTTAAAGGTATAAGTTAGTTGAAAGCATGTGGCAGCCTCTTTGGCTTTAGTTATTTGGTATTTATGGAAAATGTTTCTAGATGATTTAAGAGGACGATGCACAGTGGATACCACACTGAGTGACATGCCAGAGGACATGCATCCTAACATCACTTCTGCCTCTTACAAGAAAGTTCCCTTGGTGCAAATCCTTTATCTCCCAGAGCCTCAGTTTCTCATGGGATAAGAAAAAAAAAAAACTCTATCTTGTCCAGGACACAAGGTTATTGTGTTATTCAAATGAAATAAAGTCAAATCAATTTAGAAGTGCTTGGAAAATTGGAAATTACTATAAAAATGCATTTTTCTGTATTTTGAAGGAAAGCATTTTTAAAAATAGACTCATACCTCTGTTACCATCTCTGTGGTTTTGGAAAGGTTTCTTCACTTCCAAAGGCCTTAGTTTCTCCATCTATTAAATAAAAAGATGTCAGCTATTAAGTGAACTCCGGTTGTGAGCAGGAGCAATACTAGCTGTGGATTATAGATTCTGATCTATCCTGGGGGAACACCATCCACCTTTATCTGATTTAATCAGTCTTCTTAATAAACTCATTATTGAAATGATGCTGCTGCTAAACAGAAAACTAATGTTAAGAAACCATTATAATAGATCATTTAAAATTTCCTTTCAAAAGTTTACTCTTGTATTTCTGTTAACATTTTTGCTGTTGTTGATATTGTTAATATTACAGGAGAAGCACTACCCTCATTGGTGTCATCATACTTAAAGGGCAGGCATGGAACTCAAGAGAAAATATCAGATCCTGGAAAACTGACTAGCTTTGCAAATCTACATAAATGCAATGGTGGAAAACATACCAAGCCTTTATTTATGTCAGCCTAACTGACTAGGAAACATGGGTCCCTACTCCAGTAAGAAAATGTCTATTAGTCTGCATGTCCTGATCACTAAGAGTCTGTTGGTGACATCCTCACATTGAAAGAAGCAGTGTTTTTATCCAGGTGCTTCCGTCCTGAGGTGATATCAATTCTCATTCTCTAAGGCTTCCTCTTCTCCTTGACTCTGTAGGATGCCAGTCTCCCAATGCTATACATTTTAAACTACCAAAACATCTAATCTTCTTTCCAAGATATTGCCTTTACTTGTGTTTGTACATTTTATAAAATTGAGAAAAGTTAAGCACAGATAAAAGACTCCAAAAGTAAATGACAAGTCTGTAGATAAAGTAAGTGGTGGTAGGAGTAAGTGGCAATATGACCAGAGGAATATTTATATCAGATCCTATGTAATGTATGTGATCAATCTCACACAAACATTATCTAGCTATGGGTCCAGTGGTCAATCCATCCATAGATAAAATAGGTATATTTTGGGTTAATATAGTAACAAACAGGAGTTGAAATATATCTATATATAAGGAGAAAGTAAAACGATGTATATTTAAGAGTAAAATATTATTATTATTTTTACTCATATATCTCCAAACCATCAGTACCATTTTATGTAGCATTAACCCTTTTGGGTCAATTAGAGATTGGCAAATATACTAACATGAAATTTACTATTAAGGCACCTCATTGGATTAAATGACTTACTACTGATTTAAAATATTCCTCAGAGCCTTCCAAAATTTTCCAAGAAATTTTTAACTTTTTCTTTTTTGAAAGGACTTTACCCTCCTGTGACACCTTGTTATTTTTCTGCAGATTATATATACTTCTCCATTATATTTACTTCTTCTGGTCCTGTAATTCCATGGTTTCTTTAGGCTATGGTAGACAAAAAAATGACAAGCTTGTTGCTAGTATTACTAGAATATGGTTTAGCTATTTGAACCACAATTATATACAAACTATAAACATTTAAAATATATTTGATATTTTCTTTAACATTACTCAATATCAAATACCCTTATTGTACTATATTAAAGATCATTATTACATTTTTTATTTAAAAAAGAATATTAAACACTTGGATTAACATAATGACAAAGCAGTTAGGAGTTGAAATTTTCTTGTTTATTAGTATTATGTTCTTATCTCTTTCCTCCAGTTCAACACAACCTATAAGGCTGACAGGGTTGTTATTTTAAATTGCTTCTTAGTGGCTCTTGCTCTAAGACTTGCAATATCTATTAGAAATCTTAATGAGGAGGATTATAAACCTTCTTGGCAAAGATAAACAACATAAATGTTTCGATTAAAATGGATGAACTGAAATGGGATTTGAAGCTGGGATAACAGCAGCCAGCAGGACAGAGACTCATTTCCTCTTGAAGACAAACTTCCACCATTTCAATATGGAGTCTGGAAGTCTGACCCTAAACTCATAGAGAAAGTGAGCCAATTTCATTACATAGGGGAGGTTTTGGGCATATATATTACTTTAACTGGGCAAGCCCAGGATTTTGAACTGGCGACCTCAGCGTTCTAGGTCAATGCTTTATCCACTGCACCACCACAGGCCACACCTTTATTCCTTTAAGAAAAATAGGTCTATGTGCTCTGAATGCAGAGACATTTCACATTAAAAATTTGCTTTTTACTATGTTGCTGAGGTTTTGAGATTTAAGACACTATTTTATTTCTAGTACTTGGAGAGCATATAAAGAAAGCTAATTAATGCTCAATCATATTTTTTCCTGTTGATTCTAAGGAATGATTTTGAGGTACATAGCATGAAAAGTATGGTAGACCCAAGGAAAGCTTTCTTGAATGAAGATTTGGCTTAACATGTGTGTGTGAACACATACAGTTATATAATATTCATATATAAGTAATTAAATGAAAACTTGAATCATTTTGCATATTGTTTTGTAATTTCATTTATCATAATTTCACGCAGTCTTTATGTATCAGATTACTGCATCATCTTTGCCTGTTACATGAATACTATAGTCAATATTTTTTAAATGAGTGTTTAATGGCTATGAAAGACAGAGATTATATATATATATTCAATGGGCTGCCTGCTTTATACATTGTTATACCTTAAAATAAAAAGGAGGAAGATAAAATATGTGACCTCCAATATTCTAAAGTGCATTTTTCCAAAAACTGGTCTATATGCCTTATAAAATTCTGCCAAATCTTTGAAGTACTCATTAGCATTTTTTTGTACTGATGACTATTTGGAATATATTTTCTTCTACAAAGAAAAATGAGGTTGGGCAGTTGGAGAGATATCTGAAGATCCAAGATAGGTTTCTGGAAGTATCTGTGCCAATTAGTCAATCGATAAATCAAGTTTCAGGTGTATGCCCTTCTTAGTTCCAGCTCTTATTAAATATTGAAGGTGCTATAGAAATGGTGAGACATGATTGGGACTCTCTTGGTTGACCTGTTTATGGTGATCAATCTTACCCATTTTTCAGAGCTTAGTTCAGGTCATATGTATTGCTCCCGCTGATCATATTTCTTCTTCAAGGCATTCAGTCCAACAATTTTTGCTCACATACCTCCTCCTAATGATTTCATGATTTGGCTGTTGCCTCATCAACTACACGTAATCTATGCTTCAACGACACAAATCTACATATAGTTTTCTAAAACATAATGTTTTCTCTAAGTGGTTTTTTTCCTTTTAAATGACTTTCCTAATTCCCTTGTTTGTTTGTTTTTTTTTTGGTATTTATTTATTTTTGGTTGTTGTTGTTCTTTTCTGTGAACTCTCAATGATGTTTTAAAAGTTGGCTAAAATATCCTCTTCTCTGGAAAGCCTTCTTAGGACCTCCCTAGGTAAGTAAAATTAATCATTCCTTCCTTGGTGCTTCTGTAACACTAGTATCGGTATCTTTTTTTTTTTTTTAACACATCACAGTGCTGTGATAATAATTTGTTCATGTTTGTCTCCCTAGGTATAATTCGTCTTTCTATCTATAGTACTGAGAGCACAATCCCTGACAGCAGGAAGTACTTAATATAACCAGTATATGACTGGGCCTCCGTGGGGAACCCCTGCTCTAGAGCTAGCATTAGCATTGAGGACAAACTCTGCATTTACAAAATCTTCGGAAAACAAATCTAACTTCAGAAAGCATTAGCAGTAATACAAATTTTATTAAATATTTTGGAAGAGAAGAGGACTGGGGCTTTATATCAAACACCAAATCTAACAACTTGATTAAAAAATTTTACCTTTTTTCTTCTTATTTTTTTCTGTCAAACTTCTCTTCTGCGTCCTCCAAGCAGAGGGAACATATCAGAGCCTACATGTAGGTATATGGGGGTTCTTGGGTTACTACAGGCTCAACATATGATGTTTTAAGTTTACATGCTCTCTCCCATAAAAACTTTAAAAAATTGAGACGTGAGTGTTTTGGCTTATGCCATTAGCTTCGTATTATGAAATAGTTTGGTTGTGCACGGTAGAAGAATACGCATGCGGAGTAATGTGGAGTATGAGTGAGGGAGTTGGCCTCCCCCAGTATGCTTTCCTACACCATTTTGGACTGTTAAAAGTGCAAGTGTTCTGTTTGTGTTCAGTTAGGGTGCATTTCGACTTACACAAAAATTTGGGTTATATCACTGTCGTAGAAATGGAACTGTGTCATAACCCAAGTACCCCTGTATAATCAGTAGTGGGATTCAAAGAATTTAACAACTGATTCTCTGCCCTAATAACCTGTTTTAAGTATATAAAAAGATATACCAAAAGGTAGTTCATTATTTCATGCAATTAATACTTAAATAAGAACAATGAAAGAGGTACACAAAACTAGATTGGGTTATAAGACAAAGTTTTAAAATATTAATGAAAAAATATTAAATAATACCTAACAAAAACAATAAAACTGTTATTTAAGATATTTTAATATTGCTTCTTGATTGGAGTCCTCACTTGCAATTTTTTCACCTATGGATGGAATGAACATTACTATAGGTGCTTAGTATATGCTGTTGCACAGATGAATGTTACAAAGAGTAAGGGATGTAAATTTGTGATTTCCTCATTGGGCGGCTGCCCAGGTGCCCACCTTAGAGAGAACTCTGATTACAAGTGCCATTTTAACAACTGGTTCTCCAAACTCAACAAAAATTAGGTATTGGTTCTGCTGAACCAGTGCAAACCAGCTGAATCTCACCACTGTACATAATGGTGTTGGTGGCTTGTATATCAAATAGGCACATTTTTTGAAAAACTTAAACTGCTTAAAAATGACGACTTGATAACTGTGTATGAGTATGTAAGGACCTCCATGACCAGAACCCCCAACTCTCTAGCCCTAACTGTTGTCCCCCTCCTTGCCTATTATTTTTATAGTTTACAGTGCATCACAGGATGTCTAACTATTCATATCTCAAGTAGTGGTACTATTTCTTCATCCATATGCTTTCCTTCAAATTCTCTAAGAATCTTATTAAGAAATTGCAAGTGTTCTTGCTCAGTCCCTTGTGTATAATGGACCATTAGTGGGAGAAACTTCTTTTTTATTTTATTTATTTATTTATTTCTTTAAATAAATTTTTATTAATGGTAATGGGATGACATTAATAAATCAGGGTACATATATTCAAAGAAAACATGTCTAGGTTACCTTGTCATTAAATTATGTTGCATACCCCTCGCCCAAAGTCAGATTGTCCTTCGCCACCCTCTATCTAGTTCTCTGTGCCCCTCCCCCTCCCCCTAACTCTCCCCCTGTCCTCCCTCCCCCCACCCCTGGTAACCACCACACACTTGTCCATGTCTCTTAGTCTCATTTTTATGTTCCACCAATGTATGGAATCATGTAGTTCTTGTTTTTTTCTGATTTACTTATTTCACTCCTTATAATGTTATCAAGATCCCACCATTTTGCTGTAAATGATCTGATGTCATCATTTCTTATGGCTGAGTAGTATTCCATAGTGTATATGTGCCACATCTTCTTTATCCAGTCTTCTATTGAAGGGCTTTTTGGTTGTTTCCATGTCTTGGCCACTGTGAACAGTGCTGCAATGAACATGGGGCTACATGTGTCTTCACGTATCAATGTTTCTGAGGTTTTGGGGTATATACCCAGTAGAGGGATTGCTGGGTCATAAGGTAGTTCTATTTGCAGTTTTTTGAGGAACCACCATACTTTCCTCCATAATGGTTGTATTACTTTACATTCCCACCAACAGTGAATGAGGGTTCCTTTTTCTCCACAGCCTCTCCAACATTTGCTATTACCCGTCTTGTTGATAATAGCTAATCTAACAGGGGTGAGGTGGTATCTCATTGTAGTTTTGATTTGCATTTCCCTAATAACTAATGAAGCTGAGCATCTTTTCATACATCTGTTGGCCATTTGTATCTCTTCCTGGGAGAAGTGTCTATTCATGTCTTCTTCCCATTTTTTTATTGGATTGTTTGTTTGTTTGTTGTTGAGTTTTATGAGTTCTTTGTAAATTTTGGAAATTATGCCCTTATCTGAGCTGTTGTTTGAAAATATCATTTCCCATTTAGTTGGCTGTCTGTTTATTTTTATATCAGTTTCTCTTGCTGAGCAAAAACTTTTTATTCTGATGTAGTCCCATTCATTTATCTTTGCCTTCACTTCTCTTGCCATTGGAGTCAAGTTCATAAAATGTTCTTTAAAACCCAGGTCCATGAGTTTAGTACCTATGTCTTCTTCTATGTACTTTATTGTTTCAGGTCTTATATTTAGGTCTTTGATCCATTTTGAATTAATTTTAGTACACGGGGACAGGCTGTAGTCGAGTTTCATTCTTTTGCATGTGGCTTTCCAGTTTTCCCAACACCATTTGTTGAAGAGGCTTTCTTTTCTCCATTGTGTGTTGTTGGCCCCTTTATCAAAGATTATTTGACCATATATATGTGGTTTTATTTCTGGGCTTTCTATTCTGTTCCATTGGTCTGAGTGTCTATTTTTCTGCCAATACCATGCTGTTTTGATTATTGTGGCCCTATAATATAGTTTAAAGTCAGGTATTGTAATGCCCCCAGCTTCATTCTTTTTCCTTAGGATTGTTTTGGCTATTCGGGGTTTTTTATAGTTCCATATAAATCTGATGATTTTTTGTTCCATTTCTTTAAAAAATCTCATAGGGATTTTGATGGGAATTGCATTAAATTTGTATATTGCTTTGGGTAATATGGCCATTTTGATTATATTTATTCTTCCTATCCAAGAACAAGGAATATTTTTCCATCTCATTGTATCTTTTTCGATTTCCCTTAACAATGCTTTGTAATTTTCATTATATAGGTCCTTTACATTCTTTGTTATGTTTATTCCTAGGTACTTTATTTTTTTTGTTGCAATCGTGAAGGGGATTATTTTTTTGAGTTCGTTTTCTAATATTTCATTGTTGGCATAGAGAAAGGCTATGGACTTCTGTATGTTAATTTTGTATCCTGCGACCTGACTGTATTGGTTTATTGTTTCTAATAATCTTTTTGTGGAGTCCTTCGGGTTTTTGATGTATAGGATCATATCATCAGCAAAAAGTGATACCTTTACTTCTTCTTTTCCGATATGGATGCCTTTTATTTCTTTGTCTTGTCTGATTGCTCTGGCCAGAACTTCTAGCACCACGTTAAATAAGAGTGGAGAGAGTGGACAACCCTGTCTTGTTCCTGATTTAAGGTAGAAAGTCCTCAGTTTTATGCCGTTTAAAATGATGTTGGCTGATGGTTTAACATATATGGCCTTTATCATGTTGAGATATTTTCCTTCTATACCCATTTTGTTGAGAGTCTTAAACATAAAATTGTGTTGTATTTTATCAAATGCCTTTTCTGCATCTATTGATAAGATCATGTGGTTTTTGTTCTTTGTTTTGTTGATATGGTGTATTACGTTAACCGTTTTGCGTATGTTGAACCATCCTTGAGATTCTGGGATGAATCCCACTTGATCATGATGTATTATTTTTTTAATATGTTGTTGTATTCGGTTTGCCAGTATTTTGTTTAGAATTTTAGCATCTGTATTCATTAGAGATATTGGTCTGTAGTTTTCTTTCTTTGTGCCATCCTTGCCAGGTTTTGGTATGAGGGTTATGTTGGCCTCATAAAATGTGTTTGGAAGTATTGCTTCTTCTTCAATTTTTTGGAAGACTTTGAGTAGAATAGGAACCAAGTCTTCTTTGAATGTTTGATAGAATTCACTAGTATAACTGTCTGGGCCTGGACTTTTATTTTTGGGGAGGTTTTTAATAGTTTTTTCTATTTCCTCCCTGCTGATTGGTCTGTTTAGGCTTTCTGCTTCTTCATGACTCAGTCTAGGAAGGTTGTATTGTTCTAGGAATTTATCCATTTCTTCTAGATTGTTGTATTTGGTGGCATATAATTTTTCATAGTATTCTACAATAATTCTTTGTATATCTATGATGTCTGTGGTGATCTCTCCTCTTTCATTTTGGATTTTATTTATTTGAGTCCTGTGCCTTTTTTCCTTGGTGAGTCTTGCCAAGGGTTTGTCAATTTTGTTGATCTTTTCAAAGAACCAGCTCCTTGTTTTATTGATTTTTTCTATAGTTTTTCTGTTCTCTATTTCATTTATTTCTGCTCTGATTTTTATTATCTCCTTTCTTCGGCTGGTTTTGGGTTTTCTTTGTTCTTCTTTTTCTAGTTCCTTAAGGTGTGAAGTTAAGTGGTTTACTTCGGCTCTCTCTTGTTTGTTCATATAGGCCTGAAGTGATATGAACTTTCCTCTTATTACAGCTTTTGCTGCATCCCAGAGATTCTGATATGTCGTATTTTCATTTTCATTTGTCTGTATGTATCTTTTGATCTCTGCGCTTATTTCTTCTTTGACCCATTCATTTTTTAGAAGTATGTTGTTTAGTTTCCACATTTTTGTGGGTTTTTCCCCCTCTTTTTTGCAGTTGAATTCTAGTTTCAAGGCTTTATGATCAGAAAATATGCTTGGTACAATTTCAATTTTTCTAAATTTGCTGATATTGTCTTTGTGGCCCAACATATGGTCAATTCTTGAGAATGTTCCATGTACACTAGAGAAAAATGTATACTCTGTCGCTTTGGGATGAAGTGTCCTGTAGATGTCTATCATATCCAGGTGTTCTAGTATTTTGTTTAAGGCCACTATATCTTTATTGATTCTCTGTTTGGATGACCGATCTAGAGCCGTCAGCGGAGTATTGAGGTCTCCAAGTATGATTGTATTTTTGTTAGTTTTTGTTTTAAGGTCAATAAGTAGCTGTCTTATATATTTTGGTGCTCCTTGGTTTGGTGCATATATATTAAGGATTGTTATGTCTTCTTGATTCAGTGTCCCCTTAATCATTATGAAGTGACCATTTTTGTCTCTGAGTACTTTTTCTGTCTTGTAGTCAGCATTATCAGATATGAGTATTGCTACACCTGCTTTTTTTTGGGTGTTGTTTGCTTGGAGTATTGTTTTCCAGCCTTTCACTTTGAATTTGTTTTTATCCTTGTTGCTTAGATGTGTTTCTTGTAGGCAGCATATAGTTGGATTTTCTTTTTTAATCCATTCTGCTACTCTGTGTCTTTTTATTGGTAAGTTTAATCCATTTACATTTAGTGTAATTATTGACACTTGTGGGTTCCCTACTGCCATTTTATAAATTGCTTTCTGTTAGTTTTGTATCTAGTTTGATTCTTCTCTTTTGTTTGTCTATCATTTGTTTCTGTTTGTTTGTGTTCCATACTTCTTTCCTCTGTTGCTACCTTTTTTAAGTCATGTGTTTTTGTGGTGGTTTTTTCTAGGGTGGTTACCATTAAGTAATGAAAAGGGTACCTACCATATTCATTGTAGTACCCTATTTTATAAGTATTTCTGCACTTCATCGTCCTTTGCTACTGTTAATCTCCATTCTCTCCCCCCCTTTTTTTTTCCTTTGTTGTCACTGTTTAAGTTTGGTTTTATTGTGTTCTTGGTGGAGCTGTTACTTGTGGTGTTGTTTTCTTTTGTTCTTTGAATCTGGTTGGAAAACCCCCTTTAGTATTTCCTGGAGTGGGGGTTTTCTCGTGATAAATTCTCTCATCTTTTCTGTATTTGTGAATGTTTTTATATCTCCTTCATACTTGAAGGATAGCTTTGATGGGTGTAGTATTCTTGGCTGAAAGTTCCTCTCTTTCAGGGCTTTAAATATTGGGGTCCACTCTCTTCTAGCTTGTAGAGTTTCTGCTGAGAAATCTGATGATAATCTAATAGGCCTTCCTTTATATGTTGTACTCTTCTTTTCCCTGGCTGCCTTGAGAATTTTTTCTTTGTCATTGGTTTGTGTCATCTTTATTATGATGTGCCTTGGAGTGGGTTTGTTGGGGTTAAGAAAACTCGGTGTTCTGTTTGCTTCTTGAATTTGAGGCTTTAGTTCTTTCCACAGGCTTGGGAAGTTCTCGTCTATTATTTGTTTGAGTATATTCTCCATTCCATTTTCTTTCTCTTCTCCCTCTGATATACCTATTATTCTTATGTTATTCTTTCTGATGGAGTCAGATAATTCCTGTAGGGCTTTCTCGTTTTTTATTATTTTTGAGTCTCTTTCTTCTTCTCTCTGTTGTGCCTCAAGTTGTTTGTCTTCTATTTCACTAATCCTATCTTCAATCTGGGTTGTTCTGCTAGCTAAGCTTGTTACCTCGTTTTTCAGCTCGTGAATTGAGTTTTTCATTTCTGTTTGATTTGTTTTTATAGTTTCAATTTCCTTGGTAATATATTCTTTGTGTTCATTGAGTTGTTTTCTGATCTCCCTATATTGCCTTTCTGTGTTTTCTTGTATATCTCTGAGTATTTTTAAGATTTCTATTTTAAATTCTCTGTCATTTAGCTCCAAGGCTTCCAATATGTTAAGTCTTTTCTCCATAGATTTTTCCACATCTATTTGTGTTACCTCTCTTTCTTTTGTATCCATAATATTCTATTTCCTCTTTCTTATTGGCATCTGAGGGTGGTCTTGTTGATAGCACTGATTAGAATTAATAAAGAGTAAAAAGTAAAAAAAAAAAAAAAAAAAAACAAAGGGTAAAACACCCCACAAAAAAAAGCAGTAATAATTTATTATTTCCCCTTTTTTTTCTTCTCCTTCCCTTCTCTCTCCTCCTCAGGGAAATATCGTGCCTATAATGGAGGGCCTGGTTTGCGGTGAAGAGTTCAAGGGGCAAAAAAAAAAAAGGGGGAGTAGGGACCTACTAAATGCAAAAAAAAAAAAAAAAAAAAAAGGGAAGAAAATCTTAGACAAGCATAAGTTGATCTGCCTGCAGGTGATGGTCAACTAAGAGATATAATGAGAGGGATAAGAGGGAACCAGAAAAAAGGACAAAAAAAGGAATAATAAAGAAGAAAAAAATAAAAATAATAAGTAAAAATATGTTGTATTAAGTGGAGCAAAGACCAAATACAATGGAGACCTTGGGTTGGGAGGACCCAAAATGCCACAAAAATAAACTAACAAGAAAAAAACAAAAACAAAAGCGAAAAAGAAAAATAAAGCCAAAAAAAACCTTGAGTCCCAAATTAACTAATTTGTTCGTGATTGAGGATTAAATGGGAGGAAAGTAAAACGAGAAAAGAAAAAATGAATAGAAAGGAAAAAATAAGAAAAAGAGGAAAACGAAGGAAGAAATAAAAAAGGAAGAGAAAAAAACAAAATAAAGCAAAAAACAAAACAAAAAAAAAAACAAAACAAAAGAGGAGAGAGTGAGAGTTAAGTGTCCTGGAGTATAACCCCAAAGGAGGGTGAGGATGAAGAAGAGAAATAAAATGTAACACTTATGGGTATTGTAGTTCAAGAAAAGGGAAGCATAAGATGGGCAGAGAATAGAAGGACCGAGGTGGAGGAAATAAAGGCAATAAGATAGAAGAAACAAACAACAACAACAACAACAACAACAAAAAAAATTAGTGGAACCAGTTGTAAAGTCTGTGGATTTTTCTTGATTTTGAGATGTTAACTTCTTCCTTTTTCTTTTCTCTCCCTCTTCCTGGTCGGTGACTCTGTACCCCAGGCTCTGCCCCTGTGTCACATTTAGGTAGGGATTTGCAGTTGATGGGATTCTATGGCAATGTCATATAATTGGCTTTAGTCTTGCTGGTAGTCAAGGCTTGTTGGCGTTTGCAGGGTCCAACGATGAGAGAGTTTGCTTTCGTGGATTCTCTCTCCTAGTCCCCCCTTCCTGAATTAGCAGCCTGGTGATCCAGCTATAAGGCTGCCACTGCTTCTGCCTGGGGAGTAAGAGGCTGAAAGAGCTGGGAAATCCCCACTCTATCCCCACTCAGTGCAAGGCTTTGGGAAGGGCTCTGACAGTCAGGGCCTCCAGTGTAATCAGGCGGGGGTGGGAGTCAATTGTTGTCAAGGTGACTGTTCAGTGCCTAGCATTCAGTTGGACCTCTCAACCCAGGCTTTCCACACTTTGTAGCCTGTTTTGGCTGGTAATAAGAGGCACTAGTCTCTGCTTGCGACTAGTGTGGTATAGATCTTATTATCTGCCAAGTCCTTCTTGTTAGCGTTTATCCCTGAATATGGAGGCTCTATCAATCAGAAGTTGCCCCCGCCCCTTTAGCGAGAGGCACTAAAAAATATCACGCCTCTTGTCTTGGGTCGGTGAACTGAGAGAGATCTTATCAATTAGAACCGAGGGTGCGCAGATTTCACGGGTTAAGTTAATTTTAGTAATTGGGTCGCAGCTCTGCTCCCGAAGGTATTTCAGGCTGCCTGTGCGCGCCCCTCCCCCAACGCTTGATTGTTAGCTTGAATGGCTGGGTGAGGTGCCCCGCCCGCGGAGAGAATCTCCCAAGTAGGGAATACCGCCCTGGGGCCTCTCCCGCTCCCCGTGCGTGGGCCGCTGGGAACGTTAGCGGTGCTCGGTCTGCAATGCTCGGTCTGCAACCAGACCGGGCACGCGCCAGCGGCTGCTCGCCGCTCCGGAGTGTGGGCGGTGCTCGCTCTGCAACCGACCCGGGCGCTGCTCGCGGCGGCTGGCGGCGGCGGCTGGCGGCGGCTGCTCGCGGCTGCTGCTCGCGGCTCCCGAGTGCGGATGACTTACCACAGGCGCACTTCCTCGCGGCTTGAATGAACGTCCCTGCGGTAGCTTCCTCCACACCCTCGTCTCTCAGATTCGAGTGATAACAGTCCTTTTGCTTTCAGTTTGTGTGGAACTCCGGAATGCTCCGAAGATAAATTTTCCTGTTTCTAGTTGATAAATTTGTTGTGATTTTGGGGAGATCTGTCGGACGCGCTGCTCACGGCGCCATTTCCGTGACGTCACCTTTTTGTATTTTTCTGAAGCTGGAAATGGGGAGAGACAGTCAGACAGACTCCCGCATGCCCTGACCGGGATCCGCCCGGCACACCCACCAGGGGCGATGCTCTGCCCACCAGGGGGCGATGCTCTGCCCCTCCGGGGCGTCGCTCTGCCATGACCAGAGCCACTCTAGCACCTGGGGCAGAGGCCAAGGAGCCATCCCCAGCACCCGGGCCATCTTTGCTCCAATGGAGCCTTGGCTGCAGGAGGAGAAGAGAGAGACAGAGAGGAAGGAGGAGGTGGGGGGTGAAGAAGCAAATGGGCGCTTCTCCTATGTGCCCTGGCCGGGAATCGAATCCGGGTCCCCCGCATGCCAGGCCGACGCTCTACCGCTCAGCCAACCGGCCAGGGCTTATTTTATTTTATTTTATTTTATTTTATTTTATTTTATTTTATTTTATTTTATTTTTTTATTTTACAGAGACAGAGATAGAGTCAGAGAGAGGGATAGATAAGGACAGACAGAAACGGAGAAAGATGAGAAGCATCAATCATCAGTTTTTCGTTGCGACACCTTAATTCAGGGGTCCCCAAACTATGGCCTGTGGGTCGCATGCGGCCCCCTGAGGCCATTTATCCAGTCCCCACTGCACTTCTGGAAGGGGCACCTCTTTCATTGGTGGTCAGTGAGAGGAGCACATTGACCATCTCATTAGCCAAAAGTAGGCCCATAGTTCCCATTGAAATACTGGTCAGTTTGTTGATTTAAATTTACTTGTTCTTTATTTTAAATACTGTATTTCTTCCTGTTTTGTTTTTTTACTTTAAAATAAGATATGTGCAGTATGCATAGGGATTTGTTCATAGTTTTTTTATAGTCCAGCCCTCCAATGGTCTGAGGGACAGTAAACTGGCCCCCTGTGTAAAAAGTATGGGGACCCCTGCCTTAGTTGTTCATTGATTGCTTTCTCATATGTGCCTTGACTGTGGGCCTTCAGCAGACCGAGTAACCCCTTGCTCGAGCCAGTGACCTTGAGTCCAAGCTGGTGAGCCTTGCTGGAACCAGATGAGCCCACGCTCAAGCTGGCGACCTCGGGGTCTTGAACCTGGGTCCTTCACATCCCAGTTCGATACTCTATCCACTGCACCATCACCTGGTCAGGCAGGAGAAACTGCTTCATAGAAAGAGTAAAGCATGAGCAAAAAATCAAAATGACTATGAGCATGTTTTTTGCTACAAACTGAAAGGAAAACATGTAGGGAATAGAGGTGTGAATATTTTCATGCTCTGCTTCATAATTTTGCTGGCCTGTGAGCTTCTCAAAGGTAGACAGTAATTTACAAATTTTTTCCTGGTATATATAAATATAACTACTTAATAAATATGTGTTGAGGCCCTGGATGGTTGGCTCAGTGGTAGAGCATTGGCCTGGTATGTGAAAGTTTTGGGTCTGATTCCTGGCCAGGGCACACAGAAGCACCCATCTGCTTCTCCACCCCTCCCTCTCTTCTTTCTCTCTATCTCTCTTTTCCCCTCCTGCAGCCAAGACTCCATTGGAGCAAAGTTGGCCCAGGTGCTGATGATGGCTCCATGGCCTCCGCCTCAGGTGCTAGTATTGCTCCTGTTGCAATGGAGCAATGCCCTAGATGGGTAGAGCAATCGCCCCCCAGTGGGCTTGCCAAGAGGATATTGGTCAGGCGCATGTAGAAGCCTGTCTCTCTGCCTCCTCGCTTCTCACTTCAGAAAAATACAAAAAATAAAAAAGACATAAATAAAGATAGAAATATGTGTTGAAATGAACTACAATCTAACCCAAGTAGAATGTAAACTTTTTCAGGGATTACAGCTTCCATGACACTTAACTCTTAGCACTTGATATACTGACTACAGATTCATTCTTCAACAAATGGTTTTTTTTATTGAATTTACAAGTTCTCTCTATTTTTTTCTACCAAAATTTGCCAATCATATCAATAGAGATAAATCTCCAAAATGAACTTCCACAATGAAAAATGTATTTGAATAGTTTACAGAAAATTAAATTGTAACAGGTCAACTCAAAATTTGCAGCTTATTAATGGTGACCTTTGGCCTTAGTTGGACTGATTCAAACCTGCTATTAAAACTAAATCCACTTTGTCTTGATCTATTTTTAGATTGTTAGGTGTGGTATATTTTTGGTGGTTTGGATATTCAATTTGGTGCCTTTAGAAAAGTTTGTCACTATTTAAACAAACAGGAAAGTTTTTTATTCTGTCTGGCTTTGGGAAAATTCCTTAATCACTTTGAAACTGTTGCATTATGGGAAAACTGGAGATGATACCTAAACCATATGACTGACTCACTTAGGTTCCATTGAGTTTAAAACATTTAGCTACCTTGATTATCTTCATAAAGATCAACAAAGTGTAGCTATGGTCTGAATTTTGGCCACCACTTGGTTTTGTTGATTTAGTTATACTGGAACAGAGCTACTCTCCTTTACATATTGCCTGTGGCTGATTTCAGTAGTAGAGTTGAGTAGTTGTGTCAGAGACCCAGAGACTGTGATTCACAAAGATGAAAATATCTATTCTCTGACCCTTTCCAGAAAAAGTTGGGCAACCTCTGATCACATCTCATTTTTACTGATCTACACTGATCAAATACATAGATCAAATAGTTGCTTCCATAGACTCACTGTTTGTGTCCCCCCAGTCCAGAAAATTATATGTTAAAATCTAACCCAGTGCCTGACCACGCACTGGCGCAGTGGATAGAGTGTCAACCTGGGGCGCTGAGGACCAGGTTCAAAACCCCAATGTCACTGGCTTGAGCGTGGGCTCATCCAGCTTGAGTGTGGGGTCGCTGGCTTGAGAGTGGGATTATAGACATGACCCCATGGTTGCTGGCCTGAGTCCAAAAATCACTGGCTTGAAGCCTAAGGTTGCTAGCTTGAAGCCCATGGTTGCTGGCTTGGGCCCAAGGTCACTGGCTTGAGCAAGGGGTCACTGGCTTGGTTGGAACTCCCCCGGATCAAGGCACATGTAAGAAAGCAATCAATAAACAATAAGGTGCTGCAACTATGAGTTGATGCTTCTTATCTATCTCCCTTCCTATTTGTCTCTCTCTCTCAAAAAAAATCTTATCCCCAATATGATGGTGTTTAGAGGTGGGGACATTAGAAAGTTATTAGGTTATGAGGGCTATACCCTTATAAAATGATGCATCCTTATAAAAGACCTTAGAACCTCCATTACCTTTTCTGCCCTATGAAGACACAGCAAAAAGACAGCTGTCAATGAAAGGAGGCAGGTCCTTCTTAGACAGTGCCTCATCAGAATCTGCTAGTGCCTTGATCTTGAACTTCCCAGCCTCTAAAACTGTGAGAAATACATTTCTATTGTTTATAACTCACCCAGTCTGTGGTATTTTGTGATAACAGACCTAATATGCTAAGACAGTTGTCAAACTACACTTGGAGTTTTATACATTCTCCCTGCAGTCCACAACTGTAATAAAGCAAAATACACTCCTCACAAAAATTAAGGGAACGTGCAGATACTCCAGTACTTTCAGCCTTTTGTATACTGTATTTTCACCAATGAAATAAAGTTGGTTTTGCATCTCATTTGCATAATCAAACAACTTTCTTTGACTTGACGTTTGTTTTCTGATGTTCTTCAATTAAAAAAAAATAAATGCTTTCTTTTATTGCTTTATATTCACTTTGAAATATACCCTAATTTTTGTGAGCAGTATAAAATAAATTTAAAAAACTAAATGTTTGATCTACATAATACTGTATATCACCATATTTTTAACAATTGAACTTCTTCTTTCTCTCTGAATGCTGGTATGCAAATGGCTCTGGGATGCCATGACTTGATGTTCTCTTTTAAAATGTGAAGATCCAATAGTAATGTTTTTTATCATTCAAAGTGAACTTAGGCTCTGGCTGGTTGGCTCAGAGGTACAATGTCAGATTGCCATGTAGAAGTTCTGGGTTCGATTCCTGGTCAGGGCACACAGGAGAAGCAACCATCTGCTTCTTCACCCCTTCCTTTCCCCTTTTTTCTCTCTCTATCTCTCTCTTCTCACCTCCAGCAGCCATGGCTCAAATAGTTCAAGCAAGTTGGCCCCCAGTGCTGAGGATAGCTCCATGGCCTCATTCAGACACTGAAATAAATCAGTTGCTGAGCAATGGAACAGCAGCCCTAATGGGCAGGGCATTGCCCTGTAGGGGACTTGCCCATTGGATCCTGGTCAGGGTGCATGCAGGAGTCTGTCTCTCTGTCTCTCTGTCTCCCTGCCTTCCTGCCTTTCACTTAATTAAAAAAAAAAGTGAACTTAAAAGTCTTATCTCTCCTCTCATGCATGAGAGCTATTACTTTATAACATTCTTGATTCCTGTTCAGACCACAGTTGCTTTAGTCTTACGCATGGACTATGCTATAGTTATACCAACTAAAGTGCGAGATCCTTTCTAAGTTTTATTAAAGATTAAGTACTGACAATATTAGTTGTGAATAATATAAGTCCAACTTAACATAAGTATAAAGAATATAGGGGAATGATAAGAAAATCTAATGCTGATAAAAGAGCTGATACTCATACCCCCGATCAATTAGATCATTCAACTAAAACTGTAAATCCATAGTCAAACAACAAATGTCTGTTATGAGTTATCTCTCTTGGCAGAAGCATTAGGAACTATTTAAAAACTTTCACTCAGATGCATAATTTGAATATCTTTGAAAAAGTATGGTATTTATTTTCATTGTATTCTGACAACCTACCCATGTGATTATACATTATGATTATTTTCCTTTTCAGAGATCTTATCACATTGTGCAAAATTAGTGCAGTTTATTTGCCATCACCACTTAGTTAAAATTGAACATTTTTGATCAGTAGACCTAACCAAATAAATAACCTTATATTTTTGCATGTTTTCTATCTGGGAAAAATTGAGTGATTTTTTTTCTTTTGATTTAAACAAATAAAAAAAGGAAATAAAAAAAATAATTGTCTACAAAAGTAAGTGGGATGTCAAAAATAAAAGCTTTCTGATACACATGGCCATTATGGAAACATGGAGGGGTGTTTAATTTAGCAGTCAGATATTTTGAGATGGAAAATCTCAGCATTTTTTAGAGATTACATTTGCCTTGATATTTTCCATTGTGTTTCTTTTTTTTGTTATTTGAGTCATTTCCTTTCACAGCCATTTTTTTTACCCCCAATAATTGATTTTTCTTCTTCTGGGAAAATGGGTCTAAGAAAAGAAATATTAGATCCAAGAAAATAATGTTAAAAACTGAGCTAATATTTGAAATGTATTGAAAGTACAGTTTGGAATTGGTCTTAATCCCTTAGTTGTTGTCCTCTATTCGGCTCTGCCTCGGCAGGTTGGCCTTTGTTTGTTTAGAGGCTGGCATGATGGATGAGCTGGTACCAGGCCAATGTGTTTAAGAAAAACCTGGGAGTTCCTGGGTTAGCAGAACACAATTCATGGAAAGCCTTGGGACCATCCAGCAGCTGCATTGCTATTTGTACCATCAAGGAAACTAATTGGCCCAAATCACATCTTATTTTTATTTTCAAGAGAGAAGAAATAATTTGAGAGCACTCTCTCAAACTTTGAACCTAATTCTTATTCAAGCAGAAAACTTTGAATTTCCTCCTAAAAAACTATAACAGAAGCACATGGAGAATTTATAGTGAAGTATACTCTAGGCTCCAAACTCATTACAGACTTTCCCATCTGGCCAAAGATGGTTAAAAGAATTACCTTCATTTCACAGGCAAGAAAATAGAGGTAGAGAGAGAATAAATGATTTCAGCAAATTGGAAAGGTAGGAAATTGAGCTTTCGTCTCCTGGCATTCATTTATCTATCCTGGAATAGTAAACTTCCAGCATAGAAAGATTGTGTTTTGTTGTTGCTATGTTGTTGTTTCTGTGCCCACAGTCCAGATGTCATTGAATGCATAGATTTTACTATATTCTAACTTGGGCACACAGTCAATATTGAAATCGACAGTGGATCAACCCATTCAATCTTTGCATACTTTTGATTATTAGAAGTTCACTTTTAGATTAATTAAAATCTCTCTGTTTTATCTTCCTTTCAACAGTTCTAATAGGTCTAGTCCTTGGATTCATATGGGACAAATTTAAATCTGTGTCACATCCAAGCCATTGTAATATTTGAAGATGGTAATCATATTCTCTTTAGGTTAAAATATCCTGTGCCCTTCAGTGTTTCCTTGCTCAGTTTGGACTCAAGGCTTATTTTTACTGCTTTATCTTCCTGAGTCCCTTTTAACTAAAATCTCTTTTAAAAAATGCCAAGCCCAAAATAAAAATATAGCTCTACAGCAGTTGTCTGGACATGGAAGTATAGGCTTCTAAATGTCTTTATTCTAGATTGTGTGCTTCTGTGATTATCACCTTGAATTAAAAACCTCAGTCTTTGTCCTGTGTTTCTCCTTTACTCTTACTTCTACCACACTAACAATACTTGTGACACCAGATAATCTGGATCCTCCCCACATCAAGCAATTCTGCAACATCAGCTAGATGTCCTACAGTTTAACTCAATTCTGACAGTCGACCTGTAGATAGCATCAGATCCTACAGGTTAAGGGCTCAGTCCCATGAGACTTCCCCCAACTTCAGATGCCAATCACAAGTAGTAGGTCCTCCAGTAACCCACACTTTCTGTCTGACTTTGCTATAGATCAGAGATCCCCATGACCACCATCTCCTATGTGGATTCAATTATTTTGTAGAACAGCTCACAGAATTCAGGAAAACACTTGCTTACATTTACCAGATTGTTAAAGGATGTGGTCAAGGATGCAGATGAATAGTAAGATGAAGAGATACACAGGAAAGTTCTGGCAGTGTCCAGAGCACAGGAGTGTCTGTCCCTGGGGAGTTGTAGTACCTCACCTACCCAGTACATGGATGTATTCACCAACCTGCAAGGTCCTCAAATTCTGTACTTTTAATGGAAGTTTCATCACATAGTCATGATCAATCACTAATTCCATTTCTACCTCCTTTCTCCTCTTTGGAGAATGGGAGGTAGGGTTAAGAATTACAAACTTCTAATTGTAACTTGATCTTTTTGGTGACCAGCTCCCATCCAGGAGTCTCTGAGAAGCTCTCCCAAAGTCACCTTATTGGAACAAAAGATGTTCCTAGTGCTCTTAACATTTAGGAAATTACAAGGGTTTCAGGAGCCCTGTGTCAGGGATGGGGTCAAGACCAAATATTAAAACAAGAGATACTCTTAGTGTTTTTATCACTTAAATTTACAAGGGTTTTAGGAGCTCTATACCAGGAATGGGGAAAGAAGTCCAAGTATCTATTTCTTATTATAAATTATAATATACAATATCACATACCTGTCGTACTGGGTTTTTTTTTTTTTTTTTGAGGGGTCACATTATTCTTTTTACTAAAACTCAGTGTATAGTTAATTAAAGTCCTTAAGAGCTAATCATATGTCATGCTGTTGTGTCATATCATTATGTCATCTTTTCTAGTTTGGTTGCTTTTCTACTCCAAAATACATACACATTTATCTCTCTTGACCTTTATGTTATAAAGACCCATTTTTTTTGTCCCAACTAACAAATGCTTTAAAATTCAATCCTAATATTTAATGTACTTATTATCCATTTTGAGCTCTGTGTTATCTGAAAATATGATGAGTTACCATCCCAGACTTATAGAACAAGAAATAATGCCAGAACTAAAGGGAAGAAGACCTGTTCACTTATCTGTACTCATTGCTTAGTACCCTATAGGTCTGGATATTTAAAAATTGTAATCTTGCACCAAAAATGTTCTTGTTTCTATTTCAATACTGTCAAGATCACAGTGATTGACCTCATTAAATTTTTTGCTAAAGTCCAGGCATATCATGTTCATGTTTGCTATGCTTCCTGCATGCTAAGGCTATCCAATAATCCTTTTAAAGTAAAGAAATTAGATCTATTGGCTGTAACTTCATCATAATTAACCTAAGTTGAGTCCAGTAGTTCTAACTCTAGTGAAACTTTATGGTGAGTAAAATGTAGTGAAAACTCAATAAAAATGATTAATTTTGGTTCAAATATTATTTAACTCTTTGGTTTTTTTATTTATTTATTTATTCATTTTTAGAGAGGAGAGAGAGAGGGAGAGAGAGAGACAGAGAGGGAGAGAGAGGAGAGACAGAGAAAGAGAGAAGGGGGGAGGAGCTGGAAGCATCAACTCCTATATGTGCCTTGACCAGGCAAGCCCAGGGTTTCGAACTGGTGACCTCAGCATTTCCAGGTCGACGCTTTATCCACTGCGCCACCACAGGTCAGGCTAACTCTTTGGGTTTTTAAATATTTTTCAACCCACTACTGAAATTTACTATTTTACATTCTTTAATTTATGAAAAAGTTAAGTACTTAAGAAGCTGACAATACTACAATTTTTAAATAATTCCAATAAAGTGTTCGCAATTTTTGTTTGGATATCAAAAAGTAATATCTCAAACATCCAGAAATATAAACATCTCAAATAGAACTGATGTACTGCAGAGTTAACCACCCATTAAGAGAACAGACAGATAAAATCTATGAAATCTGTCTGATCCATGAGTTGTTCAAAGACTTTCTGGTAAAGAATAGGGGAAATGTTTTCAGTTAGCCAGAAAAAGATTTCTATTAATCAGTCTACATTTCAAAGCGAGTAGGGAGGAATCAATGGCTTTATTTATTTATTTTTTTTCTCTTCTCTTTTCACCCTGACTCAGCAAGTGATTGCTCTGTTCTGATGGACAGGAGGAGGAAGAAAGAATGAGTCTGAGAGCCGGAAGAACAAAACCAAAGGGCCATATAATCTTTGGGAAAATCCTTAGATGTCACCAAGTTCAACCTTCAAACAAGGTCATAATTCTGCCTGGGTCCAGACAAAGGGGTAGGCATGCAACACTTATAGAGAAAGATCGTTGGTGGTAAGACAGTTGGCCTTGAAATCGATGGACTGAGATTTACTTCTAGTTATTTAAATGTGGAGTCCGCTGTCTATATGCCTCAGCTTTACCTCTGTAAAATGAGACGGAGGCTATTTCTCCTAATTGAATCAGAAGAATGTTATTGGGATGTGATGAAGGAATGAATGATAAATATCTTTTTAAAAAATCTTTGTACACATATACACATCAGACTTAAGAGAAAAACCAAAAGAAGCTGTATCTGTGCCCGTGACCAGTGATCTGCGTTCTCCATCCCAGCGCTTCTCCTGTGCAGATACAATGGAATTCTTCCCTCCAGGCTCACTCTGTCCTAACTACATCTCTTCTTTCACTATTATCACCCCCAAGTCTCATTTACTTGATTTTGATTTTTCCTAGACTCTCAGCCAAGAGCTCTAAAACCATTCTTTTAATTGTTCAGGTCCTCCTATTCATCCCCAGTCAGCAGTCACATTTCTATTAGAAAATTTTTTTTAAAAAAGTTTTAAATCATAGCTCCTATTCTGTTCAGTCCCAGCCTATTTCACTGTAATTGCAATGTTCACAAATATATTTAATACTTAATTAATATGAAGTAAAATACAAACTTCTTTTGAGTTTGCTATATATCACCTTTTTCTTTCTTCTCTCCCTCAAACGGCTTACTCCTGCTCTATAATCCTTGCTCCAAATCCTGCTTTCGTATTACAAAAAAATCAAATACCTACGCCTTCTCCTGCTAAGACCTTATTTCTAGTTTTTATGACCTCTGTAACTGCTCAATACCTAGTTCCATTTCCAATTTAAATCAGTCTTTCTATAGGAATAATGCTAGTCTTTTAATCTGCATACTTGGAGTATAACCTCCTAAGGGGTTTTTAAAAAATAAAACCCCAAAAGTTTTTAGAACTGATGGAGAGAAGTGATTCTACATTGAGGATGCTGAAACTTGTTGTTTAAGAAGCACCAAATCTGGGCACCAGGTTGGAATGTTTGGGATGAGAACAAGTTATTCAGGTCTTAGTGCAATCACTTCCAAGGCAGAAAGAAGGCCAGGGCAAAAAGGAAAGTGCATGTCCTAACAGACAATATGCTTTTCTTGCTATAATGTCATTACTGGTGATGGTAATCACATTGCTCTGAAAAAGAAAAACAGATTTCCATTTTATTTCAGTCCTAATGAATAGATCTCCATTTATGCTACTGCAAAGTCGTTTCAGGGTATGAGCTCTTCTCTTTCACAGTAGTTAGAATAATGGATGATCTTTTCTGCAATTACTTGAGAATAATTAAATCTGTGAATTTTGCTGACGATTCTAACAGTTGGGCACTCAAGCTTGTTCCTGGAGGTTTATTATATCAATCGAATGGCAGCTCTGCCTAACTCTGCCTCTATAGATGGGCTTATGGACTTATGATACATAGTGCTCTTTTCAGAACATCCTTGGTATAGCTGAGAACAGTTAAGGAGGAAAGGGAAGCATATTTCTGTTGGGATATATTCTAGTTGTACTTTTATTATGTCTGAGGAACGGAGAAACCTGAAGAGATTTCATATGAAATAAATCTGCTTAGCTAAGCAGTAAACATCTAAGGGGGAAAAGGACATCCGGATTAACCAAACGTAACTTGTGGGCAGTGGTCTTACTATTCCTTTTTGTATCACTGATACTTAGCGTGGTGATTGGCATATGGAAAGTTCCCAATCAGCAATTATTGAACTGAGCAGCCCCTGGGAAAATCACACTAGAACTAGACATCTTTATTCAATATTTATATTTTCATAGTATCATAAGGTTAGAAGACTCTCTGACCCTCTCTGTTTGGGTATAGTATTCCTACCTGAACACAGAAGAAGTTGCCTATTTTCATCTAAAAAACTTGTCTGCATGGCTATCCTCAGAAGCTATAAATATGTCTAATAGCTTGACAATCTAACCTAAATACCTAACCCAAATCTTTCAATGCACATCAACCTTATTCTTTTTGTTTACCCTTGCCCTCAGTGGAAAATCTTTTCCTTCAAATATAATACCTGTAAAATTCCTTTACTAGAAAATAAACTACTATCTAAAATTCTTCTCACTTCTCTCTCTACTTTCCTGGAGAACAATAGCAATAAAAAGGCAGAAGAGAGTAAATTATAAATGGAGTATAGGAAGAAGGAAGAAAAGAGAAATCATGGCTTCCAGGGATCTTACTCTTAGAAAAAAAGAAAAGGAAGTCTAGATTTCTAACACACTTAGCATGTGGTATTTATCTCTGTTCTCTTATCCTGGCCCTACGATTCTTGTTAAGAAGGGTGATTGTCCTAGGTGTCTAGTTTCTTTTTCAGAGGCAACAGAATATTAATTCCTTTCTCAAATCACATCATTGTCATTACTTCCATCTTGACCGATGCTGATTTCTGCACATCTTATCTAAATGATCTAAAATAGGACAGAGTACACTAGGAGTGTGCTTCTATATTACTACAACATATACTTCTTGACCCATTGACTTATCTCCACATGTAACCTTTCCAATTTCCAATCACATTATTGATTTCTCAATAGAAAGTGAATCTCAGTTGGCAAAGGTGACTCTTCTTCAATTTCATTTAGAACATTAATTTTTCACTCCCTTCCATCTTCTTGTCATGATCTCAGACTATTGAGAAACTGTAATTGCTCACCCCAAAACTGAGTTTCTATGAGAAAGCCATTTTTTTTTCCTTTTGGTCAGAATTAGATATTTATATAGATACATTTGAAAGAAGGAATGTAAGTAAGGAATCTTGTTGAGATCATTCATTGGCTATTCTAAAGTTTTATTTTCAGGTAAGTGAGTAGGAATCATGTAAGGTGAATGATAGAAAATATTTAAACATTTGGGGAAGACCTCTTGCTTACTATTAATTAACTGGGTCTTCTTGTTTCCTAACTTCTAGAAGGCATGAGTTAGAGCAATTTTTTGGTAAGAGCATTCTTTTAGTTGCAAACTTACAGAAGTAATCATAAATATTAATTTTCTCTGTAACAGAGTGGGAATATAAGAAAGGTTCAGAAAAAGAAGGCTACAAAAATAGTAATATAGCAACGTGAGAATATCCTAGACTACTTAAGGAGGCTGTCTGTGGTTATAAATGTTCTTGGTGACCAAACCTGGTCTCTATGACAGAGGTTCTTAAAGGGTAGTTCTTGGGCCAGCAGCATCAGTATCTCCAAGAAAATTGTTCAAAGTGCAAATTTTTGGTCCCACCTCAGACCTACTGAATCAGAAACTATGAGGTGAGAGTGTTTCTGATGGGATTTTCAAGTTTGAGAGTCACTGATCTAGTGAAGGATGTTTTGCAACATGTAGACCTGGACTTAAAATGGACCTCTAGCACTTGAAATCTTCATACTTTGCGGAGATTACATGACCTCCTGGAGCTTTAGTTTTCTTATCACTATGAGGTGGTAATTAGTTCCTCCTGAAACTGTTGTGGAGGTTAACTTAACATTAATTTAATACTTACTCTGCATCAAGCACTATTCAAAGGAATTTACATGAGATGACTCATTTATTTCTCACAACATCCTGATGAGACATGACATTTTACAGATGATGAAATGGAAGCAGAAAAAGGCTAAATCATTTGGCCAAGCTCAGATAACTTGTTAGTGCTGGACACAGATTTGAGCCAGTCAGAATCTAGAGACTTTTCTTTTGATCACCTGTTATTTATAAGGTTCCTGACACATAGTAGGGACCTAATAAATGTTCATTCTCTTTCCTATTTAATCCTTCTTGAATGCCATTATAATTGACTATGAAGAATTAATTAGTTGCTTGTTCAGTTTGGTTAAATTAATAAGAAAAATTTAACTTTAACTGAGTATAAATTAAAAATGAGATCAATAGAGATTCAGATTAGGGCTTGCAATATAAGTAATTCCTGGGCATTTGAGGAGTTGAATTATTTATACATTGAACCAGTATAAAGAGCCCTAGGGTCTTGACCTTTGCTCTCCATCTCTCTCTGCTTTATGTGTTCAGCATGGAAGAATTAATTAGAAGCTAGGTCAGGGGTTTGCATACTTTTTGGCTCCAGGTCCCCTTTGTACTCTTAAGAATTGTTGAAAACCCCAAAGAACTTTTGTTTATATGGGTTTATGAATCAGTGTTTACATGTTAACATATTTAGTGAAGCATAACTATGTTTCTAAAAGAAAATTACTATGAGAAGAGAAATATTTTTCTAAATCATTACAAACCTCTTTCATGCCTGGCTTAATAGAACCCAGCTAGATTCTCAACTGCTTCTTTATTTTATTTTATTTTTATTTATTTATTCATTTTCGAGAGGAGAGGGAGAGACAGAGAGAGAGAAGGGGGGAGGAGCTGGAAGCATCAACTCCCATATGTGCCTTGACCAGGCAAGCCCAGGGTTTCGAACCGGCGACCTCAGCATTTCCCGGTCGACGCTTTATCCACTGCGCCACCACAGGTCAGGCACATTGTCAACTGCTTCTGCATTCAATTGTTGCAATACTTCATGCCAGGCAGCTCTGGAAAACTCCCCTGTATACTTATGAGATAAATAATTTCTTAGTATTATAAAATACTACTTTCTTATAATTTCTTAATATTATAAAATAATTTCTTAGTATAAATTAATTATAAATTTACTAGTATAAGTAATACTTCATATTAAATATTCTTAAAATTTTTAACATTTTAATTTCTTAGTATTATAAAATAATTTCATAGTAAAATTTTTAGTATTATAAACAATGTTTTAGCATTATAAAAATATTTTAGTATTATAATAATTTCTTATTTTATCATTTATTGTTTGATTTTAGAAAAAAGAGAAAAGGAGAGAATAGAGAGAGAGAGACATCAATTTGCTATTCCACTTATTCATACATTCATTGGTTGATTTCTTGACATACCCTGACGAGGATCAAACCTGAAACTTTGTTGTCATCGGAACAATGCTCTAAACAACTGAGCTACCCAACCAAGGTACCATTTCTTAGCATTATTATAAAAATAGAAATTTTTATATCACAAGTCTTCTCAAAGCATCTTGGCATTGCCAAGGGTCATTGCATCATACTTTGAGAATCCTCTGGGCTAGTCCATAGTTCGAAAGAAGTGCAGAGTTAATCTAGAATACTTGCGCTATAAGTCTTTCTCTTTCATCTTAGTAACAATTTCTGGGCACTGGTTTATTCATTGAGAATTAACCAAAGTCAATTTATTTTCATGAAACTATGCTAGGAACCCCGAAGAGTAATACACAATAATGTAGCACAACTGCAAAATATGAACAAACTTTATTTTGATTAGCTTATCATTATTAACTTTGACAGCTGAATAAAACCATTTGCAGCATCAATGGAAGTAGAGCAGGGTTAAGAGTGAAAAAGAGGATAGATGAGTTTCCATGACAAAACAGGAGTGTGTATGTGTGTACATACTAATTGCTCATAAATGTTTCAGAATACTTGAAAAATATACCTGTCTCTATTTGTGTTAGGGGATATGTAGAAGCTTAGTATATATTTCTGTTCTTATTAAACAGTGTGTACTTGAAAATGAGTTTAAAGAATATCTAAAGTTTACTAAAGGTAAAGTAGATCTGTTGCAACAAGCATTATTTAGACACCTGTCTTGGTGCAAGAAAATGAATAAACAGCTCCCCTTAACCTTCTGGAAGCTTATGATTAGTCCGCAGAGATGGTGTGAAGTGAGGATGACATGATGGAGTAAAGGAAACGCTCACCAACATTTGCTTTATGTCTAGGCAGTCCGCAGAAAGATGTTTCATTTTATTTTATTTTATTTTATTAGTGAGAGAGAGAGGAACAGACAGACAAGAAGGGAGAGAGATGAGAGGCATCAATTTTTTGTGGTGGCACCTTAGTTGTTCATTGATTGCTTTCTTATATGTGACTTGACCAGGGGACTCCAGTAGGGCAAGTGACCCCTTGCTCAAGCCAGTGACCTTAGACTCAAGCCAGCGACCTTGGGCTTTAAGCCAGTGTCCTTTGGGCTCAAGCTAGCAACCACGAGGTCATGTCAATGAGCCTGCACTCAAGCCAGTGAGCCCATGCTCAAGCTGGTGAGCTCACGCTCAAGCTGGCGAGCTCGGGGTTTTGAACCTGGTTTCTCAGCATCCCAGGCTAATGCTCTGTCTACTGTGCCACTGCATAGTCAGGCCTACAGATTTTCTTTCCAAGAGAGACTTAAGGCATCGGTTATTTATTCTCTTTCCTTCTGGCTCAAATAACCAAGAATTGGACTACATCAAGAAAATATTTAAATAAATTTACCATGGCATCTTTGCTATTTCATATGCTGAATCTCTTAAACTCTATACTCTACATGTATGTATCAACAACTGTTTTGATGTTAAGATACATGTAATTTGCTGTATAACTATAGAAAAAGTTTGCATACTTTATATTAAATAAATATATGATATCCCAATTTCATTTCAGTGTCACTATTGAGTTTGGTAAAATCACAATAGGTTAAACATGATGACTCATGTATAATTTAGCCAGAAGTGGTACTTAAAATATATACAATGAACATAATGTTTAGTATAGTATAGATTATATTTGGCATGTTTGGTAGGTATTTTATAAGCACATCTGAAATTTTATATCATCTCCAACAGATGGGAAATAAACCGTAACAGGAGCTGTTAATTTTTTTTATTATACACTGGGAGAAAAGGAGTAATAATGTTAGGAAAAACATACTGAGGCTAAAAAAGTATATCAATTTTTTTAGAAAAACTTATTTTAAAACTTGAGAAAAGGGAAATAAAAGGTAAGTTGAAATGTTTTAACATCTGTTATCAGTCATGGCAGCCCTAAAATAATCAGTTGCTGGTAGGTAAGAAAAGTATTTTCTGATTAAAAATCAGCCAGCTGGTTTTTGAGATGCTTGGAGCAAGTTTTTGCTGAGTAGAGAAAGTAGAAGAAAACTTAAACTCAACGTGTGAGGCAAATTAAAACAAAGTTCTTGTCTCAAATATTGGTTTAGATTTAAAGCACTTAGACACACATGCACACACCCATACACACACATGCACACACCCATACACACACACGGGGAACCAGATGAGGACATGTTCTCGTCTTGTCACCTTTGTTCGAGCTCTCACTCTCTTTCTCTGTTTTTTGCTACTTGCTGCCTCCAACCCGGTATACCAGAATCTTTTCCCTTTGCGCTTACCCTTCCATATTTCCTCCACAGTGATCTTCTTACAAATAAATACGGTCCTGTCATTGCTAAGCTGACTAGGCTTTGTTGGCTCTGGTTTCCTCAGCATGTCCTATAAGACTGTTTCTGACCAATAAACTTCTCCAACCTTATCTTGGACCATCCTTGCTGCATCTGCCATGCAACCACCATATTTTTCACATACTAAACACTTAAATTTTTTTCTTTCTTATGCATGGTCTTCCTCCAGACTGGAGAAATGTGTTTCTCCATGAACAGCTCTATTTATGAAGGTTCTGTTCATCTCATAAGATATATGGATAAATATTTCTTTCCTAGAAAAGTATCTCCATGTCTCTCAGGCAGGGTCCCTCTGCCTCTTGATAAGAGGACGCTGCTCACCACTCTATGGAAGCATTTATTACATTGTGTATTCATTATAATGTTTACAGTTCTGTTAAAAAATAAATTAAGGTATATTTACAAAATGACTTTATTTGAGCAAAACGTGGTTGCAATCATGCAGCACCAGACCAGAAGTAGTGAGGAGCATTGCACCTGCAAGAGTGTGGGAGAGACCCCAGTAGGGAAAACGCAGAAGCAAAGTAAGGAACTTACTGATTGGCTACAGTTTATAGCTTCGTTGTTGTTTTGTAATTGGTAGTCTTTATGTTTCAGTTTTGTAACCTTGAAGTATTTCAAGAGTTAGGTTTTGGTTGGCTATGTAGGCCATGAAGAGGAACAGAATTTGTGATCCCAAAACATTCCTCTTTGGGATATTAATTATTTTAACCTGGTTATTTTTTAGAAATAAGACATTCAGGAAGAATCTTTGAACTTCCCCTTAACTGCCTAAAAGAAATTGAGATAAAGGAACTGCTCCAGGAAGGGAACTATCATTATAGATAAGTGTAGTTTAATATGAACTAGGGTGTGATAAGGAGCGACCTAGCAAGCCCTCTTTGATTGAATTTCTCTGTTTCCCATTATTAAAGATGGACCAGCAAACATTCATTTATCAAACACTTTCTTTTCCATCTCAAACTGAAATGCCTTCTTACTCTTTGAAGTCCCAAACCACAACCCCTCTGTAAAGCCAGTAGCCACAGCCATCATCACAGCCACCTGGCCTGTGCAGGTTCTCATTTGATTCAGACAGATGGTAATAAAACAACAGAGCCAAGAACTGGTAGGCCATTAATCCTAGCTTGCACCTGGTCGGCAAGAAATACACACAGTAGAAAAACACTTCCCTTTCCATTCAGGGCTCCCAAAGCCACTGACTTATCTGAGTTTCCTAGAATCAAAGGTTTGTACCTCACCAGCCTTATTCACCTCTGTTCCCTATCTCCTTCTCTTTGCACAAACTGGCTTCTCCTTCAGCATTTTGCCATCTTGGCTGCTTTTCCTCCCCTCCACATGGCCTTTCTCTGCTCTCCTGGCCCATTGTATAGTGTAGAAATCAAAACCTTTAATCCAATATACAAACAAGGAAGTCTCAGATACAAAGTCACTTATCTGAGGCATAATGGGATTCCTCATGAGAGTGCACCACCTCCTATCATGCAACAGTCGAGGGTGTGGGGAAAAGCTTAGTCTTAAAACTAAGCTTTAGGGCCCTGGCTGGTTGGCTCAGTGGTAGAGCGTCAGCCTGGGGTGCAGAAGTCCTGGGTTCGATTCCCGACAGGGCACACAGGAGAGGTGCCCATCTGCTTCTCCACCCCTCCCCCTCTCCTTCCTCTCTGTCTCTCTCTTCCCCTCCTGCAGCTAAGGCTCCATTGGAGCAAAGATGGCCCGGGCGCTGGGGATGGCTCTGTGGCCTCTGCCTCAGGCGCTAGAGTGGCAACATAGCGATGCCCAGGATGGGCAGAGCATTGTCCCTGGTGGGTGTGCCGGGTGGATCCCGGTCGGGCGCATGCAGGAATCTGTCTGACTGTCTCTCCCCGTTTTCAGCTTCAGAAAAATACAAAAAAAACCCAACAACAACAAAAAACTAAGCTTTAGGCTATAACGACCCTGCCTGCTTATAGCCTGTCCCCACACCAATGTAAACTACAAGCAAGCAAACATATACATCATATTTGCAAACTTATTTGACCAACATTCTACCCCTTTTGCTCGCTTCACAATCTAAAGCAGTTATTCCTGCACAAGGAAATTAGGTACATTACACAAATTACAACAACATGACAAATTATACAATTTCAACAATTACAAAGGTACATTTCACCAGTCTCTGTACACTTTACCAAAAGCATAAAATGTTCTCGGCCTTCTTTCTAGCCGTTTGAATAGCTTCCTGGGGCAGGGGAAGGGCCTTCAGCAAAGCCGCCCCCCACCCCCATAAGGGTATTTCACATTATCCAAAATCCATAAGTCCGTCCAACAAAGGAGCCAGTGCCCACTCAGGTCGTAGTCCAGGAATCAGTCCACTCACATGGGGCCTCAGTCACCCCCCTCATTCCTGGCGTTCTGACAGGTCTTATACTGTCCCAAAGAGGAGCATGTGGCAATGGCAGTCAGTATTTCCATCTCTGCTCTGAGAGCATGATGGCATCTACCTTTTGTCCCCAAATCACAGAACTACCAGGGGTGTAGTAGGTACTCCTTGCTGCTGGGCTCTCACCTTCTGGAGACTGCAGATTGCAACTCCAGACTGATTCTCCTCATCCTCCAAAGAGGAACTGAAAACATCAGCTCCTGCTGCCGGGGTTGAGCCCCGGGCCACTGCTGCTTTCTTCTCCGTGGGCCTTGCAGCTCTGGCCCCAGCCTTAGCCCCAGTCTCCCACCACTGCTGGCTCTCCACAATGTCCTGGGCAATCTGCAACTCACGAACCTGTGATTCCTCCTCCAGTGACTGTTCCATTTCCATGCAAATCTCACGAACCTAGTCGGCCTCCTCTGTTGCTTGCTCCAGTTCCAGGGTTGGCATCTCTTTCTCCCATGTTTGTTCCAGCTCCTTCCACTGCTCGGTTTGCAGGTCCTGGACAGCCTCTTACACAAAGCTCTCAGTTTCCTCATGCATGGCTGTAGAAGTCAGTCAGCCTATGGCCCCCAAAAGGACAGCCATGGGGAACCACAACAGCAGCCAGTCCTCTATTCCACCACTCAAATGTGGTGGTGGCTCCATAACGATCTGTATCAAATCTTGCCACAGACTATGCCAAATGTGTGGCCAGTAGCCACAGCCACCATCATAGCCACCTGGCCAATGCAAGTTCTTATTTGATTCATACAGATGGTAATAAAACAATGGAACCAAGAACTGGTGGGCCATTAGCTTTAATCCTAGCTTGCACCCAGCAGGCAAGAAATACGAACAGTGGGAAAACACTTCCCTTTCCATTCAGGGCTCCCAAAGCCACTGATTTATCTGAGTTTTCTAGAATCAAAGGTTTGTACCTCACCAGCCTTATTCACCTCTATTCCCCATCTCCTTCTTTCTGCACAAACTGGCTTCTCCTTCAGCACTCTGCCATCTTGGCTGCTTCTCCTCTCCCCTACACGGTCTTTCTCTGCTCTCCTACTGCATGGGCTCCTCTGCCCCATTTTATAGTGTAGAAATCAAAACCTTTCATCCAATATACAAACAAGGAAGTCTCTGAAACAAAGTCACTTATCTGAGGCATAATGGGATTCCTCATAAGAGTGCACCACCCTCTATCATGCAACAGTCAAGGGTGAGGGGAAAAGCTTAGTTTTAAAACTAAACCTTAGGCTATAATGACCCTGTCTGCTTACAGCCTGCCCCCCACACCCAATGCAAACTATAAGCGAGCAAACATACATCATATTTGCAAACTTATTTGACCAACACCCTCTTTCTCGTAGATCAAGATGGCATATAAGCTGTACTTGCCTGATTTGTCCTTAGACCCCATATTCATGTGGAACCCCAGTTTGTATATATGTGATTAAATTCAGTTGTTTCCTCTTTGGTTATTCTATCTTGCGTCATTTTAATTGTTGGACCAGCCAGAAGAGCTAAGAGGGGAAAGAGACATTTTCTGTTGCCCCATAGCCACCTCAGCATTAGAGCCAGCTAAGTCTAATGGCCTTCTGGTTTATTTAATTTTATATTTTTCCTTGGATCATAGGTTCCTTCTGTACAGAATCTTGTATTTTCATCTCTGAACCCTAAAAAGGGGACTTCCTTGGTGATCAAGAAATATTTGTTGATTGAATGATTAACTGGTAAGAATCTCTGAAATGCCTTTAGCAGTCACAGAAGCCTATTATTCCATAATTACAAATGAAACTATGAGTGTAAAAAAATCCTCATGAGAGAATAATTGAGTGGTGGTGGTGGTGAGATTAAATTGAAAGCAGAGGCCTAATATTCTTCTGTCGGTCAAAATAAGTTTGTAAAAATGACATATATGTTTGCTCGCTTATAGTATTCATTGGGTGTGGGAGACAGGCTGTAAGCCGGCAAAGTCATTATATCCTAAGGCTTAGTTTTAAGACTAAGCCTTTTCCACCCTTTTAATACTAAGATCTTTTCAAAACTAAGCTTTTCCCCACACACTTGCCTGTTACATGATGTGGGGTGGTACACTTTTATGAGGAATCCCATTTATGCCTCAGATAAGTGACTGTATCAGAGACTTTCTTATATGTATATTGGCTTACAGGTTTTGATTTCTCTCTCTCTCTCTCTCTCTCTCTCTCTCTCTCTGTTCCTGAAATTAGCATTGCATAGGAGAGGCAGCCAAGATGGTGGAGTCCTGAAGGAGAAGCCAGTTTGTGCAGACTTTGTGCAGAGAAGGAGATGGGGAACAGAGGTGAATAAGGCTGGTGAGGTAGAAACCTTTAATTCTAGGAATACTCAGATAAGTCAGTGGCTTTGGGAGCCCTGAAAGGGAAGTGTTTTTCCACTGTGTGCATTTGTCGCCTGCCGGGTGCAAACTAGGATTAAAGCTAATGGCCCACCATTCTTGGCTTCGTTGTTTCATTACTGTCTGTCCAAATCAAATGTGAACCTGCATGGGCCAGGCAGCTGTGATGGTGGCTGTGGCTACTGGCCTTACACCTTCCCCTAAGAACTCTAAGCAGAAAGGCAGAGAGAAAGAAAGAGATCTGGGAAAAGGGTGACAGCAGAGTGTGGGAAATTCCACAGAAAAGGGTGGCTAAGGACAAGCCAAGGGAGAGATGATTCTCTTTGTATTAAGTTTCCTTCTCTGAAGGACAATCTGATAGAGGCCTTTAGAATTAAAAGGGGAACATTTCATTTGTAAATTGTGCTTAAAATTGCTAAGTGCTTTGTTTTCATAAAAGGTGGTAGACCTGGCAAAGAGTTAATGCTATTTAAGAGAAAGGTGATAAGAACAGATAACTGTAATGTAATTTTTCATTGGGATAACAAAACCCAAGGAGCCTTATTCAATGCAGATGTGAGGACACTTTTGTCCCCTTTGTGATGCTTCTTTGGCATCATAGTTGCTCCAGCTGACCCATTCTGTCTTCTGTGGTTAAAAACAATATATATTTTCCATTTGGGACCAAAAATTGCAAAGAGCTTGCACTGTAGTTTTAGAGATTTGAAGAAGCCTGGCATTCTGTCACGTTCAGTGCGAGATAGTGGAATTGTCGGGGTAACAGTTTTGCAGTGTCTCCCATTCCCTCCAGGTTTCCTAGCCTACCCTCACAGCTGTTGACCTCCAGCCTGCCTTGCTCTCTCTCTGCCTCCAAGGTTAGAATACCTGTCCGAAGCAGTACCTGACCAAGCCAATCAATTAAGCTATCAGAGATTGAGGGGGCTTAATCTCTTTCCCCTCAAACTAGGAATCCTTCTCAAAAAAAAAATGTATTGGGAAGAAAACTGTTACCAGAGAAGAATGAAGTACTAATAATGGCTTTCAAGCCTTAATTGGGGGGTGGATTTGCCCTCTAAATATGCAATATGGTTAGTGGCTTAGTTTGTCTATGCATATGGATGACCTTGCCCATTATCTTTACATTATCTTTGTGTATATTTCATAGGGGTACTGAAGAGAATTTTAAAAATGTGTTCACACATGGGAAATACTGAACAGATCGAGCTAAGGTAAAATATATTCTGGCATTATTTACTGGCTAATGAGAGTCTACTTACTGAGGGTGAAAAGAGAGCGCTATGACTGGCTTAGTCAACACCGGGAGATGGAGGTAGGCTGACCTTCTACTCATTTGTGAGTGGCGTTGGAGTGGCGAGGGGCATATATGGGCTTCTTCAGGCAGCCCTCTTCTTACACAGGCTGTAATGAAGCTCAGAGGAGCTCAACTCTGCACAAGCAATTGAGCTGTGCTTCTCACCACTAATTCCTATGAATCTAGAAAAGGTAGCTAGGGAAGCAATTACAGAAGAAAAAAATTTTTTTCAGAATCTAATTGCCCTCTGTACCAAATCAGGGTTTTGTTGCTTCTGTTGTTGTTTTTTCCAGCACAGAGCCAAAGGAAATAAAGCAGTCTAAGACTTCAACATCAAATTTCTGCTTTCAAATTGCCAGAGGAAGAAATACAGTACAGTATAGAAAATATAGTATACAGATGAAAAAGTTTGCACATACAGATGTAAAACACATATGTTTCAAATGATAAATTTTTATATATATGCAGTTTGGTTTTTTTATATCATATTAATTTATTTGCAAAACACTGAATTATACATATGAGAGAAGAAATTAGCCTTGCAATTTGAGAGATATAATAGAGCAAGTATCACAGATAATAATCTCCAACACAAGGATTTAGCAAGGATGTATAATAGTAATTATGAGAATATAGTAATTATAACACACCTCTGAGTTCATCTTATACCCTCTTGACTTCAAGTCCTGCCAGTCCCTTTGCAGGGACCAGTTCTGTTCTCTGTCATCAGTCTGCTTTGCACAGGCATTCTAACTGTGCCTCGCCTTGCCTGTCCCTTTTTGCTTCTTGCTCTGGTTCTGATGTGAAACAGTGGTATACTGTGGAAACCTCCTGACTTGTGCTTCTATAATGTGCAAATGTGAGGAGTTTAAGTGAGGATGGAGTGGGGGACATCTTTGATAAATCAGTAACAGCAGTTGATGGATAATTTCATTTCTCCTGTTGTCATGCAGGACACACGATTCTGAGGCACATTTCATGGGTTTTTCCAGGAGGTCTGTGTGTTCCATCTTGTTACTTGGTAATTGTAACAAATCCTGCTATTGGGTTTCCATCCTTCCTATAGTCTTTTTTATTTTTGTGACAGAGACAGAGAGAAATAGAGAGAGCGACAGAGGGACAGACAAGAAGAGAGAGATGAAAAGCATCAATTCTTTGTTGCGGTACCTTGGTTGTTCATTGGTTGCTTTCTTATTTGTGCCTTGACAAGGGATGGGGGGTGGGGCCCCAGCTGAGCAAATGACCCCTTGCTCAAGCCAGTGACCTTGGGCTCAAGCTGGTGAGCCTTGCTCAAACCAGATGAGCCTGCACTCAAGCCAGAAACCTCTGGGTTTCGAACCTGGGTCCTTTGCATCCCAGTCTGACACTCTATCCACTGCGCCACCACCTGGTCAAGCTATCCTTCTGTTGGGCAGATAAAATATATTATGCTCACTTTGTTAAATACGGCGCTGCCCACGAGGAGGCTGTCGCCCAGGTAATATTAATGTGTGTCTCTGTGGGCAGGTAGAATCCTTGTAGCCTGGGGCTTGGTTTTGGGATTAAGCCTTTCCTACCCTTTTTGATGTGGGGTGGTACAATCCAATCATGCCTCAGAGAAGTGACTTTGTATTAGAGACTTCCCTATTTTGTATATTGGATTAGAGGTTATGAAGCTACACTATAAAATAGGGGCAGAACGGGAGCTAACGCTCTTGGTTCCTGAGATTCACATGAGAGAGCAGAGAGAGTAGAGCCAGCAGCGGAAGGAGGCCACATGGAGGAGGCCAGGAAAAGCAGCCAAGATGGCGGAGTGCTGAGTGAGATGCCAGTTTGTGTAGAGTTTGTATCTGGGATAAGGAAGGAGATGGGGAACTGAGGAGAATAAGGCTGGTGAGCTAGAAACCTTTGATTCTAGGAAACTCGGATAAGTCAGTGGCTTTGTGAGCACTGAATGTGAGTGGGTTTTGGAGCCCAGTCTGTGTTTTCACTTGCCCGCCGGGTGCAAGCTAGGATTAAAGACTATGGCCCACCAGTTTGTGGCTCCGTTGTTTCTTTACCGACTGTCTGAATCCAATGCGAACCTGCATGAGCTGGGCTGCTCTGATGGTAGCCTTGGCTTCTGGCTTTACACCTTCCTATAATCTTAATTCCTGGATTTACTTCCCAAGAAACTTACACACACATGTGCTTTATTTTCAGGCTACACTTTCAAGGGAATTCAGGCTAAGAAGAAAAATAGTATTTAATATTTTTCTGCATTTACTATATATGAAGCAATACATTGAGCACTCTATAGTGAAATAGTTGAGTTAATTCAGGTATTTCTTACAGTAAGAGGAAGCAGTGTTATTCTCACTCTGCAAATAACAAAAAAAAACAGAATTACAAAATTTAATAATTTGCCTAAGGTCATACTGTTAGTGACAGTGCCCAAATTTAAATACAGGTTTGTTTAGTATTAAAGTCTAAATTCTCATAGCAATAACAAAAAATTTAAATGTTGTAAAGCCAGTATCCAAGGCCACTATCACAGCCGCCTGGCCCATGCAGGTTCGCATTGGATTCGAACAGTCGGTAAAGAAACAACGGAGCCAAAAACTGGTGGGCCATCATCTTTATTCTAGCTTGCACCCGGTGGGCAAGTAAAAACACACACTGGGCTCCAAAACCCACTCACATTCAGTGCTCACAAAGCTACTGACTTATCCGAGTTTCCTAGTGTAAAGCCAGAAGCCAGGGCCAGGGCCACCATCAGAGCAGCCTGGCCCATGCAGGTTCCCATTGGATTCGGACAGTCGGTAAAGAAACAGCGGAGCCAAAAACTGATGGGCCATAGCCTTTAATCCTACCTTGCACCCGGCGGGCAAGTAAAAACATATACTGGGCTCCAAAACCCAGTCACACTCAGTGCTCACAAAGCCACTGACTTATCCGAGTTTCCTAGAATCAAAGGTTTCTAGCTCACCAGCCTTCTTCTCCTCAGTTCCCCATCTCCTTCCTTATCCCAGATACAAACTCTACACAAACTGGCATCTCACTCAGCACTCCGCCATCTTGGCTGCTTCTCCTGGCCTCCTCCACATGGCCTCCTTTAGCTGCTGGCTCTACTCTCTCCGCTCTCTCATGCTAACCTCAGGAACCAAGAGCCCAAGTCCCGTTCTGCCCCCATTTTATAGTGTAGCTTCACAACCTTTAATCCAATATACAAAATAGGGAAGTCTCTAATACAAAGTCACTTCTCTGAGGCATGATTGGATTGTACCGCCCCACATCAAAAAGGGTGGGAAAGGCTTAATCCCAAAACCAAGCCTCAGGCTACAACAATTCTCAACACACATTAATATCACCTGGGCAATGGCCTCACGTGGGCAGCGCCTATTTTTAACAAAGTGAGCATAATACATTTTATCTGCCCAACACCTAGAATCAAAGGTTTCTAGCTCACCAGACTTTATTCTCCTCTGTTCCCCATCTCCTTCTTTCTCCCTGCACAAACTGGTTTCTCCCTCAGCACTCCACCATTTTGGCTGCTTCTTCTAGCCTCCTCCATGTGGCCTTTCTCTGCTCTCTGCTCTGCTCTCTCCTCTAATATTAATCTCAGGAACCAAGAGCAAGCTCCCGTTCTGCCCCCATTTTATAGTGTAGATTCAAAACCTTTAATCCAATATACAAAATAGGGAAGTCTCTAATACAAAGTCACTTATCTGGGGCATGATGGGATTGCACCACCCCACATCAAAAAGGGTGGGAACGGCTTAGTCCTAAAACCAAGCCCCACGCTACAAGGATCCTGCTTGCCCACAGCCTGCCCCCAACACACATTAATATCACCTGGGCGACGGCTTCTATGTGGGCAGTGCCATCTTTAACAAAGTGATCATAATATATTTTATCTGCCCAACAACTGGGCTCCAAAATCCACTCATTCAGTGCTCACAAAGCTACTGACTTATCCAAGTTCTCCTATAATCAAAGGTTTCTAGCTCACCAGACTTATTCACTTCTGTTCCCCATCTCCTTCCTTCTCCCTGCACAAACTCTGCACACACTGACTTCTCCTTCAGCACTCCACCATCTTGGTTGCTTCTCCTGGCCTCCTCCATGTAGCCCTTCTCTGCTTTCTGCTCTGCTCTCTCTGCTCTATTGCTAATCTCAGGAACCGAGAGAGCAAGCTCCTGTTCTGCCTCCATATTATAGTGTAGAAATCCAAACCTTTAATCCAATATACAAAATAGGGAAGTCTCTAACACAAAGTCACTTTCTGAGGCATGATAGGATTGTACCACCTCACATCAAAAAAAGTGGGAAAGCTTAGTCCTAAAACCAAGCCCCACCTACAAGGATCCTGCCTGCCCACAGCCTGCCCCCAACACACATTAATATCACCTGAGTGACTGGCCTCCACATGGGCAGCACCATCTTTAACAAAGCGAGCATAATATATTTTATCTGCCCAACAAATGTATACTGTTGTTGTGGTGGGCATTGTGGTGCTCTCCCCAACATCTGTCCCATTTCTCTGTGTATAGTCATGTAGTTTGGATGGGTTTAGCCATTGGCTCCTATCCCCAACTTCAGGTGAGGCTCCTGATTTATCTAAACCTGATTAATCCCACTTTTTTCTATAGTGATTGCTTCAGATTTGTCACATACCCACCCATCAAAACATAGCATTTCTCAGGCAGTTCACAAATAAACTTATAACCCAAGATGGTTCTATCAGAGATTTCCTACTACCTGCTTAACAGTGTAGGACTCAGAGCTCAATCTATGGGCCTCCCCTCTATCTGTACTCACTAATCCCATGGCTTTAAATAACCATGTATATACCTCCTGCCAGTGTTTATGTCCAGCCGAGACCTCTTCTTAAAATTGTAGACTTATTTGTACATTAACTACCTCTTAGATATTTCGACTTGGGTGTCTAATACACACATAACACTTAACATGTCCAAAGTGAACTCCTCGTCCTCTTGTATCAGTTAATGCCAACTCCAACCTTCTAATTGCTAAGACCAAAACTCTGGAGACCCTTGACTTTTCTCTTTTGCTCACATTACAATCACTCTTCAACAAATGACTGGTTTTACATTTAAAGTGTAAGGTGAATCTGACCGTGACTCTGCACGGTACCACCACCACACAACCCAAGCCAACACACCTTTTGCCTGTGTGTGCGGGGGTGGGGTGGGGTGGGTAGGTGGGTGGGAATAATTTTCCTTTTACCCTTCTAGGTTTTTTACTGAGACCCTCTGTTATACAAGGCAGATTAGCAGGAGAAAACAGACAACAGTATAATAACATGTATACTTCCTGTATACATGGGAGAGATCCAGGAAAACTGAGTAATTCTCAGAAAGGGTCCACAGAATTATCTTAAATACCACCTCCAGCTAAATACAAAAGAAGATACGGGGCGGGGACGGTATTGGGAGGGGAAGGCCAGTTATGGGAGGTTACCAGTAAAGGCACATTAGACAAGGGTAGGGCTTTTATGCAGATTTAGGTCATTGCCTTCTCCACTGATGAATTTCTAGAGATTTAGAGTCATCTTCCTCTTCCTGGTATACAGAGGGAGACAGACATCCTTACAAGTGGAGATATCCCTTGTAAATATAAACGACTCTTACAGAAGGGTAACTTCTCTTCAGTTTTTAGATTTTTTTCCTATGTCTGCTATTTCTTAAAAAATATAATTAGCATAATACAGTGACAGAAAATGATTTGACTTTGGCTGATGGGCACACAACACAATCAACAGTTCAAACTCTATAGAAATGTTTACCTGAAACTGATGCACTCTTATTGATCAATGTCACTCCATTAAATTTAATTTTCTAAATAAAATTAAAAGAATAGCCTAAAATAATCTTTATGCCAAAGACATATTTTGGAGTAGTAAATTCTGTTCCCTTTCATCTGGATTTTTTGCCCAGCTGGCTTCTCTGTTCTTCCACAGCCTTCTTCCTCCCTCCTCCTGTTATAGTACTTGCCTTACCCACTTCAACACTTGTATTTAACCTTTAGAAAATGCTCCCATCATTCAGACAGAATTAAGTGGTTATGAATTCAAGACTGAACTTTATATCTATCATCAGCATCTCGATTAGGCCTTTGAGGCAAGGTAGTTTTTTGATGATTGTTGAAAGGCTCTGGAGGCTTACAGGACAATATAAAAATAACATTTGTGACAGGGAAGAGGGAGCTGTTTCTGTCTTGAACTGACTCATATCCTGAGAGGTAAAAAAATTATTTGGGACAATTTTTATATGTTCACCTAAACCTTGGGTACCTTGGTACATATTAGAGAATGAGCTCTAGGTCAGCATTCAGGGGAGCTGATATTACTTCTGCTTAATTAACTTTTTCCCTAACACAAGTCACTTGTGTTCTTGAGTTATTTAATCTCTTCATGTGTAAAATGAGAAAAATAATACCTGTTTGCATACCTCACAAAACTTTTGTTCATTTAAAATGATATTATTTTGTAATGATAGGTTTTTAACTGATTCCCGTGAAATGCTGCTGGAAGATGTGTGGGAACTCCCAAGTTCTCTGAATTGTGTGTAATGTTATGTCTCTGTGTACACACTTCTCTCTCTCTCTTTCTCTCTCTCTCTCTCTTTCAATGTGGAAATAGATTCCCTGCTCCAGTTTTAATCACCTTCTCAAGATGACCTATGTGGGAGTGAAAAAATAATTTTCCTCTCATCTTTCTAAATTCTTCTGGCTGGGCTAATAATCAGATTAACACGAGATAGATTAACAGAAGAAAATAACCAAATTTAACATGTGTGTGCATGTGGGGGTGGTGCTCTGAGATTCTGAGACCCAGAATCCTTTTAGTCAGTTGGGGGGAACACCAAAGATTTTTTCTGAGTTTTTTTTTTAAACATTACCAGCTTAAAATAATATTCCAAAAGGCATATTTTTGAGTGGCAAACTCTGCTCCTTCTCACTTAAAGGAGACCAAGATCTTTTGGTAGAGGTGCTTTGTAAACCATAAAATACCATTTACATAGAACTACCATCTACTGGACTTCCTAAATCATCCACAATAATCCTGTTGTATATGTGGATAGGGATTCTTTAGTAAGAAATAAAGACTTTGGTCTTTAAACCCAGCAACTAATTAATAAGCTTTGTGTGTCCAGAACTGGTTAGTAAGGTTGGTAAACACAGCTTCACGGAAAATCGTCCAGCACATGTAGTTCAACAATCCTGATAGTGCTCTGATCTAGACCTGACTATGAAGTTCTGAAGTTCATTAAGGTAACTACCACTAAAATATCTGTATATTTCTCTTGTAATTCTTCAGACAGGAAAGTTTACTACATAGAAAATTTTTGTCTAGTCTGGTTTCCTTCGTCTCTCATTCCTCTCTCCTCCTTCCTTCCTCTATTCTCCCCCTTCTCTCCCTCCCTCTCTCTATTCCTTCCTTTCTTCCTTCTTTCCTTTCCTAGATATGTGCTGAATGCCCAGTGCCGGCATCAGATCCTAGAGGAGCCTGTCCTGTGAGTGTGGAAAAGCCACTCTCTGGTCTCAGGAAGTAAGTGCAGGACTGGGAGGCTGAAGTCTATCTGGGAGCCCGGCTCTGCTATTCAAATCAGTCTGTGACCCTCTCTCTGTCACTTAACCTGCTGTGCTGCTATTTGCTCATCTGTAAAATTGCCTTCCCTCTTGGGCTCCTGGTGAGGATAAAAGAAAATAATAGGTGGCAAAGTGCACTGAATGGTAAAAGTCTAATACTAAATCAAGGTATTATCATTTTAGAAGTTTATCCCTGAATAGTGCTGACACCGACATGTGGAAGTTAAAGCTGCAATTAGGGGACTGCTTCATCTTTAATCCACCAATAATAAAGCATTCTTCAAGCAGTGACCCAATTTCAGGGACCCTGTGGTTATTTGCAACTTTTCTTCTTATTCTTGGTATAAGTTCAGCAACTCAGAATTTTTGAGGACAATCCCAATATCAACTGGTCTGTAGTCTTGCTTCCTTAAGTATGGATTCAGAGAATGTGTCATTAAAAGTATTAGGAGCTTTATTAATGGATATAAGCTTGTGTGATAGTTTTGTTTAGTTTAATATATCTTGACTGAGGTCTGTTATGGGACAGACATTGGGGACACAGAGATAGTAGATATACAACCTAGACCAGAGAAGATGTATATATTAAAAAAATATCTTCAAAATAGTGAAGATATACTTATAACATATCTTTTTTAGTGAACATTTACTACATCATAGTCACAGTGCTAGAACTTTTCATAAATTATTATTTTTAAGCCTCCCAACAAGGAAATGAGGCAGGTAATTTTATACCCATTTTTAGGAGGGGCACTTGCATCTCAAAAATGTTAAGTAACTTTGCTAGGATCATACAGCTTGTGGGATTCAGCCTGGATGGGCATAAGTTTTATCCATTGGCTTATGGGTGCTGTAAGAAAGCAGAGAAGAGCACTTAGCCCCCCAGGTTAAGGGGTCAGAAAGCAACTAAAGGATTGCATTGAATACTCAACTAAGCCATGTACCTGTCTAGTGCTGGAGGATGGGACATGTTTCCTTTAACATCTTGGTTTTGGAAAACCAGATACATGTTGTATAGCTACGAGCTGCCATCGTGGCCATTCACATGCAGGTTCGCATTTGATTCGGACAGTTGGTAATGAAACAACGGAGCCAAGAACTGATGGGCCATCATCTTTAATCCTAGCTTGCACCCAGTGGGCAAGAAATACACACACTGGGAAAACACTTCCCTTTCCATTCAGGGCTCCCAAAGCCACTGACTTCTCTGAGTTTCCTAGAATCAAAGGTTTCTACCTCACCAGCCTTATTCACCTCTGTTCCCCATCTCCTTCTTTCTGCACAAGCTCTGCACAAACTGGCTTCCCCTTCAGCACTCCACCATCTTGGCTGCCTCTCCTATCCTCCACATGGCCTTTTCTGCTCTCCTGCAATGCTAGTTTCAGGAACCGAGTGAGCGAGCAAGCCCCAGTCTGCCCCATTTTATAGTGTAGAAATCAAAACCTTTAATCCAATATACAAAAAAGAAAGTCTCTGATACAAAGCCACTTATCTAAGGCATAAATGGGATTCCTCATAAGAATGCACCAACCCACACATGCAACGGTCAAGAGTGTGGGGAAAAGCTTAGTGTTGAGAAGATCTTAGTACTAAAAGGGTGGGAAAAGCTTAGTCTTAAAACTAAGCCTTAGGCTATAAGGACCCTGCCTACTTACAGCCTGTCTCCCACACCCAATGCAAACTATAAGTGAGCAAACATATACATCATATTTGCAAACTTATTTGACCCACACATATTAATTGAAGAAGCCCTATAATCAACTAGATGATTCTAAGATACAAACAAGTATAGGTAGCCCTAAAGTTTTCATGCTCTAAATCTCAAATTTCTAAAATAAAAAATAATTTTATTTTCTCCTGAAAGTTACACATTTGGTAAACGAAGCTATTTAAGTATGCATTAGGTGCATTAGTGGGTGCCCCTTGTGCACTCAACTCTGACAATAAAATTTGCAAAGACCAGATTTGGCCAGGACGTTATTTGTGTATTTCTTGCATTTACAATATCCTTTAATAATGATGACTCCATATTCTCATTATAATTACTCATTTCCAAAGCCCCACTGTGATAGTTTAATTTGTTTTTTACTTTAGAACATTGGACTCTAATATGTTATAAGTATATCCTAAGATCTTTTAAATTAGAGACTGGCAAAGAATGACCCATGGACAAAAACAGACTGTAACCTGTTTGTATATAGTTTGTAAAAGCTAAGAATGGTATTTATTTATTTATTTATTTATTTATTTATTTATTTATTTATTTATAGGTGAGAGGAGGGGAGATAGTAAGACAGATTCTTACTATCTGCCCTGACTGGGATCCACCCCACAAACCCTGTCTGGGGCCGTTGCTGCTCAAGTACTCAGCTATTTTTAGCACCTGAAGCTGATGTGCTCCAACAGAACTATTCTCAGCTCCCTGGCCACGCTCAAATAAATCAAACCACTGGCTGCAGGAGGGGGTAAGAGAGAGAAGAAGAGAGTGAGGGAATTGGAAAGAGGCAGATGGTTGATTTTTATGTGTGCCCTGACCAGGAATTGAACGTGGGACATCCATACAACAAGCTGGTGCTCTATCCACTGAGCTACAAGGCCAGGGCCAGTTTTTTATATTTTTAAAAGATTTATTTTTTTCAAGAAAATGTAACAGAGATCATATATATGTCAGACAAAGTCTAAAATATTTACTATCTGGCCCTTTAAGAAAAACTTTTCTAACCCTGCTTTAAATTATGACTGATTTATTTTCTCAGGGATAGGTAGGTTTTTTTTTTAATTTATTTTATTTTATTTATTTATTTATTTTTTACAGAGACAGAGAGTGAGTCAGAGAGAGGGATAGACAGGGACAGACAGACAGGAACGGAGAGAGATGAGAAGCATCAATCATTAGTTTTTCATTGCGCGTTGCAACACCTTAGTTGTTCATTGATTGCTTTCTCATATGTGCCTTGACTGCGGGCCTTCAGCAGACCGAGTAACTCCTGGAGCCAGTGACCTTGGGTTCAAGCTGGTGGGTTTTTCCTCAAACCAGATGAGCCCGCACTCAAGCTGGCGACCTCGGGGTCTCGAACCCGGGTCCTCTGCATCCCAGTCCGACGCTCTATCCACTGCGCCACCGCCTGGTCAGGCGATAGGTAGGTTTTTGAGGAAAAGATAGAAAAACCTTGTGGCTCCTGATTATATGTTTCCAACCAACTGAGGGGCTGTGAGAGGGAGGGTGGTGCCCTACCTGTCTCCCTTCAGAAGAAAGCCTGCTTTCTCAGGGAGTGCCATTCTGTCTGTAACTCTTCCAGGGTCTGACCTGCTGCTCAGGCCAAGGCCATGCTTCTTCTGGGCAGTGATGGGTCCTAGAATGTGCCACCCCAAAATAGGCCTCTTTGGCATATGGATTATTCTGAGCCAAAAGCTATTGAGAATGAGCAGATGCAGGAAAAGTTTTAAGGGTACAACTTATCCTTTTTAAAGGAAATTTCCATTTATAAAAGAAATTCTCATTTGAGAAAGGTATATCTCTTGTCCTGTAGCAAGAAGAGGTTGACTCTTAACAACTCTTGCTCATGGCGAAGGCACCAACTTAAATCTCTATAAAAAAAAACTTTACTAAATAACCCTTGTTTATCCACCTTTCCTGGGCATCTTTGACCAGAAGCCCAAATGCCCCTTTCCTTTGTTTGGTCTGTGATGGTTTACAAGCCTAAGTTCTAAATACTTCTCTGGGTTCCTCAGCACTGGGTTCTCCCATGTGGATATGTGTGGCACACTGTCAATAAACTTCTGTTTGTTTTTCTCTTGTTAATATGTCTTTTGCCAGTCTGATTACATATCCCCAACAGAGAACCTAAAATGAGTTAAGAAAAAAGTTTTCTTTCTTCCCCTACAGCAGCCTCAGCCATTGTCTGAACGTGACAGGTGTCAAATGGGTTATCCTAAATTGTAAGTAACAGCTTTACTTACATTGGGCTGAACATAGGAGATGAGCAAGAAAGGAGAAAAGATATCAAGATAAGATAATTTGGGGATGGCAAAATATAATTTGACTTGAACATTATATGTCAGTCAGTTGCATAAGTTAAGGAGGTTATCTGTAAGGTTGCCAGATTTAACAAATAAAAAGATAAGATACCCAGTTAAATGTGAGTTTAAGGAAAACAACAAATCTTTTTGTATATGTATGGTCCTTAGCATGTGCAATTCTCAGATGAGAGTGCCAGAGTAGTCTTAGATGAGTCCTGTACTGGATGAAGAAAAAGAAAAATATTTTAGTATGTTTATAACCCAAACATTATAGAGGTTATACTTTTACTAAAAAAATATTCATTGTTAACCTAAAATTCAAATCTAACTGTGTGACCTTTATTTTGATTGGCAGCTCTAGTTATGCTATTATCTGCTTAAGGAAAATCTATTGAAACACAAATCATGTCTTAATTCATCACAAAGACTAATCTTTTAAGATTGGGTGGGAATTTGAGATTCTTTAGTCTAGCATGTTTATTTTTAGATGAGAGTAAGAAGTGACTTGTTCTCTAGGTCAGGGGTAGTCAACCTTTTTATACCTACTGCCCACTTTTGTATCTCTGTTAGTAGTAAAATTTTCTAACCGCCCACCGATTCCAAGTAATGGTGATTTATAAAGTAGGGAAGTAACTTTACTTTATAAAATTTATAAAGCAGAGTTACAAAAAGTTATGTAAGAATGAGACAGCACTCCATCACCAGATGTGCAGGCTTTATTAGAGGAGAAAGACCTGCCGGGGCACTCCTGGATTACAATATCCTAAGAGATCTTGACAATTTCTGCCACCGGACGGGGAGGGCATCAGAAATTCCTTATTTGCAGGTTTTCTTCTCCCTTCTCTTCTGTCCTTAATTTCTGTGCCTTCTGTTCTACACGCAGGCCATTTTTGGCCAAAGAAACCTCACCTAAAACCTCTGCTCCTAATCTTTCCTTCTCGGAGGACTCCCAACTCTCTCCCTCCTGCCTGCCCCCCCGGGGCACCCCTCTCTCGGGACCCCTCTCTACTCCCTCAGCAAATCTTTTTGCTGCAGTCTCTTCCCTCCAGAAAACCCCTTCCCTTCACTAAATCCTGTTTTCTCATTCTTACAAGTTAAAGCATATAAAATTACTTACCAAGTACTTTATGTCAGATTTTTGCTAAGTTTGGCAGAATAAATCTTTATAAAACAACTTACTATAGTTAAATCTATCTGTTTATTTATACTTTGGTTACTCCTCTACCACCTACCATGAAAGCTGGAACGCCCACTAGTGGGCAGTAGGAACCAGGTTGACTACCACTGTTCTAGGTTATGGAAGAAGTTAGTCTCAGAGCTAAGTGTAAACCCTGAGCTCTTTGACTCAGTTTAGAGCAGAAAGAACTCAGTCCCCTTCTGAAAAAAAGACATTTCTGATACCTCTGTTTCAGCACCATTTTTTTAAGTTTAATTTGCCTCTTCTTCTTTCTGTCCCCTTTTTTATCAATAGATCTTCATCATGAAATGCTTTTTTTTTAATCTTTGTTGACAAACAATCTGAGTAGTGAGTAAGTAGACTTTACAAAATGATAAACTTGTCTGCTTGGGTTCATATACACAGTGGTACCTTGAGATACAAACAGACCAACATATGATTTTTTTAAGATATGAGCTGCAACTCAGTCCATATTTTTGTTCGAGATCCGAGCGAAATTCCGAGATATGAGTTGTGATTCAGGAAGCTGCCACTTGTTGGCGCGTTGGTACATGGGTCTAGTGTCAGCAGTTTGATATACAAGTTGACTGACTTATGAGCTCGGTTACAGAATGAATTAAATTCGTATCTCAAGGTACCAGTATATGGACTGAATCGCAGCTCGTATCTTAAAAAATTTGTATGTTGGTCTGCTCATATCTCAAGGTACCACTGTATTTGTATTTCTATTTCAAGATTAAAGCAGTTTTGAATAAAATTTAGAAAGTATAAAAAAGTACCAAGAAGAAAATAAAAATTGCCCATAATTTCCAAAAGTATTCTGAAGATTGGGCCAGTAAATAGCTGTTGAGCAACATATAGGAGGATGCCTTTTCTGCAGCTTTGCAACCATGGTTATTGACAGTTAAAATTAAAGTGTTCCAAAGAGAAGTAAAACAATGATATAAGGTAATTTAATTTTTATTTCATTGGGTTATAAAAGTGAGGTAAAAAATATATTTTTTTGTACATGTTTAGGCCATTTCTATTTTTTTATAATGAATTGTTCAGTTTTCTTTTTACTTGCATATATATTTTTTCATATTAGAATGTTCGTTTTCTGACTAGAATTTAAAAACTAAGATTCTTAATACTTTGTTTTATTGCATGCCAGAAATATTTTTTTCTAGTTTATTAGCTTTTGAATTTTATCTGTGAATGTTATTATGCAAAAATTCTGAGTTTGTAATTAATTCTATCAATTTTTCTTCAGTCTTTGAACTTATGCTTAGAAAGACCTTCCTTCATTTGCATTATATACTCATCTGTATTTTTCTTCACTTTTTAACTAAAAAATTGAGTTGTTTGCATTTATTTAACTCTTTTAACCCAGCCTGAATTTTTTTGGTATGTGATTTTCTTCTTGGTTTTTAAAATCTGAGTATTTTCAACATGTTTAAAGAAAAATAATATGTAATAAAAACAGATTTTACATGTAATCATATCCTCCATTTTTTGCATATAAGAAGTACATATGCAAAGAACGTATAAACAGGTTATGACCCCCAGGGCCATCTCAGGAGAGAACAGTTTTTTAATGTCTTTACTGCTTCAAAGGACCTGTGAACAAAGAAGGTTTTCTTTTTCTATTGACCTATTATATTTGCATAATCTTTTCTGATGTCACATAGAAGAAGAGAGAAGAACTTGCTATGGCATCAGAAGGCAGAACTAGGACAGATGAATGAAAGTTACAGAGACAGAGCTGAGCTCAAAGTGAAGAAGACAAAGCTGCTGAGAAGTCATTGTTCTGACCTTGCAGCCAGAGTCTCTGCTGAGGCATTGTGTGGCTCTCCTCAGAGAGGTGCAGGTCTTAGGATGCTTTGTGATTAGACTGAATTGTCAAGTTCTTCTTTATCCTGAGATTAATGTCTTTTAGTTAAACAATGTGAACTTCATTGTTTACATTGATAATTAACAATAGTTATATTAACTATTATTAACTCAATAGCTTTTGGCTACTTAATAATTAACAATAGTTATATTGTTCTAATTATTATTTTTTATCTTAAGACTAGATGCTAAGAGAAAAATTTTACTTTGCTCATGATTTGTGGGCCAGGAATTAATGTTAATTTTGGCTTGGGATCTCTCAGGGCATCACAGTTAGTTGCTGGTGGGACTCCAACATCTGAAGACTCAGTTGGGCTGGATGTTCCACATGGTTCAGTATCATGGCTGGCAGTGGATTCTGGCTGCTGACTGGAGCTCAGTGAGGACTGTGGACTCCTACATGTGCTCTCTGGAGCATGATGGTTTCAGGGTAGACAGACTTCTTAAATGATGCCTGGCTTTTGCCAGAGCAGGCATTTTCAAGACAACCAGGTAGAAGCTAAATGGTCTTTTCTGAAGTAGTCTTGGGAGTCACATAGCACCACTTCCATTTTACTCTATTGGTTGAAGCAGTCATAAGCCCACCCAGATTCAAGAAGAAAGGATAGGGTAGACACTCCACTTGTTATTGGAAGGAGTATAAAAATATTTTAGATGATTTTAAAAAAAACTGCCACATCTGTTGACATATGTTTTCTGTTTCCTGCCTCTTCTTCCCCCATGGTTCATGTTTTAATACAGGGGTCGGGAACCTTTTTGGCTGAGAGAGCCATGAACGCCACATATTTTAAAATGTAATTTCATGAGAGCCATACAATGACCCCTGTACATTACACATTATCCAATAAAAATTTGGTGTTGTCCCGGAGGACAGCTGTGATTGGCTACAGCCACCCGCAACCATGAACATGAGCGGTAAGAAATGAATAGATTGTAATACATGAGAATGTTTTATATTTTTAATGTTATTATTATTTTTATTAAAGAATTGTCTGTGAACCAGATGCAGCCATCAAAAGAGCCACATCTGGCTCGCGAGCCATAGGTTCCCAACCCCTGTTTTAATGGCTTCTTATCTTTGTGACTCTACTATGCTTTGTTCCAGTGCAGAAATACAAGATAAGATTTGAAGGAATTTGCCAAAAGGGGACATGTAATCTCTGTTTGTTTACAAGATGTTTCAAGCAAACCATTTGGAGAATTTTTCATTTCAATTTTACACTGTTACTGTATTTAGATTTGTTGAATGTGAAACAGATAATCATACTCTAATTTCACTATGTTGTTCATTTATTTCCAGGCAAACTCTAACTTAACTAGGGAAAGATGATGCAAAAATATTACATTGTTCCTGGGCTCTGTTTAAATGTTCTACACCAGGCCCTGGCCAGTTGGCTCAGTGGTAGAGCATCCATCCAGTGTGTGCAAGTCTCAGGTTCGGTTCCTGGTCAGGCCACACTGGAAAGTGACCATCTTCTTCTCCACCCTTCTCTCTTACTCCCCTCTTAACCTAATGCAGCCATGGCTTGATTGATTTCAATGTTTTGGCCCCAGCCCTGAAGATGGCTCCATGGAACGTCCACCTCAGATGCTAAAAATAGCTCAGTTGAGAGCATGGCCCCAGATGGGCAGAGCTTTAGCCCCAAATGGGGATCACTGGGTAGATTCTGGTCAGGGCGCATGCAGGTGTCTGTTAACTCCCCCCTTACATAAATGAATGAATGAATGAATGAATGAATGAATGAATGAATAAATAAATAAATAAATAAATAAATAAATAAATAAATATTCTATACCAGAGTTCTAAGGTTGACCTTGGTGGCTGGCCTGTACCTGTCCAGGTGACAGGCTGAATATGCTGTTTCTTATGGATTTTTGGGATTGACCCTCAGTGACTCCAGATTTGGCTAAGCATTTGGTCAGAACCCTTATATACAGGCTACTTAACACAAGGAATGCTATAAAGAATTTCTTCCCTGGATGCAATATCCCTTAAGTTTCTATATTCTCTTTATACAAAACATTTAGAGGCTAGATAGGCTAAATAGACAAAAACTCAAACATTTAAAGTGGAGAACACTGGGTTACAAGTGAGTTTATGTAATTCAGGCAGAATTACCATAGCTTGGATGCCAAGGAATCAGGCAGTCAGCTTCTGTATTTGCTGTCTGGTTGCATCTGCAGAGCTGTTGTGCCCGCTTTAATTAGGGCACATTTACAGTTCCAGAAGTGTATGAATGCAGCATCTATTTTGTTCGTTTATGTCCCAGTAACATCACACTGACCTAGGTTTATTTGAACCAACTGCTCTGAGTGTGAATGGCTTTTGTTACCTTGCTCTGTGCAGCCTGTCAATCAGGTCCCGAGCAGTGGCTGGCGAGGGAGTGAAGTTGGGCAATGGCAGCTGCAGTGCTGAGCTGTGCTGCATCTTTTAAGGGGGTGGCAACCGAGACCACAGGCTTTGGCCTAATGAGACAGTGAAAACCAGATGTGGTGAATTAAACCTTTCCTTCTTTCTTTTTTTTTTTTTTTGTCGAACTATTTTAGAAGTCTTTCTGCTGTTCAAGTTAAAAAATAAATAAATGGGCTAAAAAATACATTTTGTAAGTTCAATTAACCATTTTGAAGAGCCATTTCTCTCAGTAAAACATACATTTGCCAAATTTTTGCTCTGTGATATGTAGTCATCATCCAGGAGTCAGACTTTGCTTTGTAAGCAAGAGCTTTGCTATGTACCCGTTGGCTCCCTAATCTGTCCACTTCGTTCTCACATAGTATTATACCCAGCCCCTAGGTTACCTCAACTTGGGGACTGTTTTCTGCCCTAAGCAGAAAAGGCATCCAAATTCTCTCACATTAGCAAATGTTGGCCCAACACAAGGCCCCTCTCCTGAGACCTCTTATGTATTCATGAGTCACAGCTACCCAGACTTCCCTTTTAGTTTTAGATCTTTATCCTGAGTTGACAGTGGAAGCCTACCCAGTGCTCCTGGCTTTGCCATCCTTTCCTTGAATTCATCACCTGTTTTCCTCTTATGTCTCCACATAACACCCAGAAAACATTGTTCAGCTGTCAGCCATTAAACATTAAACATTGTTCAGCTGTCAGATGGTAGCTGCTTAGCTGGAATACTTTTCTAGCAATGTAATAAAGAGCAGAGTCTGTGTATTTCTCCATGGAAGCCAGGAATTGGGTAGGATTATGTTTTTTATAATTTTGAGGTCTACAGTTTATTAATTCATCCAATACAGACTTGTTGTGTGCCTACTATGTGCCAAGTGCTGAAAAATCAAGAAAATTTGACATAAAAAGTGCTATGAAGAAAATTTAAACAAGACCATGCAATAGAGAGTGGCCGAGGACCAGGGGTTGAAGAACAGTTATAAATTTGGTAGTTAGAAAAGACATCTTTCATGGAGTAGAGACCCACAGAATAAGACTAGTCAGGCAAAGATTCCAGGGAAAGAATATTCCAGGAAGATGAAATGTGTAAAGGTCCTAAGGAGAAAAGAATTTTAATGAGTGCACATGGGCAGGGATGAAGTGAAATGAGGTAGAGAAGTTGGCAGGATCTTAAAGGTCTTGTAGGCCGGGGTGAGGAGTTCAGATTGTGTCATCACGCTAAGCCATTGGAGGTTTTTAAGGAAGAAAATGGTACTGTTTGAATTTATTTGGGGCAAAGACTGGAAGCACAGATAACAGCTAAAAGGCTAGAACTGTTTTTCAGGTAAGAGATGATGGTGAAATACATGAGAGTGTAGAACCCTACTAGAAAAGATTGGTCAAAGAATGAATAGGAGTGGATGAGTTTAGATAGTGAATGGATGAGAAAGAGCAAGGTGAAGGATGGCTTATAGGTTTTCAGCCATCCTGAGCTATTAAATAGGTGGTACTATTTACTGAGGTGGGTCAAGACAGCAGGGGAAGTGTATTTGGAACTTGTACTTGGAATCCACAAGAAAAGTCAGATTTGGGAATTGTCACTTTATGCATGATATCTAAATCCATTAGACAAGATGTAATTAGTGCCTTGATTAAAGTGTTATAAAAAATCCAGAACATAGGGCAAAAAAATAATTAACTTAAAAAAAGAGGAGTTTGAGCACTGGCTGGTTGGCTCAGTGGTACAGTGTCGGCCTGGCATGCAGGAGTTCCGGGTTTGATTCCCGGCCAGGGCACACAGGAGAAGCGCCCATCTGCTTCTCCACCCCTCCCCCTCTCCTTTCTCTCTGTCTCTTTCTTCCCCTCCTGCAGCCAAGGCTCCATTGGAGCAAAGTTGGCCTGGGCGCTGAGGATGGCTCTATGGCCTCTGCCTCAGGTGCTAGAATGGCTCTGGATGCAACAGAGCAGCGCCCCAGATGGGCAGAGCATCGCCCCCTGGTGGGCATGCCGGGTGGATCCCAGTCGGGCGCATGCGGGAGTCTGTCTGACTGCCTCCCTGTTTCCAACTTCAGAAAAATAAAAAAAATAAAAAATAAAAAAATAAAAAAAAGAGGAGTTTGAGAAGTGGCTTGATGCTTCTTTTGTATAGAATAGTGAGCAAAGAAGAAAGAGACTTTATCAGAAGCAGAAGAAGTTTATTGGAGTTAAACTGAACCAAATTTAACACTTGAAAGGAAACTAGAACAAATTTCACCATGATTTTTAAAACTGCATGTAAATGTACAGCTAAATGCATATGCAATATGTATGTAATTCATTGTATTTTCAAATTTTCAACAAACAACGTTACCAATACTACAGAAACCCACCTATGTCCTACTGTTAGTCAAGTGACTTCTAATAGCCTAGATTAATTTTGCTCTTTTAAAAATTCATCTGAATGGAATCATATGATACACACACACACCCCACACAGGGGGTCCTCCTCAAGTTATGACAGTCTCGACGTGTGACATTTTGAGTTTACAATGCTCACTCCTATAAAAACTTTAAAAAATTAAGACATGAGTGTTTCGGCTTATGCCTTTAGAGTCATACTTACAGACTATGTGGGCAAACTAGTTTGGAGGAGAATTCATCAACTTCAGACTAGCCTGGAACAACTCTTTAAGAAGGTAGAGAGGCCGGCAACAGTTCCTGTACCCTCTACATCAGCTGCTTCTCGAGATGAAACACCTGTAGTACAGGTAGAATCATCCCCAGCATCTCCTGCATGTTCCTTAGGCAATCCTGATTCATCTGACCCAGTATCTCCAGCACCTTCTGCAGGTTCTCCTGCCTCTCTAGTTTCCTCCCCCCCAACAGGTCACTCTCTCCCACCTTGCAATATCCCTTCCAGTGTGCAAGCCAACCACAGGAAAAAGGTAAGAAATTCTTTTAAACTCATTTTTTGTAATTTTTTGTTACTACAGTACAGTGTACAGTACAGTACATTTATGTTCTTTTCCTTTTTCTGTGACTTCGTTGTGCTTTTATGTTCTAGATTATGATTTTACAACTGTGTTAGAATAGGTGACTTAGGATAGGGTGTGTTTCGACTAACACCAAAATTCGGGTTACATCACTGGCATAGGAAAGGAACTGTATCATAACCCTTGGACCCCCTCTATATGCTGTTTTGTATCTACTTTCATTCAGTATTCAGTTTGTGAGATATTCTAATTTATTTATCTATTCTACTGTTGATGGGCATTTGGGTAGTTTCCAGTTTGGAAATAATATAAATAATGTTATCAGTACCATTCTAATATATATCTTTGGTGAACATATTTTTGCTGGGTACACAACTAGCAATGGAATTGCTCAATCATAGTATCTACTAATGTTTAGCCTTAGTAGATACTGCCAAATATTTTCTTTTCTTTAAAAATTTTTTTTTATTAATGTATAGTTGGAATACAATTTCTTTTTATTAGTTTCAGGTGTACAACATAAAGATTCAACCTTTATATACCTTATAATATAATGACCACACTAAGTCCAGTAACTATCTGCTACCATGCAACATTATTAATTATTAATTATATTATTCTGTTCTTTAATTTATATTTAATAACTTGACAATATTTATTAATGATATTCATTAATATATTTATTAATTCACACATTAATAAAATATTAAACATTTTCCAAAGTAATTGTAACAATTTACACATGCATTAGCAGTGTATGAGAGGTAAGGTTGGTCAAATCCTTGACAATGCTTGGTATTGTTAGTCTTTTTCATTTTTAACTATTTTTATTATACAAATGGCATATCATTGTTTCAATTTGAGTTTCTCTAATGAGTAATTAATTTGAACACATTTTCATATTTTATTATCTAGTTGGGTATTCTCTTTTGTGGGTAGTCATTTCAAGCCTTTGGACCATTTTTTATTGGATATTCTTTTTCTTACTGGATTATAAGAGTACTTTTTATATTCTATCAGTGCTTTATCAGATATGTGTGTTGAGAATAAACTTTTTCACTCTATCTGCTGCCTTTTCAGTCTCATAATGGTGTCTTGTGATAAACAGAAGTAATTTATAATAATATTGTCAAGTTTTTGTTTTAGACCTTTATGGTTAATTTATTTTGTTTTATTTACATTTTTTTATGAGGGAGACAGAGTGAAAGCAAATGAGAGAGAGACAGGAAGGGAGAGAGAGAGAGATGAGGGAGGAGAAAGATGGGAAGCATCAACTTGTAGTTGCTTCACTTTAGTTGTTCATTGATTGCTCATATGTGCTTTGACCAGGGGGTTCAAGCAGAGCCAGCGATCCCTTGCTTAAGTCAGTGACCTTGGGCTCAAGCCAGCGACTTTTGGGCTCAAGCCAGTGACCTTGAAATCATGTTGATAATCCTGCACTCAAGCTGATGACCTGGGGGTTTTGAACCAGGGACATCAGTGTTCTGGGTTGACATTATCCATTTTGCCACCACTGGTCAGGCCCTTTATGGTTAATTTTTTAAATGTCTTATTAAAATTTTTGTTTACCTCAAGGTCATAATATTTTTATCATATATTTTCCTTTAATATGTTTTTCTTTTCATATTTAATTGTACATTGCATTCAGAATTAATGTCTGTGTGTGTGTATTTTTTTCCTCTGTGGATTGTTGGTTGACTCAGTACTACTTTTTCAAAAATTTACTCTTATCCAGTGATAGGATTCTGCCAGTTCTTACCAGTTTGGCAGAACTGATATCTAATTTTCTGAGTTCGGTGAACCAGTGTTAAAATGGCACTTGTAATCAGGGTTCTCTCTAAGGTGCACCTGGGCAGTTGCCCAATGTGGAAATCACAAATTTACATTCCTTACTCTTTTTTAACGTTCATCTGTGCAACAGTATATTCTAAGTGCCTGTAGTAATGTTCATTCCATCCATAGGTGAAAAATATTTGCTGGAACTATGCTTGTAATATTTATTTATTCATTTCATAAAACTCAATATACCTTTGATGAACTACTACATTTTAATTCCCTCACATTTGTTACTTCAGTAAATAAACATATAACAAAGAGAAAAAGTGCCAAACAACCTGGGATTGACAAGCTGTCATCTGAAATATCTTCAATAACAGCTTTATTGCTTTTGGTCAGGTATTATTTAATATTTTTTCATTAATATTTTAAAACGCTTTCTTATAACATAGTCTAATTTTGTGTAACTTTTTTGTTGTTCTTATTTAAGTTTTAAATGCATGAATAAACTACCTTTCAGTACTTAGTTTTTTAATACTTAAAACGGTCAATAGGGCAGAGAACTGGTTGTTAAATTCTTTGAATCCCACCACTGCTTTTATCCCGCCATAGCACTGTGTTACCATCGTCATAACCCAAGTGACTGAAACTGTGTATGTCCATAAAGAGCATTGAATTGAAGCTTACCGCTTCCTCTGTCAAATGGTAACCATTACAGACAGATACCTAACATTGAAATAGAAAGGTCTTCTAGTCCAGTGATTCTCAAAGTGTGGTCCTGGAGCGGCAACAGCATCATTTCCTGGGAACTTGCTAGAAACGCAAATTCTAGAGCTCTATCCTCGACCTACAGAATCAGAAATTCTAGGGGTAGAGCTCAGAAATCTGCATTAACAAATTCTCCAGGTGCTTATTTTCTTGTTGTTGTTCTATCCCTCCACCTCCCTCGCTGATGCATTGTAGAATTGGGCACCTGAAATCCGGTACTTATGTTAACTAGTGTCACCCTAATAAATTCAATTAAAAAACCATCCAGGTGATTCCAACTCAAATTTAAATTAGAGAAAATTTTAGTTCATCTTCTATTTACAGATGAAGGTACTGAGGGCAATTCAAACAATAGGTAGTTTTGTTTTAGTTAACAATCAAATAAATGATGAAATTATTTAATTTTACTGTTCTGAAGCAAATTTGAAAATTTAAAAATATTTGACATATCTAACCTGTTCACATGGTTAGTACATTTGTATAATAGGAATTTATTATGAGTGGAGATTTTTGAGGGGAATGGTTTAGAATCTCTTTCCCTGTGCCACTGCATGCCCCCAAACACAGCTTGAACCAACAGATGAAATGCCCCAAAGCCAAAAAGTGGTGGGCTAAGATATTTCTCCAGGATTTTTCAAACTATTGTTTATGAAATGTATCTATCTCTCAGAGGTGGATTTAGGCTGGTGCACCAGGCGTGCATCCTGAGACCTGATTTCTGAAGGGCCTTGCAAAACCCCAACTTTACATTTTTTTTCTAATGTAAGGGGCCCAATATTTTCTTCTGTGCCTGGGGCCTCAACCGACCATTAATCTGCCTCTGCTATCTCTTGAAATCTTTTCAGATCTATTTCTGGTCTGAAGTATAGATTTATTGGTTGAAGGATAATTTCTTAAAGTTTATTTTTTAAAGATTTTATTTATTCATTTTAGAGAGGAGAGAGAGAGAGAAGGGGGGAGGAGCAGGAAGCATCAACTCGCATATGTGCCTTGACCAGGCAAGCCCAGGGTTTTGAACCGGGGACCTCAGCGTTCCAGGTTGACACTTTATCCATTGAGCTGCTCAGGCTAGGCTGAAGGATAATTTAATTATCCTTCTCTATGTACACTAATATTGGAGTGATTGTAGCCCCTCCTCCTAGAACCGCAGAGATGGAAGCACCTCCTCCGTGCCAGGTTTTGTGGATTGTTGGTCTCTCCTAAGCAGCCTGTTGATGGATGATGTAGTGAAGGCTCCTGCTCAGGCTGTCCGTCAGCATGGTCACCTCCTTCAGCTCCTGGAATGAGCTCTCACCCCAGAGCCATCCACAAGTTCCTTGCAAAGAGGAGATTTAGCAAATGTCTAGAAGAAGTCATACAAAGTGTTGCCCATTACTTCTTCCTTCCTGAAGTCACATGGTAAGTCTCTACTGCCTAGAGACTGCTTTCTGGAATGCAGATAAGATGACCTGGGAATTGCCTCTGAAATACTTCTAAAGCTCCACTGATTAGAATGGACAGAGACAAGAGCAGAGAGAGGCACTGAAGGCTTTTCAAACTAAGCTCAACTTCTGCTCAGATGCTTGCTAGCCAGTTGATATTTTGCCACTTATTTGCCTTTTTCTTTGTAAGACTGCATCTTCAGGAAAGGCAATCTAGGAAATATGCAAATCAATTAAAAAGATCTGCGTTCTCTTTTTCTTTCTTTGTTCGGAGAGTTTAAGCCACACATTCTAATTCTCTTGCTTTCTTGTGCCAGACTGGAACTATTTCTTAGAAACTTAGCTTTGTGGCACTTTCTAATGAAAAATGAATTAATATTACCAAGACCACATATGAAAAGGAAATCCTAAACCATAAGGTATTATTATTATTATTATTATTATTAAATTTTATCTTCTTTTGGAAATTATCTTTTCCCTGTTTGCTTCTATTTTAGTATGCTAGCTTTTCATAACCTTCACATTATTTGTTTGCAGAGTAAGTAGAGTTAATGCTTCATATTTAACGTAGAACTTTTCATCTTCAAAGAATTCTTCAAATAAGCTAATTGAAAGGGAGCTAACAGAAAAGAACAAAGTTAAAATTTTTAAAAGGCCTCTAAACATGGACCTAGACAGATAATGGCAAAATGCACATCAATCAAAAACATATTTATGAGAATAAATTGAAGGTTTGTGGCAAAGTCTGGATGGAGGTCAGATGCCAGTAAAGATAATGTTCATGTCAGGTGTGTAAGCTTGGACACTCTCTTGCATTTTATCAGTTAGGTTTTTTTTTTTAAGAGAGAAGTGGGGAGATAGTGAGACAGACTCCCACATGTGTCCAAACTGGGATCCACCTGGCAACCCTTGTCTGGACTAATGCTCGAATCCACTGAGATATTCTTAGTATCTGAGGCCAATGCTCAGACCAACCAAGCCATTGGCTGTGGGAGGGGAATAGGGAGAGAAGTGGGAGAGAAAGGGAGAAAAAAACAGATGGGATCTCACCTGTGTGCCCTGACTAGAAATTGAACCCAGGCTATCCATAACCTGGGCCAATGTTTTATCCACTGAGCCTTCTGGCCAGCGCCCAGTGAGGGTGTTTAACTTTGAAAAACTTCCATTTGTGCTACTGATGAACAATTTTAAGACCATCCCACTGTCATTTTCTCACCTTCTTGCACTTGTAGCCACAACTGATGAAATGGAAGTTCATTTAATGTCAGAGGTGGATGCTTAAAGAATCTCTAAAGTCTACTCTTTTGGAAAGTTGGGCTCCATTTGGGTGAACAACTGATCTGGCTTTTGTAAATAGTTCTTGGCGTCTTTGTTGGCACTATGCATAGGTATTTTCCAAGCTCATGATGGAAAGAAATAGCACATCTGAGTTGGAGAGCTTCAAGCATCTGTAGGTAATGTGAGGCCACATACCTTTACTGCTCTATCTCAGTATCTAGTACAGGGGTCCACAAACCTTTTACACAGGGGGCCAGTTCACTGTCCCTCAGACCATTGGAGGGCCGGACTATAAAAAAAACTATGAACAAATCCCTATGCACACTGCACATATCTTATTTTAAAGTAATAAAACAAAACGGGAACAAATACAATATTTAAAATAAAGAACAAGTAAATTTAAATCAACAAACTGATCAGTATTTCAATGGGAACTATGCTCCTCTCACTGACCACCAATGAAAGAGGTGCCCCTTCCGGAAGTGCGGTGGGGGGTCAGATAAATGGCCTCAGGGGGCCCCATGCGGCCCGCGGGCCGTAGTTTGGGGACCCCTGATCTAGTACATCTCCAGCTCAGGGAATACATTCACTTGATATTTGTAGAGTGAATAAATAAGTTAATGAATCATCTTGGGTCCCATGTAAAACTCTTGGGTGGTTAGTATGAAAGGCAACCGGTCATGATCCTGTGCCTGCTTGAACTTCCCTTTTAATGGGCGACTTTTAGAAAAAAGAACTCACTCAGCAGCTAGGTTTCTTCCTGTGTATTGTGATTACAAAGTCCAGATGTGCTGCTTACCCCATATGAAATATCAGCTTTCTAATGGAAGTCTCTTCTGTACCCAGAGGCAGATTAAGGTCGGTTGAGGCTCCAGGTGCAGAAGAAAACATTGGGCCCCTTTCATTAGAAAAAAGTGTAAAGCTGGGGTTTTGCGGGGCCCTTCAGAAGTTGGGGTCCAGGGCATGCCCAGTGCACCCGCCGTTAAATCCACCTCTGTCTGCACCCCAAGCCATAAAAGTTGGCCAGAGTGTTCATCGAGGAAAATAATATCTTGTTATTAATAAAACCTGGACTCTTGGTGGTCGATAATAGAGGGGAATGAGAAAGATCTTTGAGGCTCTAGTTTTTGTCTCCTGAATTTAATTTGACTGTTGGGTATCTCACATGGCTTAAGCCTGGCACCTCCATGTAGACCTTCCATATACTTTCACCTCTTTAACATTCTGGCCACATGTGGATACCTACCTGATTACATATTATTGCATAACACAGCTGAGACAAGGCTAACAGCAAAGTTTTTATTTTTTTATTTATTTTCCTTGTGCAATACGGCAAGTGTTTAAGAATGTTTCTAGCATTGGTCAGACTCATGTTCAAGTAACTGTGTGTCAATTTTTCATGGTCTGACTCTGGGCAGTTCACTTTACTCCTGTGAATCTCACTTTCTTCATCTATGGTATAAGGAAGCATATAACACCCATTTCCTGAGATTATTGTGAGCATTGAACTAGAGGAAAGAATGGCCTCAGCAGGAAAACAACAGAATATAGCAAAACAAGCCTAACACCCATATAAGAGGTACCTGTAAATAGCAGCAATGGGGACATTTCATTATATCTGAAACTTTTTCTCATTATTCTGAGATTTTCCCTATTACCTTCAAATGTGCTCTCCCACACACAATTAAGAGAAAGTTATTTTGTGTTCCATTCTCTTTCTTAAATTCCGTCTAGGCAGTGTCTTCTCTGGCAGAATAGCTTTTTCCCCTCCAACAGTAACATAAAAGCAGGAAACAGGCAACAGTGAACAATAGCAAGAGTGACCTCCATGGCATGCCAGATGGAAGGGGCATGACTTGGACACTATTGAACAGTCCTTGCTATAAGAGCTAATTTTGACACCTGGAAGCCCTAAAGAAGAGGAAAGGCTTTTCTCCTTGGTAGAGCAGATACTATGAGGGTCTTCAGTGATCCTCTTGCTACTGCCCTATTCTAGAAAAGATTAAGAGTATCACAGAACAGATTTTAGTTGGAAATTTTTTAACTTTCTTGTGCTTATCTCAGGGAGTACAATGGAAATAAGAAACTGAATTTAAAAAATACACCATTGATCATTGAGAGTTGCTGCATACAGTGAGTACCTATAGAAAAAGAGAGACTGTGGGGAAACATTTCATAGACATTAAGGCAGAGACTTCGGCTTGTAATGGCCTGGGTTCCAATCCAGACTGTGCTTTTTAGTAGCTGTTTCATCTTGGGCACATTCCTTAACCTGTTTAAACTGTAGTCTTTGAAAAGGATGATAGTATCTACCTTAGTATAGCTATCTACCTTATAGTAGATATTGTGAGACAGTACCAAATAGTATTTACCTTATGGCTTTTAAAGATTAAATAAAACAATGCATGTAAGCACTTGGAATTTTACATTGCTCAATAATAATAATTTCTTTTTACTTTCTGGGACCCAGAGGAGCTCCTAGAAGGAAATAGGGGCCTTTAAAAGCTCAGGAGGATGCTGAGGGTGTCAGTTAACAATTTTGGCTTGGAAGTAACAGCTTCTGCTAGTGACAGATACTGTACTGTTGTCTAAAGTCATCTCAATGCTCGTGAGAAAGGCTGTGATTCTTTGCCTTTCCAACTCACCCCCTTTCTGTGGTATAATATCCTTTAAGTAACTTCGTCTCAAAAATATACTATAGTTCAGGAAGCAATGTGTATTTTTAGATGGCTGACAACAGATTATTCCTGGGTGTGTCTGTGAGAGTGTTTCTGGAAGAGGTTAGCATTTGAATTGGTAGATTGAATAAAGAAGATCACCCTCACCAATGTGGGTAGACATCATCCAATCAGTTGAGGGTCTAAATAGAACAAAAAGATGAAGGAAAGGCAAATCCATTCTCTCTGCTTGAGCTGGGACATTCATCGTTTCCTGCCCTGGACCTCAGTGCTCCCAGTTCTTGCACCTTTAGACTTGGATTGGAATTAACAGCATCCATTTTCCCCACCCACTTTCAGACTCATACTGTTTCTTATCTCATTGGCTCCCTTAGTCCTCAGGCTTCAGTTTTAAACTGGAATTACACCCCTGGCTCTCCTGGGCCTCCAGCTGGCAGATGGAAGATCTTGGGACTTCTCAGCCTCTGTAATCATGTAAATCAATTCCTCATGATATCTATTATCTATCTATCATCTATCTATCTATCTATCTATCTATCTATCTATCTATCTATCTATCTATCTATCATCTATCTATCATCTCCCTCCCTCTCACCCTCCTTTCTATTGGTTCTGTTTCTCTGGAGAATCCTGGTTAATGCAGGTAGAATAAATCCAAGAAGATCTTCCTGGCTTAATCCACTCAGAGGGGCCTTAGAAGAGTTTTTTCATTTGGCCTATTAATAGTACTTATGGGGTCAGGGTGGCTTCAATCTCCCTGTATTACAAGGCAAACAGAAAAGATTGTCTTTTTTTTCAGAGAAGGATCTTTTTCTTAAGATCAGCACTCATCCCTTATGTCTGTGATTCTGAAAGCTTGGATTCTGGGCCTTGTCTGCTAAGAGCAGTAGAACTTTTTGTTCCTCCTGATTTTTCTATCTTATGTGGGGTCAAGTTCTTATATACTAAGTTCTTTGGCTTTGTCATCTCTTCCTACAGAGTCAGACCCTCTGGTTTATGTATCAGTCAGAATTCAGTTTAGAAAACAGAAACTACTCTAGGTTTTTGTTTTTTTTGTTTTTTGTTTTTTTGGGGGTTTTTTTGGCAGAGACAGAGAGAGTCAGAGAGAAGGACAGATAGGGACAGACAGACAGGAAGGGAGAGAGATGAGAAACATCAATTCTTCATTGCAGCTCCTTAGTTGTTCAATGATTGCTTTCTCATATGTACCTTGACCGGGAGACCACAGCAGACTGAGTAACCCCTTACTCAAGAGAGCAACCTTGGGCCCAAGCTGGTGAGCCTTGCTTTAGATGAGCCCGCGCTCAAGCTGGCAACCTCAGGGTCTTGAACCCGGGTCCTCCACATCCCAGTCGACGCTATATCCACTGCTCCACCACTGTATTTTAAGCCACAAATGATTAAACACAAGGAATTAGATGTTTCCCAAATCATTAGAAGATCTGGGGAAGAGATTCTAACCTTGGATTCTGGAGATGACTCCCAGAATACTTGCCTCTGAAGCGTCCACTAGAACAATTGACTCCAGAAGACACTGGCAAGATTGCAATCTACGGATCAGACAGCGTCCACTGCTGCCACCACTGCCATTGGTGAATGGCTCTTCAGCAAGCTGGTGATGGAGTCTGGCTACCACCTCCCCTGTGTGGGCCCAGACTGAAAAATCTGTGTTTCAGCTTTTCTGCCCCTGCAGTATAGGAAGGCACACTAAGGGAATTCTAGCTGGTGCCTGAAAAAGAAGACAGAAGATTAGGGCAGACCAAAGATTGAGTTCTTGTTGTTCATCAGCTAAAGATATAGAGTAGAATGGTTACCAGGGAACAGGAGGTAAGAAAATCAATCAAGAGAGATGAAAAACCTGTGTTGGGAAACTGGGTGGCAGATGGTTGTGAGCCTAGTTTATGGGTATAGCCAAAAGTTGGCACGACTCAAGCAAGAGGCAGGGTAAAAGATAATGTAGACCTCGTAACAGAAATGAAAAGTGACCAAAGCCAGCCACTTTCAGAATTGTGGGCACTGGTGCCCTCCTTGTCCATAGCCTTAGCTTACCTAAAGTATGAGTAGGCCTGAACCTGCAGGTAGAAGGACACAGGCCTGTTTTGCTGGAAGAGGGAAGGAGAAAGGCAGAGAGAGAGCAAAGCAATCTAGACACCAAGTCACAGCCTCCACCTGACTCTCAGACCCTTTCTGGCTCCCCCTACTGGCTGGAATAAGTTGGTACTATAGCCATACCTATTCCTTCTACTTTCTGCAATGCTTCTTCAGAATGCAAACTCTTAAATATACTACTGAGGTCTGTGTAATTATAAAAGCAATGTAGCTATGTTTTGAGTGTACTGGTAAAAGATACTACAGACAGGATTATATGTGGAGCTGACTGAGTAATAACATATATTAACTACTCCCTTATCAATAAAAACAAAATACTAAGCATCTTTAAGAAGCATATTATGGGCCCTGGCTGGTTGGCTCAGTGGTAGGGCATTGGCCAGGCGTGCAGGAGTCCCAGGTTCGATTCCTGGCCAGGGCACACAGGAGAAGCGCCCATCTGCTTCTCCACCCCTCCCCCTCTTCTTCCTCTCTGTCTCTCTCTTCCCCTCCTGCAGCCAAGGCTCCATTGGAGCAAAGTTGGCCCAGGGAACTGAGGATGGCTCTGTGGACTCTGCTGCAGGCACTAGAATGGCTCTGGTTGCAACAGAGCGATGCCCCAGATGGGCAGAGCATTGCCCCCTGGTGAGCATGCCGGGTGGATCCCGGTCGGGCGCATGTGGGAGTCTGTCTGACTGCCTCCCCATTTCCAACTTCAGAAAAATACAAAAGAAAAAAAAGAAGCATATTATGTAAAATTTTTCAAAGTAGAAAAAGTAGTTTATACCAACTTCAAAACAGTAATAAGCTTTAAAATGAAAACACAAAGATAATAAAAATAAATTAATATAATCAGATGCATATGCACATAAGTATATTGCTCACAAACATTAGGGTGTTATTTCAAACTGAATGTGAAGCAATAAAATATCCCCTAATTTTTGTGAGCAGTATATGTATATATATCAGCATGTGTGTACACACACACACATACATACACAAACACACATACAGAAATAATTTTACATTGTGACAAGTTACAACAAATTCTATAACCTAAATTCTTAGGACTTAAAAGCGGTACTTACATGCCAAAAATTATTCTCTTGGCAAAGTAAGGTCTTTTTAGGAAAGAAGTTTTTCAGCAAACACATTTTGACAATTGACACCCCATGAACACCATTTGCAAAAAACTTTTTTTTTTCTCTTTAATTTAATGAAGCAAGAAGTGGAAATCGAAGGGATGTTGCCAAATCCATTTTTTGGCCATATGTCTGGTCTTTCTCTCCTTTGCTCCTGTTATACAGTGGATAAGTGATAGGAGGAGCCCAGAACACAATATATAGATATATTTTTCTTTTTACTAGATCAACAAAGGAAGCAACAGAACACTTTTAACTCCAGAAGTATTTTCAGCAACATGTTATAGATTTGCTATATAGCAGAACAGGCTTATTTCAAGCTCAAAGGTGGGCTGTGAGTTTATATAATCCCCCAGAACTTCAGGGAGAACCTTCTGTCCTCCCCAGAACACTCATCATTACCTCTCAGTACTGTCAGTTTCCATGACAACCAAGCCAATGTCTAGTTTGGTTTTACAAATACTTCCCAAAGCCCATTAGGCCTAAAATCTTCTCTATAGGATCTCAAATCTGCCTTATTTTACCCAACTTTCCTACTACATCTCCCTTTAATCTTCCTCAACTCGCAAGATGAAGAACATAAAAGTTTATAGAAGCAAATATACCTAACAGTCACATAAGACAGGAAACACAAGGAAAAGGGACTAAAGTAGTGACCAGGTCTGCTCTCCTGATTGTTACTTCATTTGTTTCATCTTGTTTTAGTCTCTGGGATGCTGGTCCTGTGTGTATTTGCTTGATTATTCTGAGTAGATATGTTCCAAGGGGGTAAAATAAACAGTAATGATGCCTGCAGTAGTGGGGCCATTGTTTCAGGAGTGGCGAGCTGAGCTGTCCTTGAGTGTCTATCTCCATGACCTTGAGCTGCATTGTAAAAGGAGGAGTAAGATACACGGTCTCTGGAGGAACTTTTTAGCTTTATCATTCTATGACTTTGTAGGACTGGTTGCCTACTTTAAAAAAAAAAATGGATGTTTCCTTAATCAAATAGTCTTCCAGGTTGGAAACACATTAGTCCTAGTCTTGACTCATAAATAAAATAGAAAAAAACAAACAAAACTATTACCTTAGAGCACTTCTAAGTATTCCATCAAAAGAACCCACTTTATTGCATAGTTCAGAGTTGAATGAAACTTTTAGAGGTATCTTTAAATATATAATATTTATCTTTCATTTCATCTATGCTTAGACATATCTGACAGATTTTCTGCTGATTTAAATATTTTAAAATTATTCTATATCTATTAAATAAATGGTTTATACCAAAACCTTAACAGAAAACACGCTATAAAACAAAGCCATTTTCAGAAGTAGTTGGTTCAAAATATAAATATGTTTACTTTTCCTGCGATTCTGCTCACCCCTGGACATAATAATAAATGACCCTTGGGGGTCATTTATTTTTATGTGACCCTCATTTGTAAATAACATCAGTTATTTTTACACAAAGCAGTACACATTTGTTAGAGCACTGTTGTAAGATCATTTTCTTAATGACACTTCAGATATTTCATTTCCTTAGAGAAACGCCATATGAGAGCAAGTTTCACAGTAGATTTGACAGTAATGTATCCTGGGGACTCTGGAGGAAGAGGTGCTGTGGTGAAGGAAGTTGCAGCCTTGCAGCCGGAGGACAACTTGAGGGTGCTGGGCCCCTCGTGGGGCTAGGAGGGCTTCTTATTGAGTGCCTTTTTGCCCCAACTGATTGTGGTGAAGTCCTGCTTTTTATTTTCCTTGGAGTTAAAGATTTCTTGATTGTTTTGTATTTTGTGATTTCTGACTTTTTAATTGTCGTGCATTATAAACATCAGAGGAGAGATTATGAAATAGGCAAATCATGCATACGTGGTTCAAAAAATCTTCTAGCTATGAACATTTGCAGAATGTTGTCTTCGGGAGGCCTGGTCCCTTTTCAAAATCTAGGCTGCCCCCACCTGCAGATACATTTCGTGTGATTTGATTAAATTTTTAGCCCATGCCATTTTAATGAGCCATGTTCAGATGCTTTTGTAAAGTGTTACATTTTATCATGGAAATGTTAGGTCATAGGGAGTGAATAAAGGTCAGTAGATATAGAAAAAGTATGGCCTTTGGAATCTTGGTGATAAATGGGCATCTTTTCATTTTCTTAAGGTTACCTGTATTGCTTAAGAAGTAGGAGGTATTTTGTGCTGAAGATTAAGGATTTGGCTGAATGCTTTGATTTTTCACTGTACAAGGTCCTAAGACAGCCATTTGATTATATTTACACACGCTAAAAATATAAAGCCTGAAGAGCATTGTTTCTGTTACATGAAATCTTTAAAATATGAGCTAAAGGCTCAGTAACTAATCAGTTTTCAAACAACTGCATTAATCCAAGAAAGAAGTTTTTCATCACTAATGTCCCCAAAGGACAGGGCATATTCAATGTTCTGTTGCCATTTTGCAGACCTTTGCCTTGGTAGGTACTTTTACAGTATTGCTCAATGTTTTTGGAGAAAAGTATGAAAGAGGCTTATACATCAAAGTGCAAGAAAGCCAACTTAAGCTTTAGAATAAATACCCAAATCTCTTATCTTTTCATATTAGTTATTTGCTCTAATCCTTACAAAGTGACCTCTAATAGTGAGGGGAGGGGCTGGGAAATGAGGAGGAAGGGAAACTACTGGATTTGAATGTATGATTAAAACAAACAAATATGAGAATTCCAACATCTTTAAAATGTGAATTGGAGAGTGAGAGCAGGTAGAGAAAGATGGGGAGATATTAAAAAATCCATACGGTCCTCTTATATTAGATCATATCTCCCAATGAGAACAGTTTTTCATAAAGACTCACTGTAACCTAACTGATGGGTTCTGATCACCATGAAGAGAAATAAAGACAGAGTCTTTGTTATGTTTGTGAGATAGAGATACAAATAGTATCTAGCATCTACCACATAGTTTTTTGATTTGTTGGTATATATTAAATTTGGTTAATATATGTAAAATGACTAGAATAGTATCAAGTACATTATAAGTGTTATGTAAGAGTTTGCTGTTATGGTTGTTATTTTTTGTTGTTGTTATATTATTTATTAATTAATGTATTATTTTCCATGTCAACTACTGTAAACCTACTTTAGCTCCATCTTATATACAAATTTTTAAAAAAATTTAATTTATTGTGTTTATATGGATTTAAGTGTCCCACTGAATATAACTCCTTCACCCCCCGCCCTTGTGTCCCTTTTTAAACCCCCATTACCCCCCTTCCCCTAATTCTCTCCCCCCTTCCCTCTAGGATTTGCTATCCTGTTATCTATATCTCTGTGTTAGGTATATAGTTTCACTAATCTCTTTCCCTTCTCTGATCACATCCCCTCATCCCCCTTCCCTCTGACTGCTGTCCCTCTGGTCCTTGTGATCCTGCCTCTGCCTCTATTCCATTCCTCAGTTCACTCTGTCCATTAGATTCCACATATATGTGAGATCATGTGATATTTTTCTTTCTCTGCTTGGCTTATTTCATTTAGCATAATAATCTCCAGGTCCATTCATGCTGCCACAAAATGTAAAAATTCCTTCTTTTTCATTGCTGTGTAGTATTCTATTGTGTCTATGTACCACTGCTTTTTAATACATTCGTCCACTGATGGACACTTGGGCTGTTTCCAGATCTTGGCTATTGTAAACAATGCTGCAATAAACATATCTTCTTTTAAATCAGTGATTTGGTATTCTTAGGATATATTCCTAAAAGTGGGATAGCTGGTTCTAAAGACAGTTCTATTTTTAATTTTTTGAGGAAACCCCATACAGTTCTCCACAGTGGCTGCACTAGTCTGCATTCCCATATGGTTGTTATTTTCAGTAGCAATTATAACTAGCATTTCATGATTCATTAACACAGGCTTTCTCAACCTTGGCACCACTGACATTTTAGGATAGATAGTCTCTGTTGTGGAGGGCTGTCATGTGTATGGTAGGATATTTAGCAGCATCCTTGGCTTCTATCCATTAGATTTCTGTAGACTCCCACTCCATCCAGTTGTGACAACTGAAGATGTTTTCAACATTGCCAAATGTGCCCTGGAGGGCCAGAGCCACACTCAACTGAGAAAGACTGCCTCAATGCGGCCTAGGCACTATTCCCAGTGCCTTACCTACCTTATCCATTTAATAGGTACTATTTTATTCCCCATTTTATGCATAGATGCAGTAACTGAGGGAGAGAATGGTTAGGTGATTTATCAAAGTCTCATAGGTAAAAATGGTAGCACCAGCATTCAGAGCATAGTCTGATGTTATTCACTATGTTATAACATGTGTAAAGCTCTTAGCATAGCCAACAACAATAATTTTTTATTATTTCCAAAGTGGTGTCTTATTTTCATTTTGGGATATTGATGAGGCTTTTAGATAATTTCTAGAAACAGAAGGGTTGTCATGCCCAGCCTCTTGTTACTAACAGGCTCAATTAAGATCCTTCATTGGTAAAATAATGATATGGATATGTTAGAGTTCCTCGGGTTTTCTATTTACTTCAGCTTTCAAAATAATGGTTTTTTTTTTGTCACAATTAAATAATTATTGAGCATCTAAAGATATGAGACACTGTGCTACAAAGATTTAAAAAACCGAAAATGACTGGTTGCTGTAGTGGAACCTGTGAGCTTGCCAGCACCTGGCTTTGAAGATTCCTCCCCGGCCCCATGCTGCCTTCAACAAGGAAGCCCTGCATCCACTCTGGGAGCTCCTGGCCCAGGGCTGGGGCAATGCATCTACCATGTGATAATTTAAATCTTAGGATACCAGAGGGCCTATGTTCTGCCTCTTCTAGGGATGAAGGTGTGGGATAGAACTATGAGTGTTAGAGGGGGTTGGGTTTCTGCATTGTGCAGCAAGGCCGTCTGCAGTAACAGACTAACCCCACACTCAGAGAGGGACACAAATGAGAGACAGAGTCTTGCAAGTTTTGTAATCTCCAGCTTCAGCTGTTTCTGTGACTGGGCTGCGTTTCTGAGCCTCACAAAGCTGGTGGCTCAGCCCATCCTTAGAAACCCTGCACCAATGAAGTCCATTTGGACTGCTAGCCAAAAGTAGCCTATCCTTTGCAACCAGGAGAATACTAATTAATGTAGAAGCTATCATTAAGAAGCTTGCAGGGCTTGAGAGGTGTTTGGTGGTGCAGGTTACAGACGCTAAAGCAGAATTTTAGGGAGAAAAAAATATGGAGTTTCAAAACAACGTAAGATCAAGAAGAACTGAGGCAAATTGGTGAAGAGCAGGAGGTGTTGCGTAAGATTCTCAGTACACAATCAGGAATCAGAGAGTTGAGGCTAATAGCTGTGTTCCTTTGGGAACCTGGGGTAACTTAGAAGCCAGCAAATCCTAGCCTGGCTATAAGTAACTAGGGAGATATCCTTGGGCAGATAGAGATGAGCAATGCATTTATCCATTCAACTAATATTTATGAAGAGCTTACTATATGCAGACACTTTTCTTAGTGACTATATAAGTAAGAGGGCCACAAAAACAAAAATCTATGTCTCCTGGACCTTAAATTCTCACAGAAGGAGAGATAGCATGTGCAGACTTGAAAGTGTCAGGGGAAATCTGCACTGAAAATCAGCTCCCTTTGAAAAGAACGTTTGTCTCTCTCAAAGATGCATTTTAAACCAAGACACGGTAGACACAGGAATCCTCAGTCCTCAGCATAGTGTTTACAATGTCACTGCAATTTCATTCCTTGCTAAACATAGCACAAGAACCTATTGTTACGGCCAGATGGAAGGAGATGCGAGATAGGTAGAGATGGGATGTATTGTCTCACCACTGCAATGTTTGCCCTTTATCCTGGACACTATCTCCATCTCCTTTGTGACTTCCCTCCATCTGTCATAACCACCAAAGTATCTGTCTTTATCACCTATCATGGAATATGGGACAGCTCCCAGATTTAGGGTCAGTAGGTACAAATAACCAGAATTATATAAATTCCACATAACTAGTAGGAAAAAGGGAAAAAGTGTTAAAAGACAATGCCAGACCTCAGGCTGTCTGTCACCCAGTATCTTAGCTTAATAGATATGAAATGGAGGCAGGAACGTGGGTCTTACTTACTTTAGACCAGCACAGTCCAACAGAACTCCATGCACGATGAAAGTGTTCTTTATCTGTGCTTCCCAGCACAGTAACCTCAAGTGGCTATTGAGCATTTGAAATAAGCTCGGAGCATATTTCAAAATTAAAAAATACGCTCAGAACGCATTTCAAAAATAAAAGCGTATAAGGAGCCATGCTTTAGTTTAATTTTGATTAATTAAAATTAACTAATGAATGACTACTGGATGGGCTAGTGCAGCCTAGGCCCTTGATTTTTACATGAAGAGTCCAGAATGTTCACCTAATCCTAATTGAAGCCACTGTAACAACATTTGTTGTTCATTTTGAGATGAAAACTTCTAGAAGCTAAATTATATTCTTAGGCAACTAGAAACCTCTATCAACAAAAATGAGCTCTTATAGTTAGCCTTCTGGGCTGGGTGCCAGGAGAGATTGGCTCACCATGTCCCCAGTTGATGCCGATGCTAGAAAAGGAGCCATGCTCAGTTTACCAATGACAACATTGCACACTCTCCAGGACCCACCCCAGGAGCAAGGAGGGTTTTGGTTCCATTTCTGGTGAGGCCACGCTGTACCCCTTCTGGGGTTTCTATCTGGGAGTCACAAAGGATGTGGGATATATGTGGGTGGCTGGGAAGCAATGTCTGATTTTTCTTTCTCTTGTGAAGTTGCCAAAGGCATCTCCCTGTGCTTTCAATATATTCTCCTACCTTTTCTTTCCTCTCTCCTCTTCCCCGAGGAAAGATAATTGGACTGTGTGATTTCCATTAAATGTAATGTACCACATGCAGATGAAACACAATAGCAAAATGCATTAAGGTTGAATCCCTTGGAAAAAGTGGTCTGGGTGTTTTTCCATTTGTTAAAATTAACTACCAAATTATTTTTGTTTTTGCACAATTAAATGCGAAAGTTTCATTCACTCTTCTTAAAGGTATTTGCATTCCTACTCTTGTGAAGAAATGATCTTGTTTTCATAAGAGAAACGTCACTATTATTTTTTGTTGTTTTTGTCATATATATGTATTTATATTTGCTATAAATATATATATATATTTAAAAATACATACATATATTCACATACTCACCAGCATACCACATAGTGGTGCTCTAAACCTGTCAAAATCACAGAGAAGAGCTCTGCAGTTGTCAGATGAAACTGCAGTGAGTCTGATTGCAGTTAGAATTCTCTCTGAAATGGACTACTGATAAGTTTCCTTTAAAAACATGTTTTCCAGAATTTATCGTTTGATAGATCCTTTGTACACACTCTAAAATAAGTTGAACAAACAGCACTCAAGGAGGAAATGTCATTTGAGAAAGCCCTGTCTCATCTGTAAGTTCAAAATAACCATTATTTTCCTTCTATCACTATCATAGTATTAGGTATTAATTAAGCTCATGATGCAGTACAATGGTTAGGTTTAGGAATCAAATGCTCTGGACAGAAGGCAAAATGAGTTCAACAGTATCTATTTCAGGCTCCTATTTAATCAGTCTCCTTTGTCCCCTCCCAAACTGTTGTAGCTGACAGTTGTACTTGGGTAAGCTATAAAGCAGTTCAGAACGTCAGGGTCAGAGAGTTCTAGTAGCAACATGTGCTAAGCAGAAATGAAGCAATCTGCTTTATTCATGGAGGGTGCATGGGTTTTACCAATCCAGTTGAGGAAACACGAACAGTGAAACCTGAGACATAACATGCATGTAGAAGTGCAGTGTGATAAAAACAACACTCTTTTTTGGGCTAACCTGCATGTGCTGGGGACTGTTTTATGTTCAAAGGTAATTATCTTTTTCCTTTTTTAGTTAATGACTGGCCTTTACTATTACTGTTATATCCCTATAGTACACTTTAATTCACATATCATTTAATTTTGTTTATAATTAGGAGTATTTGATTGTATATGATTGGTAGGGACCAGGATAAATGCTCTTTGCTTTCTTTTGGTGATTCAGAAAATATGTGGAAATTGTACTTCCATAGGCATTGGGAAAGGTTGTGTCTTATATTTTAGAGGTTTACAGAGCAAATGGTCTATATATCAGTTGTGTATGGCCACATGAATGCTGTGTAACAACAACTAAACCTAGTGGTTTAAACATTAAGCATTTATTTTTCTCACGAATATGCAAGTATGCTCGGTGAGTTTTCTAGTCTCAGCTAGGTTTAACTAATCTTAGCTGGACTCTTTCAGGGGCCTGCAGCTAGATGCTAGTCGGCTGGCTGCAGTCTATAGAGAATGAATGAGATAGCTGAGTTTTCCTCCAAGTGGCCTCCTACCTTCCAGCAGGCTAGTCCAGGTTTGTTGACATGGTAGGAGATGGGCTCCTAGAGAGGGAGAGGGCAGAGGCAGGCCAGGCCTCTTGGGTGCAGGTTCAGAGCTTGTACACTATCTCTTTTGCCACATTTTATTCATTGCAGCAGTCCAGGTTCAAGAGGTAAAGAAGTAGACTACACTACTTGATAGAAGAAGAATCAGGGTTATTTTGCAATGAATCTGCCATAACCTGTTTGCTTTTACAAAGGTAACAGAGAGAATTGAATTCTAAAAATATATTGGTACCAAGAGAGGTCTTAGTTTGAGAGTTAAGCCTTGACCATTGCTACCAGTGCAGGTGGGATACTTAAGAAATAAAGATGAGCAATCTCTCTTTCTCCCCCTCTCTCTTTTTAATATTTATTGTATTGATTTTAGAGAGAGGGGAAGGAAGGGAGGAAGAGAGAGACAGGAACAGTGACCTGCTCCTGAATGTACCCAGAGCATTGTCAAACCGGCAACCTCTGTACTTTGGGATAATGCTCTAACCAACTGAGCTATCCAGCCAGTTCCTAAAGAGGAACAATCTAAAGGGAAACAGTACTAAAAGTTGACTTGTTTATGATACTGATCACCTTAATTACTGAACTACAGCAACGTTTGTCCATGCCGACATTGTATTTTATAACATTTATAGGCTAGCTCAGAATGCCAATGAAACCAAAGTATTATCCATCAGAAGATAAGAATCTGTGTTATAAATAAAGCTGCATAGTTATAATAATGGTTATTTTCTCCTGATGTGGACAAACCCAAAACAGAAAACCACTAAGCTGGAATATTTGCAATGTGGACAAAGTAAACTGACAAGTTCAGTGATGGATCAGTAACCTCCCAGGATGATCTGATCATAGATTCCTACCAGGGCAGGTCATGATGAGTAGTCACCCCCCAGGCATATAAATATTAGTAAAAGGTTTATTTTTGCCTTAAGCAACATCTGTCCATTGTTCTTGTGCATCTAGGTTAATGCATGTTTGAAATATCAGAGCAGTCCTCTTTTTCAGACCACCCAGAAGCATAGCAACCCTCAAGGGAGCACATAATCTTGCTAACTATCCTGTAATACAATCCCCACTTTGTTTTATCCCACCTTCCCATAGTCTTTCCTACTGTTCCCTCAATTCCAAATGCCTAAAAGAAACTGTAAACTGTCATTTTCTAGAGCAATTGAGATCTCACTTTCTGACAATTGTCATCAGTTTGGCTCAAATAAGTTTTTACAAAAATTCTCTACAGGTTTGGATGTCCTTACATTGACAACATGAAGTCCTTCCTGGCATCAAGCTCATGTAACACAGAGATTTACATCATAAGCCTGGTATATTAACTAAGATAAATAAGAGTTTTCCTAATAAAGAACAAGGTTAACTGATGTGGCAGGTATTATTAGTTCTGTTTGCCACTGAATGGAGTTCATTATTATATTCATTTTCCCTCTGTTCTCAACATTAAACTATTTTAATCCCAACATAGTAGCAAAAAACAAAAGCCAGCCATGACTTCTCTAGCAAGCCTTTCTTCTTTTTATTAGGTCACAATTTTTCATATGAAAGCTGATATAGGTACCTGTGTGAACTTCTGCTTTTTTGCTCTAATTTCAGGATGTCTAAAATGAATATGAAGTCTATGATGACCCCTTTGGTCATTTGTTTTCAAAATTGGTAGCACATTAGACTCACTTGGGAATGTTTTAAAATATTCATATCTGTCTTTACCCAAGACAAATTAAATATGAATTCCTGAGGAGGTGTTCCCAGGCATTTGTAAATTAAAAAATTTTTTTTCCTGGTGATTTTAATGTTTGGCAAAGCCTGAAAACTACATTTTAAGTGAGTGATACATATTAATTTGCTTCAAGATTTAAACTTACTCAGGTATATCTTGCCTTATTCTTGTTTTTTTTTATTTTAGTCTGCAAATACACAATGTCGCTTGAACATCTAGATTAAAAGTTAAGAATCAAATCAATTATATTTGTGTGCAGACAATTGGTCATTTTGCTTCTTATTCAGCTGCTTAGGTTCTTAGAAACAGATAGCTAAAATATATCCACTCTGGCAGATATAAAATTTTTGGAAGAATTTAGGAAGATTTTCTCTCTGACAGCCCCTTTCAAGACATAAGTAAAATCATAAGTTATGATTTGTAGACTGTGACCTAGTCTGGGAGGCCTGAAGGAACTGCAGGCTCTCCCTTATTACTACTCAGCACTCCTAAAGAGACAGAAAGGAAAAAAACTCAGCAACAGCAAAGTCTTTTTTATCAACAGGCTGAGACAAAAGATGAAAAAGGACCAGAAAGCTAGAAGAAAAGTTAGCCCTTATTTGTTTTGTTTTACTTTAAAAGTCTTACTCTAAAAGATTCTTTTTTCTGGCCTGACCAGGTGGTGGTGCAGTGGATAAAGCCTCAGACAGGGACGTGGAGGACCCTGGTTCGAAATCCCAAGGTTCCTGGCTTGAGCATGGGATCATAGACATGATCCCATGGTTGCTGGCTTGAGCCCAAAGGTCGCTGGCTTGAAGCCCAAGGTCGCTGGCTTGAGCAAGGGGTCTCTGGCTCAGCTGTAGCCCCCGGTCAAGGAACATATGAGAAAGCAATCAGTGAACAACTAAGGAGGTGTAAGAAAGAGCTGCAAGGAAGAATTGATGCTTCTTATTGATTCCCTTCCTGTCAGTCTGTCCCTATCTGTCCCTCTGTCTCTGTCTCTGTCACAAAAAAAAGTAGAAAAAGAAAAAGATTCTTCTTTCTATCTCAATATACATGGAAAAGAAAAAAGAAAAAATGGGTTAGTAGGGGCTTTATTGTCACTGTACAATTTAAGAGAGAGAAGACTGTGCTGAACCACATGGAAGCTCCCAGGGGCTGGGACCAACGGCCTGACTGGAAAGTAGTCTGGCCTTTCACCTTCCAAGCAAACCAGGATGGACTAACAGCCATTGCTCAGTGTCTTGTTGAATACTCAGTATCTAACAGACTTGTTCAATATATTGATACATTTCAGTGGAAAGAGAAGTTAACAGAGTGATTGTTCCGTGCCTTGAACTGAGACTGCGCTACATACTTTTTCATGTATCTTGTTTAATTCTTATAGAAGTACTACAGAATAGGTACTGTTATTATCCACCTTTTAAAGATATAGAAATGAATAATTAGGAGCTCAAATAACTTTCCCAAGGTTGTTTAACAACTCATCTAGCTGGTGAGAATATTAATTATCTAAACCTGTATTATTTTAAATTATTATACAGTATGTCAGGTATGCAATCTAACCATGTTTAAGATCCAAGAAAACCCTGATATTGAGATTTCTTTAATGTGTTTTTTGGAAGTGAGTGTAGATCCATAACACACACGCACACAATTATGCTGCTCTGCTCTCTGTATTACTTTTCCCCCGTGACCAGAAAAGTTAAGTGAAATTGCATTTTTACATTTTCAACTTCTCCATTATCTTTGTTTTCTCTAAAAATAATTTAGTTTTTTCTTCAGGTGAATTCTGTTTCTTTTACTGTCTCTGCCTTTCAGAACTTGGAAATATGAGAAAAACACTTTAAAATATATGCTCATTCTATTTCTAGACTTATGAACACTGAAAAAGTTAAGGCAATTAATCTGATTTGGTCTTCTCTTTTTATCTTTAAGTAAAATTGGTCTCCAGTAGAATGACCTTGCTCTGTTTTCTCCAAAGTTCCAAATACACTGAGGAATTTCTTTTAGGGAATCACATTTCTTCTCAATTCTAAGGAAGGCTCTGGTTTTTGGATCTCTCTTTTGATATCACTTAGGCCAGCTTGTTTGGCCCACCATGCAAAGTTGAACATCCTGGAACAGAATTTGCTCAATGAGCTGTCATCTTTACAAAAATTTGGATGTGTTTTCAAAATAGCAAATGTGTATTTTGGAAGCCAATTTTTGAAAGGTCAAAACATTGCATTTTCAAAATCTGGAATAGATTTTTGTTCTACACACTGGTTCTGGCATATTTAGTTATCTGTAAAGGGTAGGCAAAATGTTTTGCCATGTCTCCTATTACACTTTACATATATGTATATGTGTGTCTATGTGTGTATATATACGTTCATATTTCTAAAATGCAGTACATGAACATGTTAGAAGGAAAAGTATCAAAGCAAATTGTGCCATATCTAATCTTTATTTATACTTGAAATGCGATTAGTCTCTGCTAGTGAGAAATCATTGGTACACATAACTTGGTGGAGCAGAAACTAGTCTTATTATAAACAAATGGCTGTTGGATTGGCTGCATTTTATGCCAAGTTTGGTTCTCTTCAACAATCAGAATGTAGTTGTTCTATCATACTATAAGCTACTTCAACTTGGCTATACAAAAATCTATTAAAGGAAATGATTATATCAACATGCATGATTTGGTACAACAGAAATGAAGCTACTGTATTAGAACATTTTCTTACAATCAATGTTTTTCAATTTGCTTCGACATTTACTTTCAGTAAATATCTAGCTTTACCTTGGCATTTATCTAGCAACAGGGAACTATTATCTCGTGACAGTGTTCCAGTCCAATGATGATATCTCTCATATGTATATTTTTTAAAAATATCTGCAGTAATAAGGAATATATTACAAACAGGCAAAAATAATGAAATAGCTAGATAAATGACAGTGCTATTAAGATTAAAATTCGGTAAGATAGAAACAAAGTAAAAACATGAAATAAATTTTGAAATTTAGGTCAATAAATTTGCCCAAATGGTCCATAATTTCTCTTACTTAGGTCAAATATATTTTTGTATTTCTCCTTTCTTTTGTCATTTTTTTGAACGCCAACAATGAAAGCTGTGTAAGTTTTGGCGAAAATCTTCTAATATTTAATGATGAAATCATGAGAACTTATGTTTCATCTCATACTAGATACAGGAGGAAAGAGTATATACACATATAACTATTTATTCTTAAGAAAAAGACTAAAAGTTGGCCTAATTCAAGTGAATAAATCTTCAATAGCTTTAGGGCTCCGTCAGCTGTAAAGGGGACACCAACCTATTCTCATGGGGGAAACTCAGAGGCTGGCTATTGCTTATTCCATCCTTCAGGCCAATTTTGTCTTTTTAAAAAAATTTATTTGCTAATTATATTCCTTTGTTTGAAGTTGGTAGTTTTCCTTTAGCATAAACACAGGACATGCATAGTAGATATGTGATATTTGTGTTCCCAAAAAAGCAACCCAACTTAGAGGAATAGCCAATAGATTTTAAGGAGATGTGAGTTCTAATCCACAGTCTATAAAATGGACATCCCTAGCCTATTTGATGTCTTAAGTCTTTCCAGTGTTATCACTATATGAGTATATAGTATGCTTTTTCTATAAGTCATAACACATCAAAATTATAGAGTCAACAGCACTAACATTCCGATAAACTAAGTTGTTATTTGGGTGACTTTTCTTGCATCCTGTTATCTTTTCAGAATATAATTCTGTGCACTTACTCGTTCAGTACTACTATGGGAGTCAGCCAAAGTATTGTAGCTAACCTAAGTTTTCATTTTTTTCTTTTTACCTATGAATCAGCTATCTATGAGCTGTGTTGTTATTCTTGTTTTCAGAGGTCATAGCCCATGTTTTGCTGGTCAGGTTGCAATATTCTATATTATGTGAATTTGGTTGCTAGGTGTGTCTCCTCCTGAGCAGTAGTAACACATTTTCATAGATAAGTGGCACTCTATATTTGAGGATTTCTGAAATCTTCTCATTTTTCAAGTAGATACTTGATCATTGCTGGTAGATAAGATAATATGCCAAGTTGAAATAGCAATGCAAGTAATATTGATGGGGCTATGATATGATTAATATCACAAGGTATCAGGACATCATAAAATAAAGAAGTGAGCTGAGTTAAGTCAAACTTTTCATTTGTATTCTTTTTAGAGAATTTCACTTTGGACCTTGGGTTTCTTTTATTAGAGGTGAATGTTTTACCAGATGACTTGACTATGACTCATTAAAACACAACTTTGGAGGAAATGTTACTGGAGCCGGTGAAATTAATATAAATAGAAGTCTTGTTTTCTTAATGGAGGTCTTTTGTTAAATTAGAAGCATTTCTAGAGGGGTCTACTGCTTAAGAATTAGAAAAAAATTTTTAAGTAATGAAAATAACTTAAGCAGGGTAAATAGAATTAATTAATTCTCATCTTATTGAGACAAAATAATGTATCACTTCTGTACTGTTTTCTGTAGCATATGTAATTCCATTGTATTTTTGTTACCAAACACAGTTATTGAATTGTATTCCTTTATAGTTTCTCAATTTATTATCTCAGAGATAAAAGCAATTAGAGTACATCAATTACAGCTAGGACCAAGGTAGTGTTTAATTATAAAAGAAAACTGAATTTACCCAGTTTTTAAATCTCCTATTTGCTTTATAATTACCAAAAGAACAATTCTGCAAAATAATTCTGTGGCTAATGACTTTGGGCAAAATTCAAGGTGAATCACCTAATAGTCTCATTAGCTCAGGTCACTGGCAAAAGCTATCCCACATCCAGATTCTAAGGCTTTTTTTTTTTTTTTTCGGTGTATCCTGAAATACAGTCTTAAATATAATTTGATTCATTATTTTAAATAATTGTTAACTGTAGTCAAGTTAAGAATTATCTCCTTTGATTGAGCACTATTATTAAACTCAAAGAAAGAAACGAGGCTTAAGCTCTCTGTGTTGACCCACTAACTTGTTCATGATGTGGTGGTATATTATCATCTGCGATCTCAGACTGTTGAGAGAAGAGCACAGGCAACCTGCTGGTAAACATTTCAGTTCTATTTGACTCCATTTAGCAACTACTTATTATAAGTTTCTACCGGTTGTCAGGGCTATAAGATTATATATATAATCTGTCCTTTAAGAATCTATGATCCGTTTGAGAGGTTATAATGAGAATGTGTATGTGTGCATGTGTTTGTATCTATATGTGATAATATAACACATATAATGATAATATAAACTAAAACTATAAATGCTATAAGAGTGATACAAAATGAAACTAGAGTTCAAAGAAGGGAATGATATCTTTTAGTTGACAGCAGAGAAGAATTTCAGGGACTAACGGTATGACAAGCAAAAATGGAAGAATAATAATAATAGCAAAAGTGGTGTGGATCATATGCGGGGAGCAGATCATAATTCTGGTTTGGCACTGGTCTTTATCAGAGGCCAGCCAATAAACATTCTGGGATTCATGGGGCATCTGATCTCTGAAATAACCACTCTGTGTGTGTGGCATGAAAGCAGTCTTAGATAATACACAGAGACAAGACTATGCATGTTGATAGTCAGCATAAAAAATAGTACAGAAGGGTGAGTTTGTAACCAATAATACATAAATGAATAAGTTTGGCTGTATTCCAATAAAACTTTATTTATAAAAATGATTATAGTATGGATTTGTCCCATGGGGTGAGCTGTAGTTGACCAATGCCTAGTTTAGTGGCTCAAAATATGTGTCAGTGGGAGATAAAATAAACTGGGCTAGATTTTTAAGTGTCTTGAACATCCTGGTTAGGAATCTGTGCTTAAGTCAGTGGTAAATAGAGAGCCATTGTTGTTATTGAGTAAGGAGAATTAAAAAGCCATAGCCAATATTATGTCATGCTTGTTAAATACTAGATACCATAGTATATACTTTCTAAGATGGAATTTGAAACAAAGTTAACTGGCTAATATGGAGATTTCCCTTGAATTGGCCTCTTTCTGAGTTCCCCTTATATCATACTACTGAGCAAAAGCCTTTGTTTTAAAGCCTACATATTTCTAAATCTACCCAGAGAACTTTGTAGTTTATTAACATAAACCAAATAAACTAAATGAGAATTTATGATATTCCTATGATATGATATAATTGCTGTGACATGGTAATTCTATGATATCATGTGCCAGATAATGTGCTGACTATTATGGATGCAGAGATGATAAGGCATCAGACCTTGCTTCATGGAGCTCATAGCCTAGTAGAGCATAAAGATATTTAAATAATTACAATATTAACTGGCACACAGCAGGATGTGCAAACTGAAATTGTACTAATTATAAGGAAGTGATTCTGTTTAAAGAGGTCAAGAAAAGCATCACAAAAGAAGTAATATTTAAGATGATGTCGAAGAATTTTTAAGCATATGTCTCCAGGGATTAAAATGAGAATATTCCAAGAGAGTATACAAAACACTTAGGTATCAAAGTTGATTACATGTGGCAACTGGTTCTGTGTAGCCTTTGTAACTTAATGTAAACAATTTTAGCTAGGCATAAAGTTACTAACTAGGTAACAAAAGGCAAGGAATATAAAAAGAAGAGTAATTTACTACAGAGGTAGTAATTATAGGATTTAAAACTAGAGGAATAATAGGAAAAAATTAGAAACATTAAAACCTAGAAATTTGGAAAAGTTTCCCTGTAGACCTGGGGTTCAGACATCTGAGGACAGGGCAGGTGGGTAGCTAGTACTGGTGTCTCTGAGGGGCCCACTGTAAGGCTGGATGTGCAAATGGTAGAGAATGTGCAAACAGAATTCAGCTGCCTTTTTTTTTTTTTTTTTTTTTGTATATTTTGTATTTTTCTGAAGCTGGAAACAAGGAGAGACAGTCAGACAGACTCCTGCATGCGCCCGACAGGGATCCACCCGGCACGCCCACCAGGGGCAAACTCTGCCCAACAGGGGGTGATGCTCTGCCCCTCCGGGGCATCGCTCTGCCACGACCAGAGCCACTCTAGCGCCTGGGGCAGAGGCCAAGGAGCCATCCCCAGCGCCTGGGCCATCTTTGCTCCAATGGAGCCTTGGCTGCGGGAGGGGAAGAGAGAGACAGAGAGGAAGGGGGGGGTGGAGAAGCAAATGGGCGCTTCTCCTATGTGCCCTGGCTGGGAATCGAACCCGGGTCGCCCGCACGCCAGGCTGACGCTCTACCGCTGAGCCAACCGGCCAGGGCCCAGAATTCAGCTGCTTTTAAAGAACCTTCCCCTTCTCAAGCAAAGAAGCATTGCTAGGGTGCTGTTCACAGTAACAGGAAGCAACCAGGAAGTAAACAGGAAACAAGGAGTGATTTCTTACTCCTTCTTTGGTATTGCAGCCTCCATCTATTGTGTCTCCTATTGGCAGAACTTAAAAAGCCGACTCTGGAGTGCAGTATTCTTTCAAATTGTCAGAGGGGTATAAAGTAAAGCATAGGAAATACAGTCAACAATATTATAATTACTATGTGTAGTACCAGGTGAGTACTTGAAATATTGGAGTGATCACTTTGCAAAGTGTATGAATGTCTAACCACTATGCTATACACCAGAAACTGATTCAAAATGATCTTGGATGCAAACTGTAATTGAAAAATAAATTTTTATTTTTTAAAGAAATGGAAAAAAAGATCATCAGATTTATATGGAACTATAAAAAACCCCGAATAGCTAAGGCAATCCTAAGAAAAAAGAATGAAGCTGGGGGCATTACAATACCTGACTTCAAATTATATTATAGAGCCACGATAATCAAAACAGCATGGTACTGGCAGAAAATTAGACACTCAGACCAATGGAACAGAATAGAAAGTCCAGAAATAAAACCACATATATGTGGTCAAATAATTTTCAATAAAGGGACCAACAATACACAATGGAGAAAAGAAAGCCTCTTCAACAAATGGTGCTGGGAAAACTGGAAGGCCACATGCAAAAGAATGAAACTTGACTACAGTTTGTCCCCTTGTACTAAAATTAATTAAAAATGGATCAAAGACCTAAATATAAGACCTGAAACAATAAAGTACATAGAAGAAAACATAGGTACTAAACTCATGGACCTTGGTTTTAAAGAGCATTTTATGAATTTGACTCCAAAGGCAAAGGAAGTGAAGGCGAAGATAAATAAATGGGACCACATCAGACTAAGTTTTTGCTCAGCAAGAGAAACTGACAACAAAATAAACAGCTAACTAAATGGGAGATGATATTTTCAAACAACAGCTCAGATAAGGGCCTAATATCCAAAATATACAAAGAACTCATAAAACTCAACAATAAACAAACAAACAACCCAATAAAAAAATGAGAACAGGATATGAACAGACACTTCTCCCAGGAAGAAATACAAATGGCCAACAGATATATGAAAAGATGCTCATCTTTATTAGCTATTAGAGAAATGCAAATCAAAACTACAATGAGATACCACCTCACACCTGTTAGATTAGCTATTATCAATAAGACAGGTAATAACAAGTGTTGGAGAGGCTGTGGAGAAAAAGGAACCCTCATCCACTGCTGGTGGGAATGCAAAGTAGTACAACCATTATGGAAGAAAGTATGGTGGTTCCTCAAAAAATTGAAAATAGAACTTCCATATGACCCAGTAATCCCTCTACTGGGAATATACCTACTTAACTCAAAAACACTGGTACGTAAAGACACATGCAGCCCCATGTTCACTGCAGCATTGTTCACAGTGGCCAAGACATGGGAACAACCAAAAAGCCCTTCAATAGAAGACCGGATAAAGAAGATGTGGTACATATTCACTATGGAATACTACTCAGCCATAAGAAATGATGACCAGATCATTTACAACAAAATGGATGGATCTTGATAACATTATATGGAGTGAAATAAGTAAATCAGAAAAACTAAGAACTGCATGATTCCATACTTAAGTGGGACATAAAAATGAGACTAAGAGACATGGACAAGAGTGTGGTGGTTACGGGGGGTGGGGGAGAGGGAGGAGAGGGAGGGAGATGGGGGAGGGCAGGGGCACAAAGAAAACCAGATAGAAGGTGACGGAGGACAGTTTGACTTTGGGTGATGGGTATGCAACATAATTGAATGACAAAATAACCTGGAGATGTTTTCTTTGAACATATGTACCCTGATTTATTAATGTCATCCCATTAAAATTAATTTTAAAAAAGAAATAAAAAAAAATAAAAAGAAAGAAAAAAAAGTTTTTTAAAGGGAGACTCTAGCAATGCAGTAATGCTATCTGCAAGGGCTCTTTGCAAAGTCCCAGCCTCAACATAACAAAGCCAACTGTATAGAAGGGTGGATTTGGAGCTGAGAGACAGAAGTGTAGTAACTAGCACCTTCAGTATATCTAGTTTATAAGCAATATATTTGAAAATTAGGCCCTGGTCAGAGCACATACAGGAACAGCTCAATGTTTCTGTCTCTCTCTCTCTCTTTCAAAAAAAAAAAGAAAGAAAGAAAGAAAGAAAGAAAGAAAGAAAGAAAGAAAGAAAGAGAGAGAAACAAAGAAAGAAATTAAGAAAGAAAGAAATTAAGAAAGAAAGAAAGAAAGAAAGAAAGAAAGAAAGAAAGAAAGAAAGAAAGAAAGAAAAATGAAGAAAGAAAGAAACAATGAAAATTAGGTAGGATGTGTTGTTTCCTACCAGAAGAGGGGGTTAGAATTTGTTCTGTAGGCAGTGGAACTACTTGACTAGGAATGGAAGAATTACTATAGAATCATTCCTGGTTTTATAACATAGTGTATTCTCAGTCCTGGCAGAAGTTTGCTAGTGTTCTGTCTTCAGAATGGCTTGGTAATAGTAACAAGTGTTCTGTATGTTCTTGAAGAGTTACCACTAATAAGGGATGCTAAAAGGTGGCATAACAATGACTTTGTCATATGTTTTGAAGCTATTAGTGACTATAGTATTAAAATTGTTTTCACTGAGGGGTAATCCACTGCTGACTCAGTGACTCTGCAGATTTTAGCATTTGTCCTTCTATTTGTAAGCTGAAGCTATTTTTAGTTGAACTGTTTTAGAGAATTCTTTGTTCAAGATGCTAAATGCTCAGGCTAGGCTGTGTATTTTCTATGCAAGACAGAGAAATAATAAGAACAAAGGAGAAGAGAGGTGAGCAAATCATGACAGTAGAGCTGAGCAGAACAAAGATGTATGGTCAGTGAGTGTCCCAAAGAATTAACACCTTCATTTGTCTTCTCCAAAAATATTACACTGGACTGAGAAAGACTAGGAAACATTTAAAAGAGTTTGGAATTGAACAGACCTTAGGCTGAACCAAGAAAGATTAAAAAAGACTTAAAAGAGTTAATAATGGAGGAGGGGGGATTTGAAGAACTCTTCTACATAATTCCAAGGATAAGGATAAATCCCATTCTTACTCATTAACTTGATTTTTTAATAGCTTAAGGTTTTCATATAATTTTAATAAGGGCATTTAGAATGTGATGGGCTAGCAGAAGATTGAAACTAATAAATAAATTCAAAATTGTTAATATAGGCTGATGGTCTTTGTTATTCTCAATGGTTGCCCTATTCTTTTTCCATGACAAATTTTTAAAAATAATTATTAATGCTTCCAAATAATCTTAAAAGAACTAAAAAAATCTAAAGCACAATTATTTCTTCAGTATCGAATATTTTTCTATGCCTTGTGTGTCATCATTTAATGGACTTGATATTAATAAATTATTACAATAGAATCTAATAACAGTGAATTCCTAAGTGACAAGAACAAATTTTCATTGAAATGAGAACATATATTATGTTCAGAGACAGGGTCTTGAATTGAAGATCACCACTCTATTAAAATAAAAAATAATGAAAATGATACTTGAAAAGAAAAACATGTCAAGTGGAAGCATGCTATTAAGTATAGATTAATCTAAAAAAAATTTTCTATTAACTCTTCATGTTACTGAGGATTTAAGATGTCAGTATTTACTCCTAAAATATATCAGAGAGTATTAGGTGACCTGTCTTAGAACTATAGGTAATTTGACTTGCTTTGATTTGAAGCCTTTGATAGAAACCTATTTACTTCTAATAAACAGACAAAAAAAAAAAATCCCAAAATACAAACCCTAATTAAAAAGCACAGTTAATGACCACGATAGTAAGCTATAAAATGAAAGATGTGTGAAGAAGAGACACAGCATTTGTCCCCCCCCCCCCCAGTTTATATACTGAAATGATAATGCCCAATGTGATAGTATTAGGAGAGGGACCTCTGGGAGGTGCTTAGGCCATGAGATTAGTGACCTTATAAAAGACCTCACAGAGATCCCTCACCCTTTCCACATGTGAGGATATAATGATAAGTCTGCAATCTAGAAGAGGGTCCTCATTGGACCATGCTTGTATCCTTATCTTATTCTTGCAGCCCCTGAGAGATATACATTTCTGTGTTTATAAGTTACCCAGTCTGTGGTATTTTGTTATAACAGCCTGAACAGACTAAGATGCTTGGGTTTACCACTGTATAGAATAAATGGCTAATGGTCACCCAGTGTTTCTCACCTACCTGAAAAAAGCAAGATTGGTGAAATAATTGATGGGCCCAGTGCAACATGAAAATGTGGACAGCTTTTTCAAAATGATGAAGAATTTCAAGATGATAACCACGCAGCATTAAGCTAAGCATGGAGCTCTGTGCATTTGCACAGCTCACATGCCCATGAAACTGGACCTACAGGGGATAGGTTAGGATTTGTTTCTTCATCTTGTTAATTTACTCATTTTGATAGCATATATTTAGCATGCTATGGCCTTGTAGTCAGTGCTAGGTATACTACAGGAAATGAAATAGTTAAGTGCTCTGTTCTTAGGACCTTTGTATTTTGTCTATGTGGTTGTAGATATTGGGAAGATTAGATGATGTGGTTGTGTTCTTTCTCTAAGCATTTCCAAACCACATTTCAGAAGTCTTGAGACTGCTAGAGTCAACACAGGGTAAAATATTTATTTCATTAACATGTATGTTTATAATACTGACTGCTCCAGCACTTACTCCTGTATAGTCATCCTAGGAATCTGTCGTCCTAAGAGCAAAAAAAAAAAAAAAAATACCCAATTATTTTTAGTCTGTGGGGCCCATCTACTTTTACTTACGTGTTTGATGTATGCATACCAGTTTCCCACTTTCATCAAGAATTCCTTCTACAGCATGGGATGAGAAATACAACACATTCATTTGGGTTTCAGTTCTTAGGTCCCTAAGAATATTAACATAATTGATTAACCAAAAGACATTTTCTGAGTACCTGCTCTGTGTCTGGCACTGTACCAGCTACTGTGAAGGTTACTGAGCTGGTACAAAGACATATAGGAGATCAGGCACAGATGACAAGATCAGAATCCCAAAGGGTCAACATTGAAAAATGTTATAAGTGAGAGCAGTAATGTCCTTATTGTGCACTGACCCTGTGCTAAATTCATCCATAAATTCTGTCATCTACTTTCACATATTTTATTTCAATTTAGTGAGGTACTTTGTATTACTAAAGATCAAATGGAAAAGTAACTTTGTCAAGGTCATACAACTAACAAGTGTCAAATTAAGTGGCATTTAAGTGCTAAGTGGAACATCTTTTTGAACTAGCTTAGTTGGGAAAGTCTTCATGAAGGAGGTATTACTGGAATTGAGGGATGTTCCCTTTTGATGCCCCTTTGTCTGAGAAGGCCCCTGCCCCTCCTATCCAATGTGTGGGGCCATGTTTGTAACAAGAGACACCATGTGCCCTTTGTGACCTCCATTGTTTGAGCTAAATTTATACCTGATTCAATGTGGAGCCATTAGATTCTCTCTCTTGGAAACTTAAAATCTGGACTCAATTTAATTATCCTTGGTTTTCTGGGAAGTAATATAAAAACTAGGGCTTTTATGTTTGCTTTTTTGCATTTGAAAGTGGAAAAATCAGTCTGAGGTAGGAACAAGGAAGAGGGGGAAAAGAGCCTTGTAAAGATAGAAAGAAAAGAAAGAAAGAAAGAAAGAAAGAAAGAAAGAAAGAAAGAAAGAAAGAAAGAAAGAAAGAAAGAAAGAAAGAAAGAAAGAAAGGGAGAAAGAGAAAGAAAGAGAGAAAGAGCAAGAAAGACACACACAGAGAGAAAGGCACAGAAAAGGGCAGAAAGAGATACACACAAACTCACATGCACACTGAGCACAGAGAGAGAGAGAGAGAGAGAGAGAGAGAGAGAGAGAGAGAGAGAGAAAACAGAGACAGAAAAAGGAGAGAGAGAACTGAGAAGTAAAAGTGGCCTTTTCACTGACACAGACCCTAAGTGACTATCATCTACTATCTGTATGATAACCAAGATAAGTTTCCAGTGTGGACCAAGGAGTTGTTTATTATCTCCATATTCTCTGAAACTCAAAACCCATTACCCCCTATTTTACAATTTTTTGGATTGATTTTACACTATGTATGTAGAAGTATATTTTTTATCTTCTTTCCATATTTTTTCTGTTCCTCTATAGACCTTCACAGCTGCTATTTATTTGGGTGTTTTTTAATAGTTTGAAAAATATTTAGGCATGTTTACCACAAGTGGGAATCTGGAGGCAGTTTATGTATACATATATATTGACACATTTCTTTTTTGAATCTGGTTACTAATAAACATATTAATTTATAATTTTATATATCAGATTATTAATATACTATAGCAGTTCATAATAACTCATTTTATTTCCATCAAGATCTTCCTGTCTTTGAAAACCAATGCTGTTCTTTGAAAGTAACATTTAGTAAGATATGATTAAGAAGTCAAATGCCACATAATTCTGCAAAGGCTTTAGTTTCTATGGAAATAACTAAGTAGAACTTAATTCCCTTATCAGGCACTAAAAGCTTAAAATGATTCATATGAAATTGACAAATGCAGTCATAGGTTCCTCTTATCAGAAGAGAGCATCATCTTGCTTGTCCTTTCATTGTTGAAATTGCTCTGCTTTGCTTTGAAGTGCGTTCCCTGCAATGCAGGGTAGAGCTCTTTCTAAGTTGGGACACATTCTTCATGGCCTGAGGTTTGGGGAAGCATTTGCATGGATCCTTATTTAGTTGAGTATTGCTCATACAGCTTCCTTTAATACTGAAAAATAGATCAATGCAGATCTTAGAACAGGTGTGTGAGTATAGACTGTACTTTTCCATCATCATGTGCCACTTTTTAGGGACTTCATGGTTATTTCTTGCTAGGTAAATATTTTGCATATCATGTATTTGTTGGAAATCTTCTGCTCTGGTCTATGAGTTGGCTATATACTAAATATATCATCAAAACTTTTCAGAGAGATCCAGTTAAAGGATCGAGTGTTTGTGGAACAGCAGGAAGGTCATCAGCCTTATAGGGAACTAAACAATATTGTGATTGTGAGGAAAACTTAGAAGTCAAGGTGTCACATCTTGAAACATACCCAAATTACTGACTGTTGGTAACAGATTCAAAGTTAGGTGAACTCTAAGTAGATAATCAAAGGTTAAATCCAAATAGGTCCAAGGAGAGGTGGAGGACAGAGATGTTGTATATGGCTTTGATCTGAAGATTTGTCTCAGAAGAATTCTTCACACCTAATCCCAAACAGACCCTTCCAGATTTACTACTGTTTGTTATGCTATAGTCTGGGGGTTTCAAGAATTGATAATGGGATGTGAGGGCGATCTGGCTGCGACATCTGTCACCCCATTGATCGCCAGGGTTGATTCAGCTGATCGGGCTGGCTAGGCGGGTGTGCCCTTCCTCCCTCACCTCTCCATGTGCGTCCCTCCCGAAGCTGCACGCTCGGTCGAAGAGGACGACCTTCCCCGCTGGTATACAAGTAGCTGCACTCCCCTGCTAGAACCTCCAAACAAGTCTCAAGAATTGATAATGCTCTTTAGATAACCTTGAACACACACATATTTGGGATCTGTTGCACATCTATCTACTGTTATACTTTTAGAATTTGTCTTTCTGTCTTTGTAACAATTAGAAGCAGTACATTTTAGAAAAAAAAATAGTTTTCTATGTCATATCTCCCTTCTAAATGGATATAAAATATTTATTTAAAATGTTCAAAATTGACCTGTTTTTGGTGGTTTTTTCCTTCCTTCCTTCCTTCCTTCCTTCCTTCCTTCCTTCCTTCCTTCCTTCCTTCCTCCCTCCCTCCCTCCCTCCCTTCCCTTCCCTTCCCTTCCCTTTCTTTTCTTTCCTTTCTTTCAACATAATAGGCTCTCTTTTCTAACCAGATGGCATGGCCACACTCACAAGGAGCAAGTGTAAATAAACCAGTGTTTATAAAGTCTCGTGTGATGAATAAAGGGAGAGGTGCACTGATCAGAGAAAGTCTGTCATATCATTTGTGCAGTGTGTGTATTACAATGAATACTTTGTAAAACTTGAAGGGCACATAATCTTTCTTGTGAGGCACCACCATCATCACCTCCTGTCTCCATGCCTTTATATATGCTCTTCCCTCTCTGGAAAATTCTCATCCTCATTTGATTTCCCTATTAACTTCTACAAAATCCATATCAATTGTTACTTCCTCTGTAAAGTTCTTCCTGAACTCTCTAGAAACTGGTAGTCACTCTCTTCAGGACCAGCAACCAATTACTTACAGTGTGATACAAATTATTAAGGCATAGAGATAATTTTACTCTTGAAGTTGGGTAATATGCCTTGATCATCTTTGCCACATTAGCACCTATAACTGTGTCACATAGTAGATGTTCAATATATACTTTTTGAATGAATACACAAGTGATTTATTACATAAATTATGGTTTGGCCTTTTAATAAAAATCTTTGCAGGTATTAGGAATTATGTGGAAAAGTATTTCTAATGTAATATAAGTGATGACTGCAGGTTATAAAATAGTATTTTCAGTATGATCCCAAATATGTTCATAAATATATATACAGTGTGTCCATAAAGTCATGGTGCACTTTTGACCGGTCACAGGAAAGCAACAAAAGACAATAGAAATGTGAAATCTGCCCCAAATAAAAGGAAAACCCTCCCAGTTTCTGTAGGATGATGTGGCAGCATGTGCGCATGCACAGATGATGACGTAACACTGTGTATACAGCGGAGCAGCCCATGGCCATGCCAGTCGAGATGTGGACGGTACAGAGGAAAGTTCAGTGTGTTCTGTGGCTCGCTAAATTTGATACCGTAACCAAAGTGCAATGTGAATATCAGTGCATTTACAACGAAGCGCCACCACATAGGAATAACATTTCTCGGTGGGATAAGCAGTTGAAGGAAACTGGCAGTTTGGTGGAGAAACCTCGTTCTGGTAGGCCATCAGTCAGTGATGAGTCTGTGGAGGCTATACGGGATAGCTACCTAAGGAGCCCTAAAAAATCTGTGCGTGAGCCCACATCGAACTGCACTGAATAGGTATGAAACTGGGAGGGTTTTTCTTTTATTTGGTGCAGATTTCACATTTCTTTCATCTTTTGTTGCTTTCCTGTGACCGGTCAAAAGTGCACCATGACTTTACGGACACACTGTATATGGACAGAAAAAAACTCTAGAAAGATATAAACACACTAAAATGTTACAGTATTTGATTTTTGGTAGTAGTGTTTCAGATGATTTAGTTATTTTCTGAATTCTTACACTGAGTGTACCTTTTGTAGTCGAAGAAAAAATATTAATTATAAACAAATGCAAGTCATTTACTAGTCCTGACTGTCTAGACAGAAAATTCCCTTTATGCTATTACTTGGCTGTCATTTTTAATCCCGTGTGGCATTTTACTTTGCTTGACCAGGTAGTATTTTGACATGGTGACTGCCCTACTGTCCTAGAAGCCAATTGTACAAATGAATGTCCACTGTGAATTCTTTCTAGTTTAGAGATGTTCTAATAATTATAAATTAGAATAGAGCATATGATATTTTGTCTAAGAGTGCAGTTTAAACAGGGAGATAAAACAAGTGAAGACAGAGAAGAGTGGGACATTAGGGTTTGTGGCATCATTCACTTAACCCTTCTATGATGTTTTAATTTTTAATTTTCTAAAGGAATAAGTCCTAAAGTAAATAGCAGCCTTTCTATTTTGTGCTATTGCTTTGACTGTTGTTTTTATAAAAACTGCATTTTTGCCATTTCAGAGAAGGATTAATACCCCCACATCTCATTATTGTGCCATTGTTCCCTGATGGTTTCTTTGTTTGCACATTGTAATTATGGATAGCATTAATTGCTCACGAAACTACCATTTCTCCTTGTTATTTGTCCATATATTTCAAATACCCATGATAAGTTTTCCATGTTCTGTATAGTGAAGATTCTATTTGTGTGTGTGTTTTCCCCACTATCACAATGCATTTGTCTTCTGCATTGCCCTGCATAGGGTTAGAGCAATTTGTAAATAATCAGCATTATTATTTTGGAGCAGAGCCGAGTATGGGTTTCAGTGTAAATCTCCTCACAGCATTTTTTGCCATAGTGGCAACATTTATTTTTCCAGAGATGCCATAATTCTGGGTTGCATTTGTTGCTTCCTTGGCTACCAAATGTCTCATCATTGCAAACTGATGGCAGTAAAATTGACCTTTATTATTGCCTTTTTACTTGCTTAACTCAGAGGATTGACAGCATTTTATTTTGTTACCACATTGCCTGTTAATGGGAGCTATAAAAGAATGACTGGATTCTACATATCCTTTTTATTTTCTAATGGCTTCGACATTATTGACCAACTGCACTTTTAGATTTTAAGATTGCTGCTGGATAATTCAGGAAGAAGTTTTTTGTTTTTTTTAAAACCAATGCTCCTTCCTTTTCAAATGCACATTTCACTGTGTAAAGTCAAAATAATTAAATGCTTGTTACAAATTTGGGCACTTAAAATGACAAAATTATTGCTTGCCGAATAATGGAAGAAAAAAAAAATCTAGAAATAAATACCCCCAAATCTTACAAGGTAATTCATACTGCTTCATCTGTAAATAATGAGAATTTAATGAGGCTCATATTCCAAAACCTCTCATTTCTAAGTGCATAGTGCATTTATTTTCATGTTGATTGTCTTTCTCATTGCATTGTTCGGATGATGTTCACAGAGGAAAAGTTACACTCTTTAGGCTGGAGGTGACAGGTAGCCTGCGGAGGCCCAGTCTGCAGCCTGCCAGAAGTCCTTGCGAAATGGAAGGAGGACACTCTGGGTTTCAATCCTGGGCTGTAAGGGCTGAGTCTTTCTTTGTTGTTATCAGCGAAAAGGAGAAGAACTGTTTCTGGAGGCATGGAGTTGAGTGAACTCCAGAGGAGTGGTTGTGAGGGCCTGCGTGGGTTTTCATACCTCATCTCCTTCTGATTGAGTAGAAACAAGAGACAACTGGCGAGGCCTGAGTGTGAGATGTTGGCCACTGCAGGGAGGGAAAAGCGGCAATTTCAGTCCACAGACCCTGTCTCTAGTAACTCTACCAGTGAGCATGCCTGTTAACTTGCTGCCATTTTAAGAAGTAGTATTGTACTGACTGTCCAAATTTTTTTTGGTTTTCAAAGAGGCAGGCTTTTATTTTTAATCTATGTCCCCTCTTTCTCTTCCCACAACAGCATTTCATTTTCTGAATCTTTTGATTTGTAACCTGAAATACCACTAAATAAATAGTTGTTTATGCTTTTGAATTAGTTTTTAGATATTTCATGTTATGCATTTTTACCTTTTAATTTTTAGTATAAAAAAGTAATGATTTGTATAGTTTAAAACAAAATCTTCTAGACTCTTCACAAAGTCAGGTGGTGAGGGAAAAAAATCTTCAAAAGTCTCAAAACACTCAAGCAAAAAGAAAAATAAAGATCCAAGTACACAATACTAAAAATAATTTTAAAAACAATTTAACAAAAGATATACTGAGAAGCATTATTTTCATCTTTTCCTCTTCTCATTTTCTAGCCCCATGTGTTATAAAGTACACAATCCACAGTTCTGCAGGTTTTTGTAGAGGCATGCAGTCCAAATAAGTTTTTGAAAAGCTTTATTAAAGGAGGAAATTTATTAAATATATTGGCCGCATATATCTTACACGGGGTAGTTGCAAAGTCCCAAATTGTGTGTTTCATTAATATTCTAGGGGTTGGTTATATACCATTAATTATACATGGGCAGGGAAATAACCTGACATCACGGTGTAAGCCTATACCTTTGTCCAGAGATACATACATTAACTACATGCTTTCAGGAGGGGAGAGGTAGTTTCCATGGGAACAAATGCCTGTAAATGGTTCATTAGTATAAGAAAAGGTTTAATTTAATTTTTTTTCTCCCTACACCTGGCTAGCTATTCACCCATTTCCCCATAAGTATGGGAGAAGGTCAGAGAATCCAAGTCTCCTTCCTCTTCTGCATTTACAACAAAATGCCATCGGCCATCTTGGTTTTATGCTAATCACAAGTACAGAAATCATTTACAAAACCCCTCTGTACGCTTAGCCCAAATTAACAAAATGTTCTTTAAGCTTCCTAAAATATTAATATTAATTCTGTGGCCTTTGGTACCTTACAACACACGTGCCCTAGAGATAATCAATAGCTTGTAATTTTTCATGTTCATGTACCATTGCGAATTTTACTAGCTCCATACTGAAAAACTCTTAGGCAATTTTCAAATGTTTGTGATTACAACCAATATTGTAATGAATAAGTTTGTGTATACATTATTTTATTTTTTAATATTTTATTTATTAACTGATTTGAGAGAGAGAGAGAGAGAAACATCAATTTTTTGTTCCATTTATTTATGCAACTGTTGGTTGAGTCTTCTATGTGCCCTGACCAGGAATAGAACCCACAACCCTGATGTGTCGGGATGACTCTCTAACCAACTATGCTACTGTCATGTGTGCTGTTGTATCTGTAGGATAAATTTCCAGGGTCAAATGCTAAATTCATTTATTATTTTGTTAAATATCCCTCAAAATTGCTCTGTAGGGCACTTCCAATAGCAGTACATGCAAGTGCTCTTTTCCCTACAGCCTTGCCAATGGAGCATTTTGTTAAAATGCTGGTTTTGGGCCCTGGCCCGTTGGCTCAGCGGTAGAGCATCGGCCTGGCGTGCGGGGGACCCGGGTTCGGTTCCCGGCCAGGGCATATAGGAGAAGCTCCCATTTGCTTCTCCACTCCCCCCTCCTTCCTCTCTGTCTCTCTCTTCCCCTCCCGCAGCCAAGGCTCCATTGGAGCAAAGATGGCCCGGGCGCTGGGGATGGCTCCTTGGCCTCTGCCCCAGGTGCTAGAGTGGCTCTGGTCACGGCAGAGCGACGCCCCAGAGGGGCAGAGCATCGCCCCCTGGTGGGCAGAGCGTCGCCCCTGGTGGGCGTGCCGGGTGGATCCCGGTCGGGCGCATGCGGGAGTCTGTCTGACTGTCTCTCCTTGTTTCCAGCTTCAGAAAAATAAAAAAAAAAAAAAAAAAAAATGCTGGTTTTGCAAAATCAATAGGCAAAAAGGGTATGCCAGAGTATTTAAATTTGTATCACCTTATTAGTCATGAGGTTCATCTTTTCATAAGTTCATTTTTATATTGCTAATTTTTGTTAACTCTCTGTCTATGGCCTTTGCTCATGTTTCTGTTGGGTTGCTAGTCTTTTTCTTACTGACTTCTAGGATTTCTTTAAACATTGGACTATTAGCATTCCTTTTACATTTATCATTTGACATTTGTCTTTGTTTACAACAACGCTGATGTTTTGTTTGTTTATGCTTGTTTTGCCTAGCAGACATTTTTAATTTCCATGTGATCAAATTTGTCAATCTCTTCTTTTATGATTTCTGAATTTTGAGACCCATTTAACAAATTTTTCTAGTGATCTTTGTAATTCACTCTTAATTTCTTAGCTGGTCTTTTTTTTTTTTCTTTTTCTTTTTTCTTTGTATTTCTATCATGAGGTCTGATTTTTTTATTTTATATCCTCCTGTTTGCATGAGGCTTATTTCCTGATCTCTTTGCAATCCCAATTACTTCCTTAGATGTTTCTTAATTCATATTCACAACTTTCATCTTCTCTTTGGTAGCATTTTATCGTGGGTTTTTAGCTGTAGGAATACTGCTTTGCTCTTTATATATTTTTATCTATATGGGATATATTCCTTTCTTACTATGCATCGTTTTCCTGGATTACTGCGAGAAGAATTCTGCAGTGTGCGGGTGTCCAGGCACTTTGGAGGGTGTCCAAGCATAAACATATATATACACACACATACTGTTTCACCTCCCTCCCACCTTTTTGAGGCTGTACAGCTATGATTTTCAGCTCTTGTGCTGCAAGAATTTTTAAAACATGTAATAATACCTGACTGTTTAGTCAGGGGCACTGACCTCTTTTCCCTTAGATTGTCAAATGGAATAATGAAAACAGCCAATATAACAATAGCCTTCCAGTGTAAATGAGTCAAAATTATACCATTATACCTATTCTTTTTTTTTATCAGATCGTGAAAAAATATACCTTTTGGTGTGCTGCAGAATTTTAGTAATTCGTTTTTGTGTGCCATGAGATGAGAACGGTTGAAAATTGCTGCTGTCCGGCCAGGGCCTAGAAAATATTTTTGAAGAGTCTGTCAGAGATTTGCCCCCAGAGGGTCCTGTGGACATTTCCTGGACTTTCTCTCTCTGTTTCCCTCGCTGACAGTGCCCTGTGCATCCTCAGAGCTTTTCACAGCAGCCTCTTCTCAGGCAGGACCTTCTCTTTCTGGCAAATGTCATTTCTGGATCTTTCTGAACTCTCATACCACTAGGCCCCCTCCTATTTTTCCTGACACACACTCAAGACTTCTCAAATAGGCTTGCTGGTCAGATAAAACTTGAGCCATGCCCTCTTACAACCTGGAGTTCGTGGGTATTATCTTTGTTACTCTGGATGGTTTCTAAGGCAAAGAGGTGGGAGATTCCTTTTTAGCTTCCACTATTCTCCTACTAGAGCTAGTGTTAATTTTGTTTTGGTTTTTGCTTCTCTTCCTGGTATTTCTTTTAAGGATCTGGATGGGTGTTTCGATTTTTGGCGATTTCCCTCATAGCATCTAACATAGTGTAAAGTAAATGGGCAAGTGAGTGGAAGAATGTCCATGAAAATTTCTGATAACGCACGCTTCTCCACCAGGTTCAGATCTTTTGCGGCACTGGACTCTGAGGGGCCTTCAGGGGTCTGGGTGCCTGAACACTTTTCACGGTGTTCTCTCTGCACTTCATGCTGTCCAGGTCTTGTCCCTGAGTGGTTTCACAGAGTCCCATGACTACCACAGAGCAGGACTTCATGACCTAGAAGTGACCAGAAGTTTTCTATCTTTGTGGTTTATTCTGGTTTAGGGAAAGAGGGACTCCCAAGGCATTGGCTAGTCTGGGAATTCACTGGGTTGCACAATAGTATTTATACTTTTCATTTGCCTTTTTCCCCATCTAAAGTTTTAGACCATTTACATTGTGGTAGGTATTGAGCTACAAGCACAAATGCTTTATATAACTAGCCAATGCTCAAACTTGGCTATAGAAAATTCATACACCTTTCCCAAAGGCATATGGCTAACAAATAGCAAAACTGGGATTTGAACTTAGGCAGTCTGACTCTAGAGCTCTGTTGCCAACACATGCTTTATTCTTCTTTGTCATTATTTTTGACATTCATGGGAATCAAGGACTGTATGAATAGCCCCAAGATTGCACTTGAAAGTTAGACAGGTGGACAGAAAGGAAAGGAGGATTCTAGAAATATTAAGAGAGCTCTGTTTGGGTTAGGAGTAGCAGAGGTACATGTTGCTTGGTGTGTAGGCAGGAAATCTGGGTTGTTAATGGGTACAGTTTCAGTGATAATAGGGTGTAAGGACTTACTACATACATGATACTTTTCTAAGCACTTCATGCATCTACCAATTTGACCCTGACAGCACTTGTATGGAATGGGCAGTATTATTTTGGCCTAGGCCAATGAGAAATCTGAGGTCAGAAGGAGTAAGTATCTTGCCAGAGAGCACGTGGTAGTAAGTGGCAAAGCTCAGAATATTTCCCAGGCAATAGAGCTCCGGAGCACACTTTCTTACTTACCATGCTTTAGCTTTGCTCTGTGATGGCCAGCAAACATAAATGGGTTCAAGAACCCAGTGGTTTGCATTCACCCATGGTGGACTGTCAGTAGTTAAGAGATTTGATTCATAGCCTATCTCCTTGTCTCAAAAGAGAATAATAAACATTTGGACTAGCACAACCTAGAAATGTGTATATTTTTATAGAACATGAAGTAATTCTCAGGGGAATGGTAAGACCATAATTTCAACGAAAGCTGTTTAGGAACCGCTTTCATTAAAGAACATCTTCACCTTTCAAAAAGAATTACGTATACAAATAGCAGGGATGCAGCCACTTATGACATGATACATTATACAAATATTTTTGTGATATCCTCATGTCTATAACCTTTACCTCTAAAGCATATTCTTGGGCTTTCAACCAGTAATGATCTTCTGTTTCCACAACAGTCGTTTCAGAAAACAATATGCTTCTAGTAGGTAAGGTCAAGGAATATTACTTTATTTTCACTGTAGTCTTTTATCTTTTGTTGGTTTAGTTTCTAGTGATTTGTCCACAATAACAACACATGTGACTTGGACAATATCTGAGGAAAGAAAGAACCAGAGGATGGTTAATTACTTAAACAATCTGTTTCTCTTTTTCACTGAAGAAAGAGTTGTTACCCAGCTCAGGACAGCAAAGATTAAAAAAAAAAATGTGAAAGCTGAACACATCTGTTTCTTTGTTTGCCTTAAGAATAGAAGTCTCTTTTTTTTTCCTGTTAATTTCACGAGGTAAGACACTGAAGGAGTATATGCAGAGAGGCTTCAAAATAATGACACATTTCCTCCCCCACTATTATTGTCCTGCTCTCTGTTCGGGCTTCAACAATGAGCAAGCCTTTTATGTGGTGAGCACTCAGCTTGGCCTTTATAGATCTACACAAGAAATAAGGACTTTGTCCCAGAAGGTTTACAATCTAAAGCGGTTTATATTATACTTAACTAATTAAAATGTAAAAAAAAAAAGAATTCAGAATGTCCTATATATAATGTTTGCTTGCAAAAACAAATATCTTGACATGTAATTAAATTGGCAGATTTATATTGTACAATCGGTATGCTTACATAGTTATGTCTGTATGTGTGCATGTATTTATTATTGTGTTGCTTAGGGTATTATGTAGCCATTATATCAACTGTGGATGGAAGACAGATCAATTTTGGGAAAAATATAACAATTTTATCACAATGATTAATTTTTTAAAATATTGTTCTTTTTGAATATATAGACTGTGAGAGGGCATTTAATTTATAGTTGTTCAGTTAAACTGAGGACATAGTTAATTATTGAATTTTTTATATATTTTATTTCAGATTTTTTTTTAATAAATTACCACTTTCTATCTACAAACCTGTTGTGATGTGTAGGTAGCATTAACTAGCTTTTACAATTTGTTGTAAGTAGTAGCACATTTAAAAAAATTGCTGGAAGATCCCATTTGGCTATTGACTAGTGGGGACATATTTATTCATACCTCAGGCTTTCAAACACATTGTTTACACATGGACACATGTAGTTCTCTCCCTCCTCCTTTTCAGTCCCTTTATCCCTTTATCATAGTTTCTGTGCCAATCTGAAATGCCCGTTCAAGGACAACAACTAACAAAAATGATGTGGGGAGAATCTAATAAAAAAACAACCCTAGACTTATTTAAGTAGGGTGTTAGGTACTATAGGGACTACAGAGAAATACATGTGTAGTCCTTTACTGCTAAAATATACCCAAACAAACAAGAAGTTGGAGAAACAGTACTCTTAGCAGATGAACAGAAACCAGCAATTCAGTATAAAGCTACAGAGCGCCAGCTGTGCGGTCCAGATAAGGCCTGGGTGAGAACTGCTCAGAGGACGGCCTCTGCACTGTGACTGGGAAACACTTGGGCCAGGGAGATCTTTTCAGAGGAAGGAGGGCTTATGGAGGGTCTTGAAGGAAGAGTGGAATTTAAATGAGAATTATTTTCATTTAATTTAGGTAAAATATTAAGTTATGATTTATGCTTATAGACTGTTCCATGTAAATACAATTTCTAGTTCTTTAAAAGTTCATATTCATTCTCTGTCCAGCCATAACAGCCTCCAAATAATATTGAATAAAAAGAAAGTTTCAATCTTTCTGCTCTTGAATTATTGAACAGTCTGAATATTCCCCAGGCCTACTCTTTCTGAAAACACATTCCTACCATATGCAACTGTCTGAGAAAATCTACTTGTATGCAGTAGATTGCTGTTATTCATTATTCATTACAACATTATTTAGTTGAACAAACTACCAAAGAAAACTTCGTTCTGTAGGGGGAAATGTACAAACTCAGAGAACTAAATTATTTTACTCTAAATGCTTTAAAAAGAGCAAGCTTTATAGTCCTCATTATTTGGTCTGTGCTGAGGAAAACAAGTTTTCTCCAATGGAAAATAAGCCATAAAGGACAGAAGCTATGTGATCCAGTGAATTCAATAAAAGTTGGAGTTGTAGATTCTGCCAGCAATGCTCTAAATGAATAAAGATCATTGAGGTATTTATGGTCCTCAATCAAATAATAAGCATTTCTTGAGAAGTCATTCAATAAATACCCAGAACTTTTAATTTCAAGAAACCCACATTTTACCAGGCTGATTTCACACTGCATTGAATCTGACCCTCCCTGTTCCCCCAGTTGAGGTGAATAGACTTTTTTGACACCACTGTCTCTGCAAACACACTGTGGCTTGTGTTTCTTTACTCTGGGAGAAAGTCTTGGGCAGGTCCTTTAGTTTCTTTGCTCACTCTCAGGTAATGCATTTGCAATTCAGTCTAATACTCAGTTTCTAAGCTGTCATCCAATATAAACTGTCTCCCTTCCTCGACTCCCTTCACTAATTTTCTCCCCCCACCTGCTCTTCCATTTTCATGGTCCCTCTGAGTTGTGTGCCTCAGGAGGTCCATTATCCTCAGTCTAACCCATGGGAAATTCACCATCCCTTGCCTTAGCAACTCAGGTAGCCTTCCCAAAGCAGCTGCCTCTCTTTGTTCTAACATCAGACCATCATGAATGTGTGACTTCCAGTTCCTATGTCCTCAAAGTGCTAAGTAATTCTCTCAAAAAATACTTCACTTGGCTTAAGAGCATCCACTTTATCTTGCCCCATGGTAGGCATAAAACATTGACAATTCTTCCCACAGGAAACATTGACATCTCTTCTACCAGTCTTCTAGCCTGCCTCTAAGACTTTTATCTTCTATTGTTGGTAGTGAGTTAATGGTTACAGAGTTAGTTTCAAATCTCTTACTACTTGTTTTATAGGTGAGCCAGCACCTCAGTTTAGAATGGGGGACATTTAAAATATGCTTTATTGTTCTTGATCTTTGGGACAAGAAAATTAAAACAAAAAAAAACTTCATTTAACATATGTTACACATTTGCATTTTCCTTCTTAGATTAATGGGTATTGTCTTAAGTTAATTTTTTATAATTCCTTGTTATTGAGTATAAAAATATGTTGGGCAGTTTTCTATTACAAAGAAATATACTATACTGGCAATAATCTTTGAAAATAAATGCCCGGTAAAATTACAACAACAATACAATATAACAAGTAGTAAGAAATAAAAGAACTTTTGAAAGAAACAGGCTGTAGAAAGAACAGTCAGAATATGAATATTTTATTCATGCTTTTATTTATATTTTATAAAATATATATTTTATAGTGTATAAAATATTTATATTAATGTTACATATATTTATATAATATATTAATATATAATATATTTATAGATGATGATATATTATTAAGTTATATATTTAAATATTAAATATATAAAATATGTGTACCATATATAACAGTTACATCTACTCGTATATATTTTAGAAATGGGGTTTTTAAAAAATGCTGTATTTTTTAGTTTTATTTATGAGAAAGACAGGAAGGGAGAAGGTGAGCAGCATCAACTCATAGTTGCTTTCACTTTAGTTGAGCTTCTCATATGTGCTGGGCTAGTGTCCCCCTTGCTCAAGCCAGCAACTTTGAGCTTTTCATTGGGATCATGAATAATCCCCCACTCAAGCCAGGGACCTTGGAGCTTTCTTTTTTTGTATTTTTCTGAAGCTGGAAACGGGGAGAGATAGTCAGACAGACTCCCGCATGCGCCCGACCGGGATCCACCCGGCACACCCACCAGGGGCGATGCTCTGCCCCTCCGGGGCGTCACTTTGCCGCGACCAGAGCCACTCTAGCGCCTGGGGCAGAGGCCAAGAGCCATCCCCAGCGCCCGGGCCATCTTTGCTCCAATGGAGCCTTGGCTGCGGGAGGGGAAGAGAGAGACAGAGAGGAAGGAGGGGGAGGGGGTGGAGAAGCAGATGGGCGCTTCTCCTATGTGCCCTGGCCGGGAATCGAACCCGGGTCCCCCGCATACCAGGCCCACGCTCTACTGCTGAGCCAACCGGCCAGGGCCAACCTTGGAGCTTTCAATTGGTGACCTCAGCGTTCCTGGGTTGAGGTTTTATCTACTGCACCACCAGTCAGGCAGAAATGGAATTTTTTGACTGGTTCTGAAAATCTTTCAAAGAAATAGATTTGTGTGTATGTGTTTGAACACCTTTGATACAAAAATACAAGAGCTATAGTCTTCAAATAGTTTTGCAGTACAACTAAGTAACATCAGAGAAGATGAAATTTTATAAGCTGAACTTCACAGATATAAAATTAGTGGTTGGGGAAAAAAAGTGACTATCATGATTCAGTAATCACAGGCAAAGGTGGTAGCTTCTGTCTTGGTTCCTTGTGTCTTTTTGAAGTATCTCTTTCAGCTAAGAGAACTGTCATAAAATTAACTTGGTATACCAATAGAGTGACTTTTGAATCAGACCTCTAAATTATTGTCTTCTGAAATATTTACTAAAATCTTCCAATTAATAATATGCTGAACTACATATTTTTACTAAAAATATTATTATTGATAATTTTAAGTGGCTACAAAAAGTTTTTTGAACTGATCATGAAATAATGTTTAAAATTATGATTAAGTTAACTGTGTATCATTATTTTTAAAGCTTTGTTATGTGTTTTACATTGATATATTATTAATATAGTCATTCATGGATAAAATAAATAAACTACTAAGTAAATGTATATGCAAGCAGTAGCGGGTGTCCCTGTACACTAATGTATACGTAAGAGGAAAGCAAAGTTTGGAGACCACTGATCTTCGTTAGCTGGAGGAACTGCTCTGAAATGCCCGCCCATCCCCTCCATGGCCCTCCTTACCTCTATTCTTATGGCTCTGTACTGCTTCCAGCAGAGATTTCCAGCATAGATTAGTATGACACACAAGGCGTGCATGGTCTGACTTTTGTTTCTTTTCTCCTCTCTTCTCTGGCTGTGTTCTCTCTGCATCCTTCCTTCTCTATATACTGAACTCTTTACAAATAGTTCCCAAAATGTACAACACTCTCATATTTTGTTGTCTCCATATTTTTGCAAATATTGCTACCTCAGCCTGAAACTCACACTTTTATCATATCACTTATTCCTCCCTCACACCCCTGTCTCTGTCTGTGTCTGTTTTACTTTGAGACATTCCCCAAGATGTGCCTAACTCATTTTTTCTAGCTCCAACATAGAGGGTACCTATCGCCTTGTGTCAGGTAATACCTATCACTCTGTGTAAGGTGGTACCTATCACCCTTCTTAAAATAACACCTTTTGCTAATGTTCCTTCTTCATTAGACTGCAAGTTCCTTGTGGGAACAATATAGGTGCAGTGTCTCTGCACTTCTGGAACCTTGGCTGTATACATTAATTTTTAATAATAATAATAAACATTTGCTTAGTTTATTTTTTTACCATGGGACAGACACTTTATATAAGGTGGTTTATGTAAGCCTCATAATAGCTTCATGAAATATATATTACTAATCCAATTTTACAGATGGAAAAACAGCCAAAAGGAGATAAATAATTTACCAAAAGAAACACTGATATTAAGTGGCATAAGTGGGGTTTAAATTGGGCAGTTTAACTCTAGAATTATACCTTTATTAAGTCTACATTTAGTGCACTGAATAGTAGACCTGAAAAGATATCTCTAAGTCCTAACCCTTGGTACCTGTAGACATGACCTTGTTTGAAAATAGGATCTTTGCATATGTAATTAATACAAGAATCTGAGACCGTACTAGATTAATTGCCATCTCATGGTGGGACATAAGCCTAATATGATAGAAACAAGGATATTGAATGACAGAAGAAAGAAGGCCATATGAAGGTGGAGGCAGAGACTTGAGTTATACAGCCGCACACCAAGGAAGCCAGGAGCTACTCGAAGTTAGAAAAAGCAAGGAAAGATTCTCGCCTAGAGTCTGGGAGGAGCATGGCCCAGCTAACACTTTGATTTCAGATGTCTGGCCCTTAGAACTGTGAGAGAATATATTTCTATTGTTTAAAGCCGCTAAGTTTATGGTAATTTGTTATGGTAACCCTAAGAAACTAACAGACTGATCTCTTGAACTTTTAAAGCCATTTAATAAATATTGTTGAATGAATGAATGCATTTATGGAGTGTGTCTGTACTCCAGGCACTATGGTTGACATTGGGAATAGAAAGGTTATTAAAACGTACGTGCTTTTGGCCCTGGCCGGTTGGCTCAGCGGTAGAGCGTTGGCCTGGCGTGCGGGGGACCCGGGTTCGATTCCCGGCCAGGGCACATAGGAGAAGCACCCATTCGCTTCTCCACCACCCCCCCCCTTCCTCTCTGTCTCTCTCTTCCCCTCCCTCAGCCAAGGCTCCATTGGAGCAAAGATGGCCCGGGCGCTGGGGATGGCTCCTTGGCCTCTGGCCCAGGCGCTAGAGTGGCTCTGGTTGCGGCAGAGCAACGCCCCGGAGGGGCAGAGCAACGCCCCGGAGGGGCAGAGCATCGCCCCCTGGTGGGCAGAGCGTCGCCCCTGGTGGGTGTGCCGGGTGGATCCCGGTCGGGCGCATGCGGGAGTCTGTCTGACTGTCTCTCCTTGTTTCCAGCTTCAGAAAAATACAAAAACAAAACAAAACAAAAAAAAAACCTATGTGCTTTTGTCTAAGATCTTATTGTCTAATATCCTCAAAGTCTTTCTCTTACATTGCTTCTCTTCTGGTTGAGGTTTGGTTTCGCTTTTGTCTTGTCTAATACAAGAGACTGATAACATTTCTCTTTTCTTTCTTCTCTTCAAATTACCTTCAATATTCCTGCTAGGGTTAGAAACTCCATCTTTCTAAAATTATTTGAAGTATAGCTTCTTTCTATTCTTCAGAAAACAAAGTGTAAACTGTTAGTATGCCATTCGAGGACTCCATCCATATCTTTCCATGATCTCTCTTCCTACTTCCCTTTAGCCTTCCTTTACAGTATCTACATCAACCCAGTGCCCACCTGGCCTAAGCCACCTCATCTTGGACCTGGATCACCACAACTGCCTCCTAACTGGCCTCCTGCTGTGTGAAGACATCAATTCAGACTGTTTTGCTCCTCTCCATAGTTCTGATTTCACCCAGGTCTATTTAATGCTCTATATCAGGGGTTGGAAACCTATGGCTCACGAGCCAGATGTGACTCTTTGGATGGCTGCATCTGGCTCACAGACAAATCTTTAATAAAAATAATAATAACATTAAAGATATAAAACATTCTCATGTATTGCAATCCATTCATTTCCTACCGCTCCTGTTCATGGTTGCAGGTGGCTGGAGCCAATCACAGCTGTCCTCTGGGACAACACAAATTTTTATTGGATAATGCATAATGTACACGGATAGTTGTATGGCTCTCACGGAATTACATTTTAAAATATGTGGCGTTCATGGCTCTCTCAGCCAAGAAGTTTCCCGAACCCTGCTCTATATGTTTCTATTCCTACCTGACCCCTTTGTTTCCTCTGCCCCAACACCTGGCCTTCGGAGAGGTCATGAGACATGCTAACCACAGTCCAACTTTGTGGCTTTTTACTAGCTGTTTCCTTGCCTATAATGATTTTCCTGAAAGAGCCACCTGGTAACTTGCCTTTGTGTCTTTCAGGTCTTGACTCAAACTTCACCCTTTCAGAGAGGTTTCCCTGGCCTCACTGTCTAAAGTTTCAGCACCCCGTCCCTATGGCAATCTGTGGCTTCTGTTTCTGCTTATATTTTTCTCCTTAGCCTTTACCACTAGCAAATATACTTTATATTTTACTTATGTATCTTACCTGTTGTCTGTCTCTCCCATGGAAATGTCAGCTCTATAAAGGGAGGGTTTTGGTCTGTTTTGTTCATGGTTCTATTCCCAAAGCCCAGAACAGGGCCTAGTACATGGCAGGGTACGGTGCATATTTGTTGAATGACTTATCTGCTTGGTATTCTGAATAGATCAAGTTTTATCATACCCAGAGAACACTTCAGTTTGGCTCTGTGAACAAGAGAAGGATGTATTTAAAAAGAAAAGGACTGAGAGAAACATAGAGCCATTAAGTTCCCAGCAGGGTTGGTTTATCTCTGCTGGGATGGACATGTTGAAGCTGAGGAGGTTGAGTCTAATGGACAGGATTCTGTCCCAAGTCTATGCCAATAAACAATTGGGAGTAGTCCTGTCAAGAGGTTGCAGGAAGTCCTGGGGACATGGGTCTCCTGATGTCTGGTGACGCAGAGCAGCAGTATTTGGAAACCGGCAAGATTTACAGGCAGTGAGCATCAGGTAGATCTACCAGCAGGTGGCGGCATTCACTTCGTTATTCCCGTTATTCCAGATCTCGGGCAGATTCTCAGGCACTAGCTGAAGGTGAGAAAAGCAGATGGCAGGGTGCTGATCTGAAGAGTCTGTGTAAGTGGGTGGTCTGGACTGAATGACCAGCAGGTTACAGAATTAGGGTTCTTCATGTTAGGAATATGTTAAATTTTCATTCTAAAATCTGGGATACCTTAAGGGGAAATAGGTTCAGGGTGAAAATTTCTGTTATCATTCCTAGAGGAGCAAAGCCAGAATTAATAGAAAAAAAATTTTTTTTGAATGTTGAGTTCCACCCAGTGTGGGAGGCTCAGTTCTTTTAAACACCTCTGATGTAAACCTAGAGGTTACAGGATTAAGATGAGAAGTGGGCTGAGAGGAAGGATGGCAGTCAGGGGGCAGACAAGACTCTGGCACTCACCTTGTTCTGCCTTTTTGTCCTGCAAAGCTTTCTTGATCGTTCTGTTTCTGACTAAATGATGTGCATGTGACCAAGGAAGGCCAAATCCAACCCACAGCTATATTTTGGTTTGCCAAGAAATAGTTTAAAAATTGACTTTGAAATTCTTCCCATGGGGCATTGACAGTACAGTTTTCTGCAGACCCCAGTCCTGTGTGCTTCTCGTATTTCTGTTCCAGGCTGGCCGGGAAGGCATTTGTTGTTGATGCCCTTTCATTGTTTTTCTTACTTTCCAACGCCCAGCCCAAGGCCTTTCTGATTTTGTTCTTCTTGACATTAATTGCTCTCATCATTTGTTATTGCATCTTTATCACCTTGTATTGTTCTTCGCCATGGGAGTACCTGTTTATATCCGCTGAAGATGGAAAACTTGAGGCCAGGAACTAGGTCTGAGTCATCTTTGTGCTTATTCAGTGTCTCATACAGCATCTTGCACTTAGAAATGCTCAATAAATATCTCAATTGGATTTATTACTCAGAGTAATCTTTGGTCATCCTGGAAAACAAGAATTCTTCAGTGAGTCACCAGTTTATCAATTTTTGCATCCCATTTGTTATTTATGTCATCATTAAAGTTAATCACAGAGAAGAAGATCAATTTGCAGATGCTCAATCCAATCAGGCTGCTTCATGATTCAAATTACTGAATCGTGCTGGTTAAGGTCAAATGAGTAGACTAATTGGATTGGATGACCACTTTTTAAGGGAGCAATCCCTTTCTCACCAACAATCTTTGAATAGCTAAATGCAGCTGAATTCATACAAATAATTGCAGCATCCTGTGACTCAGAAATAAGACAAACTGCATTTTGGGATTTGTGTAGACACAGTTCTAGATTTATTTGCTGTCTTCTATTTTTTAGAGGGGGCTCAGGGCAGGGGACAGGGATAGAAAAGAAGGTTATATTGACAGAAAAACTACATGCTCTGCCCTGGTCCTGGATAACTGCTAGCTTGGTGCTGAAACGAGTACAAGAGAGGTTTCTGACACACACACACAATCTGTCTGCATTGATAAAAAGGCAAACCTACAAATCAGAAGGAACACCCCAGTGGCAGCTTTGATCTGCTCTCTGCTCTCAGATGGGGTGGGACTGACACAGCTGTGCTCCCGAGCCTTGTGCTTGGCTGCTGCCCTGCTCTCTAAATCTAGTCTTTTCACTTACATTGTTCTGGTGACAACTAAATGAGCCACTTTATTAACTGCAGGAGTTACACGGAGGGAGAGACTAACTTATTACTTAATAGGATGGGGAATAATGCTATGTGTCAGTTACCAGCTTCCAGAACCTTCACATTTTGTGGAAACATTAGCGACTCCCCCCTTACCCCCCACTGGTTGCTTTAAATTAAGTAGAAAAACCCACCTATTTAAAGCAAAGTCACATTGTCATCTCCCCAAGTATCAGTACATAATATTTTATATGACAAACTCTCAATTATTCATCCAAAGAATGGGAACTTCAAACATTTTTATTTGTTTGGGAAGTGAATCATACCTTTTTCTGATAAAAGTTTTTCTGCATAAATATCTTTGGCTTAGACTGGTAATAAAATCAACTTGAATTCCCTGAGCTCACCCCCACGGATGGTAGTAAAAAACAATCTGAAATGTGCTAGTTGACAAGGGAAGGAGCCTGGGTGGAGCATACACGGCAATCACACACTGAGGGACAGGCAGTTGCTTGTTTCCTTTTCTATTCAAGTACGCCATGATTAACGACTATCTTTTTTTTTTTCTGTTAATGTGTTTTATTACTGTTGTGTTTTCTGTACAATGTTCAGTGTAAGAGCCTTTACTCAATGGGGGGAAACTGTAGCTGCTCATTTAATTGACAACTTGAAACATAAATTTTACTTTTCCTGGCTAAAGCAGAAAAGGACAACATATTCCGTTTCACTTATTTCCTTTAGATTTATTGGCTCTCTTCTGCCCTCAGGGATATGCGTAAAATCTAGGCAACTGTAGTAATTACAAGGCTTTGGGGAAAAATCAACAGTTGCAACGGCAATCATCATACAGCAAATAAAAGTACAATTTGCCTTTTATGTAGATTTTGATTTGCTGTATGTGAATAAAGGTTGAAGTGAGAACCAGGATAGAAATCAGTTTCAAAGGTGACAGCAACTGCTGGGTCTTTTATTGTTCTGGGGATTAATCCCATACCTTTCGTATCAAAGTGAATCTATCGTTAATTAAGAAAACACTACAAAAATGTGCCTTTTGGGGGGGGGGGGGAATCATCAGGTTTAGAAGCTGTAATAGAGCTTAAAGTTTTCTAATCCCACTCATTCTACAAATGAGTTTAAAATGACACTTAACATAGTTTCCCAAAGTTGCCTGTGAATAAGCGGCTATTAGAAGATTGAAAGGAACCATGTGATCCTGGTGAGGAGGGGCAGGCTTAGAGGGCCCGTCTTGTAGCACAGCCCCTTGCGTTCCTCCAGTGTTGTCACAGTGCCGACAGGATTTACCATTTCTCTCCGTGGGCTGCAGTAGGGAGATGAGTCCGCTCAGACAGTGGGGGAGGGCTGGGGTGGGACTAGGAGTCTTACCTTGCCCCAGAGGGAGTGGAGATGCTGATGGCCTTTCAGATCTCAGGATCCTACATTTGCCTTCTCCTTGGCCATATCTCCTGCTTTGAAATCTTCTATGCCTATGACATTCACATTATCAAAAAAATTACTTCCGAGAGTTTCAGAGAGAGAATCTGAAAGGTTTGGAAATCTTTCCCTTCTGTGTTGCTTATTCTGCCAACTTCCCTTAACTCTTCTGGCTGGTGTAGCCATTTGACTTTTCTGCTGGGCAGGTACTAGTAATTTGGGGGATCCCTAATTAGATTCCAGCAGCTCAATTCCCTGGTTCATTTACCCTGAACCACCTTCAAATTGAATTGGTGTTTTTCTCACTGCCAACCCAAGCAGGAGTGGATCCTGGGGAATGACACAGAAATAACAGCCTCCTCTCCCCTTCCCCTGCCTCTGACTCATTCGCTTGCCCTTTTGTGCCTCTCTTCCATTATGCCTTCACAACCACACGTTCTGTGCCTTCTGCTTAAGCTATCTGAGCTCGTTTCCTCCATGAACCATCATGATGTACAACACGTACAGTCCCAGGGCCAGATGAATGGTTTTCCATTAGAAGTACACTGTGCCATCTGGGGCACCTGGGAAGATAATGCCACAAAGACGCCCCCATCTTTCAAACACTCGGAAGGAAAGATTTGTACCGCTCTGCCTCGCTCGCCTGGACTACAGCAATGTGACATGCTCTTCCCGAGTTCTGAAACCTGCATTTGCTCTCCCTTCCTCATTCTTCGCAGTATCTCAGTGCACAGTGTGGCTTGGGGCCGGCGGTCTTAGAATGAGATGCCGTATGCACCAAAAGGTAAAACACAATGTCAATGCAAACCATCCACACACATAAAAAGAATCTCTCCATTAAAGCAATCGGGTGAAAATATTTGCTTTGGAGAAGGGCCTAATGAACAAAAAGACTCTTTAAAAAAGCAGGGCTCCTTCACTGGGCCACAAAATTAGTGTTTTCTTATTCTAGCACATTATTTATTTCTTCCATGATTGAAAGTGATTGGTGGGGAGAAATCTTGATTGCAGCATAAAGCCTTCTTAACTGATTTCTTTTGTGTGTGTGCATATGTGCACCTCTTTTTCTTTTAAAAATTAAGACAATGCAGTTGCCTTTAAAACATCCTGATTAGTATTCTGCATAAGGTACAGTCCTCATTGCAGTGGATACATAAAATCTATCTTCACTTTCACCACCTGTCACCTGAGAATTTTAGACTGATCCAACTTTGCGATTTCAGGAAGCAGTCTTTTTGATTCTCATCTTTACTCCTGCCCCCCGCACACCACCCGCCCCTGCTTTGGCAATGGCACTGTGTCCATAGTGAACTCTAGTCCATTTTCATTCCTTTGTCAAATGCTTTTATTCACGGGAAACTGAAGGCACATGTTTACTAGGGGTAAAAATAGAAACACAGTAAAAACCAGTTTGATAGATGATCTAACCTATTCTTCACACTTTCCTGTTGTTTTATTGATTTACAGAACACAAAGACCAATCTGAATTTACATTGCTTGTATTTCCCCTGATCTCAAAGGACTTGTTCCCCTCTGCTCAGATTAACCAAGCCAATTTTTTCTTTGTATCCAGTAGCCTCTGTGACAGTTGAATCGCCTGTCAACTAATCAATTTATGCTGCAAAAGCTAATTTTTACTTTAAACAAACATCCTAACATTTTGTTGACACAATTAAATGATTTCTGCATTATACCATATATCTAACACACCCCCCAGGGAGCAGGTAAGAGCTACAGCTGAAATCTCGTGCACGTGCTCCTGCATCAAATTAAATGTTTTCCCTGTAATCCTACCACCAGCAGCTGTTAGGTACTGTGGCTTATTGCATATGGCCTACATAATGAGACCGATCCAGGCGTTCTGGCTTCTCCACTGAATGCCGAGTAGCTCTCTTCCCCCCCAAGGACATCAAGAGTTACTGCTATTGAAAGAAGTTCTCAGCCCAATGAAGACTCTCAGCATACATGTTTGGAGATGAGGGAAGAAAGCATTTACAGCCAGAGCTTCTACCTTGATTAAAATAAAAGGGACTGGCGCTCAGCAAGGACTTGAAACTGGCACACTCCCCAGAGTTATGGCAGGATGAAGAGGGAGAAAGGGTAGGTACAGCCAGAGAGGAAATCTTTACTCTCCTCGGAACCTGTCAAAAAATTAGGTCAACATGATTTTGTATTTTAATGAAATAACTTAAGGGTAAGCCTGAGACTTGGAGGCCGCTAATACTTTTATGCTAGAGTGGCTTGTCATGCTTGACGTAATGTCTGGCTCTGTATGAGAAGTATCGAAGCTAATGTTCTCCATGGCTAATCGGCCTTTAGCTGCTCTTGTCCTTTTAAATTCTCAGTGGCTGGTGCATCAATATGAACGTTCCTATCTCTAGCAGTATAAACACAGCATAGTCTGCACATCATCATTTCAATTGTCAAAACAGATGAAAGGATTTCTGATACTCCAATTAAACTAACCTGGGAAAATCATTTTAAAATATGCTCCATAAAATAACCTGAATGTTAAAACATCACAGCCTTCCAAATGTTACCTCCGGCAGCATCATTAGCATCAACCCCCCCCCCTCCCCCAGTCCTTATCTGATTTGATTACTTTTAGAATGAATTTGGTTTTGAACATGAAAGCTGAGGAAGCTAAATTGGAAGAATAATGGCTTGGCATTTTATGTCATTTGGTTGAAATTGCAGGTGTGGGAGTCAGGCCTGCTCCTCTAACTCCTGCTTGGCTATTTCCCCTTTAATTTACCGAATTTGAAATGGATTGCCGGTTCCAAATTACACTACGCTTAAGGGACTTGCAAAGAATGCTTGTGATTTAGGATCCTATGTTATTGCCTTGATGAAAAATTATGCAGACACACTCACAGCCCTACAAGAAAACTACTTCTTGTAAAACAAGAGTATTTGACAAACACCAGGAAGCCGGAGATGATGAAATATATTTCCAGCTCCTTTTCATATTAATCAAGAGGGGGTACTGTGTAAATAGGGGCCTGCAGGATCAGCGATTTTCCACCTTTCTCATCTCATGGCACACATAAACTAATTGCTAAAATTCTGCTGCACATCAAAAAAATATATTTTTGCCAATCTGACAAAAAAATAGGTATAATTTGATTCGTTCACATTGGATGGCTATTGTTGTGTTGGCTGTTGTCACTGTGTTATTTGACAATCTAAGGGAAAAGAAGTCAGTCCCCCTGACTAAATAGTCAGGAATTGCATGTTTTAAAAATTCTTGTGGCACGCAGGGTGAACATCGCTGTACTAGAGAATCAAGGTCAGAAAGAGTAATAATCGTGGTTTGGATAACTAGAATAAAATTCTCTCATTTGAAGCTACATAGACTAAGGAATAGTTTCTAAATAGCAGGATTGCATTATGTACTTTGAAGCACCTATAGTAACTTGCACTATAATCAACAGTATATCCTAGTAGAACTAGCATCTCAATGAAAAAGATACTTGTCTTTGAGTATCAGTAATACTTGCTTTAAAGTGACACATGCTTTAATTCCAAAGTTTTGCTTTTTATTCTGGCTTTAGCCCTTGTATTTTAATATTAGCTGTACCTGTAAGATTGATTCACTAAGGTGTGTCAGATATTTTTATAGGTCAGAGGCAAATTTGGATTTGGATTTTTCAAATTTCAAATTAGTCACTTATCCCTGAGCAGCCCTTTAAGCAGCCATTCTTAGCCCTAGCTCACATGATGCTTCTGAAACACACCAAAGAGATAGATGGGGAAGTAAGAAGCATTTATTTTAACGTTAAACGTGGTCCAGAATATGGCTGAATTTACTGATATGTCAAATACACCTGAAAAGATGATATATTCTGCTGTTTGTGGGCAAGCATTTCATAAAGTTCAGTAGGTTAACTTGTTTGATGTTTCTCAGGTCTTTCATATCTTTGTTGATCATTGACCTACTTGTAATATCAGTTACTGTGAAAGTAGTCTTTAGGTCTATTAAGTTTAACTGTAAACTTGCCTATGTTTTCTTTAGTTCTCTCAGTTGTTGCTGTATATATTGTATGTTCTCTATTGCTAGATGCATACACATTTAGGTTCATTTTCTTCTTAGTGAATTGATCCTTTTATCATTATGTAATGTAACTTTTTATTCCTGGACATTTTCCCCATTTTTAAATCTACAATTTCTAATATTAATATAGCCAGTGCATTTTAATAGGAATAGCATTGAATCTACATGGTATGTATACATAGTAGAATACTATGTAGCCGTGTAAAAGAAGGAAATCTTACCTTTTGTGATGGCATGGATGGACCTGGAGATTATTATGATCAGTTAAATAAACCAGGCAGAGAAAGACATATGTCATATGCTCTCACTTATATGTGAAATCTAATGAACATGGTGAACTGAGGAACAGAACAGAGGCAGAGGCAGGGTCATGAGGAGCAGAGGAACAGCTGTCAGAGGGAAGGGGGATGAGGAGATGGGATCAGAGAATGTGAAGGGATTAGTGAAACTATATATACATAACACATAGATGCAGATAACAGGACAGCAAATCCAAGAGGGAAGAGGGGGAAGGAGTCAGGGGATAGGTGCTAAGAGGGCATAATGGGGGCACCTTGTTGGGGGGTGATGTTGATGCTTAAAAAATATAGCCAGTGCGGCTTTTTTTTTTTTTTTTTTTTTTTCTGAAGCTGGAAATGGGGAGAGACAGTCAGACAGACTCCCGCATGCACCGGACCGGGATCCACCAGGCACGCCCACCAGGGGCGAACGCTCTGCCCACCAGGGGGCGATGCTCTGCCCCTCCGGGGCGTTGCTTTGCCACGACCAGAGCCACTCTAGCGCCTGGGGCAGAGGCCAAGGAGCCATCCCCAGCGCCCGGGCCATCTTTGCTCCAATGGAGCCTCGGCTGCGGGAGGGGAAGAGAGAGACAGAGAGGAAGGAGGAGGGAGAGTGGAGAAGCAAATGGGCGCTTCTCCTGTGTGCCCTGACGGGGAATCCGGGTCCCCCGCACGCCAGGCCGACGCTCTACCGCTGAGCCTGAGCCAACCGGCCAGGGCCTAGTGCGGCTTTTTTTTGATTAGCATTTTCATAGTATCTTTCTCTATATTTTGAGTTTCACTATATTATTATTATTAAAGTGGGTTTTTACTAACAATATCTAGTTTGATCTAATTTTTTAAATCAAATCTGATAACCTCTATCTTTTACCATATAATAATTTTATTTTATTTTTTATTAAACTTATTGAGTTGATATTGGTTAATAAAATTATAAAGGTTTCAAGTATACAGTTCTATAATGCGTCATCTGTATATTGTATTACATGTTAGATGCCTTTAGTGCATTAAAGTTCAAAATAGTTATTAATATGTCAGTATTTAAGTCTACTTTTTAATTATTTTTCTGTTTCTTTCTTCTGAATACTTTTCTTTGTTCTATGCCTTTTGCCCTCTTTTAGGTTAACTGAATATTTTTTAGTATTTAATTTAATTTATTTATTAACAATTTGATTATGTCTTTTTATATTAAGTTTTAGTTGTTATTCTAGGGATTATAATATACATACCTAGCATTTTAGTCTACTTATTCATATTTTACCACTTCAAGTAAAATATAGAAGAAAACTTACAATGGATTATGTCCCATATAACTTTTCTTTATGTTATAGTTTCCATACATGTTACATCTACACACATTAAAATTCCCCCCCGATAATGACATAACTTTTTCTTTCAAGAATCACATATATTAAAAAGAACATAATAGGAGAAAAATTGTCTATCTACTTATCCAGATATTTATTATTTCTGCTGCTCTTCTTTCATTCCTAAAGTTCCAAGTTTTTCTTCTGACACTATTTTTCTTCAACCTGATAAACTTCCTCTAAAATTCTTCTTATAGTGGTCTGATGGTGACAAATTCTCTTTGTTTTACTTTATCAATACATTTCGCCCTTATTACTGAAGAATATTTTCTCTGGATATAGAATTCTAGATTGATAGTGTTTCTTTTTTATTTGGTTTGGTTGTTTGTTTCTGACATTAAAGATGTTTCCATTGTTTTTTAACTCCCATAATTTCTGATGGAAAATTTGCAATTATTTATTTCTACCATTTCCCTTTCTGTGATGTATTTTTTTTATCAGGTTACTTTCAGGATTTTTTCTTTATATTTTGTTTCCCTCAGTTTAGTTATGGTATGTCTTGGCATGGTTTTACTTTGCCTTTATCCTATTTGGGTTCATTGAGATTCTTGAATCTTTCTTTGTGTCAGCAATTTACTTTCATATAATTCACTAGGAAATACTACCTTTACAGCTATTATAGACTTCCTAATCAGGGATGGAAATTTATAACACATTCTTAATATTAAATTTTAGAATTGATAAAGCTATGGCTATAACAAAAATTCAAAAGTATAGTTTTTAATTGTTATAATATGAAGAGGCATAGAAAAACAGTATACAAACAAACCAAAGAAATTGTCTACATGCTTATATAAGTTTAAAAATATGTGTTACTATAAAGATGTTAGGTACAGAGAGAGTTAAAAAGACCATCAGGAACCAGAATGAATTCATTATGGGAAAATCATATAAAATAAATTCAGTTTCATTTTTATTAATTTTTTTTTTAGAGAGAGAGAAAGAGAGACATCAGTTCGTTGCTCCACTTATTTATGCATTCATTGCTATGTGTCCTGATTGGGTATCAAACCAATAACCTTGGCATATGGGGACAACACTCTAACCAACTGAGCTACCTGGTCAGGGCCCCCAATTTATTTTTCAGATAAACTTATTAGGCTATAAAATTATAGAATTGATTGCAAGTAACATATTTTTAGCATTTGGGCAATAAGTCAGATTTTCCATGCTATTCCTTTGAGCAAAAAGGAAAAATTTGGAGAGAATATTAATACCATTAAATGTATCATAAGTGGTTTGGCAGCTATACCAAAGGAGTGCTGGTTAGTCAATTGATTTCAGCCATGGAAAGCTATTTCTTATTGCTATGTCAGGATTTCTATTTTAAATCTGTGATTGGGCAAAATTAGTAGAGCTGGAAGATTATAACAAATATTTTAGGTGACTGAATCAAGATCTACAATGACATTGATCACTTGACTAGGGCCTATCAGGTAGTGTTCTATTAGCTGGAGATTAGCGCTGATCTGTGAATGAATCCTCAAATGACCCAGAATCCTCAAATGACTCAGCAGAATTCAACAAAATTCAGTAATAATCAATTTTTCTTTCTCAAAACTTTCCTTTTCCTGCAGGATATCATTCTCTGTTGTTCTCCTCCTACTCCATTGATCTCTCTTTCTCTCTCTTTTTTGAAGGAGACTCTTTTTTATCCTTATTCTGTAGGAAACTTAATAAGTCTCATGATTTAAGCACATCTATAACTTTGAGCTTCCAAATTTATATCTCCAGTCTAAACTTTTCTCCTGAACTGCAGGCATGTGTTTACTACTGCCTAGTTGACATCACCATTTCGTTGACACATCTGAAAAATGGAAACTGAACACCAAGCCTCCACTTATCAAATTTCTCCTCCTGCAGTCTTCTTAATTTGCTAAATGGCACCTCCATTCTTCCAATTGTCCTTCAAAAGATAATTCCTAAATAATAGACATTTCATTCCCTGTTAACAAAGGAAAGTGAGACCCAGAGAAGTGAAAGGTCTTTGTCAAGGTAACACAGCCAGTAATGAGTAGTGTCTTACAGGTACAGCTAATATTAAAATACAAGGGTTAAAGCCAGAATAAAAAGCAAAACTTTGGAATTAAAGCATGTGTTACTTTAAAGCAAGTATTACTGATAATGAAAGACAAGTATCTTTTTCACTGAGATCCTAGTTCCACTAGAATATACTGTTGATTATAGTGCAAGTTACTATAGGTGCTTCAAAGTACATAATTGCAATCCTGCTATTTAGAAACTATTCCTTAGCCTATACAGCTTCAAATGAGAGAATTTTATTCTAGTTATCCAATGTTTCTAGTCTTTAATAAGGTTATAGCAAAGTTTTGTGTTTGTGTCAAAGCTTAAAAAACAACAAGAACTATGAATATAATTCAGGAAGGCATAGTTCTATAACTGCAGTCCCTGGTAAGGGACTTGGTTTAATATCAATGTCCTTCTGTAGGAGGTAGCCAACAACATGGGATAATTTCATTCTGGGCTGTTATTTGAAGCATAGTCTGTAGGTTGATGGAGCTGCTGGTATAGTATATTCTGTACTTGTGTAAACAAACTTATAATATTCTGTTTTATTTCAGGCAACAACATAATTAAAAAAAACTTATTCAGTGGGAAGGCACCAGGATGATAATGAAGTTCAAAGTTATAACTAAAGAGATCTTTTAGAAAGCCTGGAGAGCAGATGGCTTGGAAGGTACTATTTTTAGGTTTGCACTTCAGTTCCATCTAATAAACACTGAATGAAATCCTACTGTGTGTTAGTCGGTCATGGTCATAGGCACTAGAGATACAAGGATTGAAAAGCATGGTTCTTGTCTTTCAGTATCAAAGAATAGGTGTAGAAGTTACAGAGGGTTAGAAAGATTTTTCCTTTGGCAAAATCTAATGGAATTATTCAAGGGTAAAATTAGCTAGCCTTTTGCCATCACTAAAGATATTCAAGCACATGCTGCAAGTCTGCTTGGTATAAGAAGAAGGCTATGGTTTAAATTAACCATGGCATGAATGATTGAACTATAGAACCTTTAAGCACTTCCAACCCTGAGATGCTATGATTCTTTCATTTGTGTTATCCCTGTCCCTTAATACCATAAATAATTAAGACATAACTGCAAAAAATTGCATTTATATAGCAAATGTAAATCATTTACTTGCTTGGGTCAGACCTGTCTTTTCTATTTTAAATTTACATCAATTAGTGTGTCTTTCTTCTGTCCTACAGTAAATTATAGAATACATAAACTAAAACAGATATACCTATCAAAGTCGTGAGTGAAAGAGGTTCAATTGTATGAATGTCTGTATATGTTTATATTTCTGTTCCTGAATTGCATCTAACAGAACCAAATAAAAATTATATAGATAAAAGATAAACCTAAGGCCACATGCAAAAGAATGAAACTGGACTACAGTTTGTCCCACTGTACTAAAATTAACTCAAAATGGATCAAAGATCTAAACATAAGACCTGAAACAATTAAGTACATAGAAGAAGACATAGGTACTAAACTCATGGACCTGGGTTTTAAAGAGCATTTTATGAATTTGACTCCAATGGCAAGAGAAGTGAAGGCAAAAATTAATGAATGGGACTACATCAGACTAAGAAGTTTTTGCTCAGCAAGAGAAACTGATAACAAAATAAACAGACAGCCAACTAAATGGGAAATGATATTTTCAAACAGCAGCTCAGATAAGGGCCTAATATCCAAAATATACAAAGAACTCATAAAATTCAACAACAAACAAACAAACAATCCAATAAAAAAAATGGGAAGAGGACATGAACAGACACTTCTCCCAGGAAGAAATACAAATGGCCAACAGATATATGAAAAGATGCTCATCTTCTTTAGTTATTAGAGAAATGCAAATCAAAACTGCAATGAGATACCACCTCACACCTGTTAGATTAGCTATTATTAACAAGACAGGTAATAGCAAATGTTGGAGAGGCTGTGGAGAAAAGGGAACCCTCATACACTGTTGGTGGGAATGTAAAGTAGTACAACCATTATGGAAGAAAGTATGGTGGTTCCTCAAAAAACTGAAAATAGAACTACCTTATGACCCAGCAATCCCTCTACTGGGTATATACCCCAAAAACTCAGAAACATTGATATGCAAAGACACATGCAGCCCCATGTTCATTGCAGCATTGTTCACAGTGGCCAGGACATGGAAACAACCAAAAAGCCCATCCATAGATGACTGGATAAAGAAGATGTGGCACATATACACTATGGAATACTACTCAGCCATAAGAAATGATGACATCGGATCATTTACAGCAAAATGGTGGGATCTTGATAACATTATATGAAGTGAGATAAGTAAATCAGAAAAAACCAGGAACTGCATTATTCCATACGTAGGTGGGACATAAAAGTGAGACTAAGAGACATTGATAAGAGTGTGGTGGTTATGGGGGGAGGGGGGAGAGGGAAAGGGAAAGGGGGAGGGGGAGGGGCACAAAGAAAACTAGATAGAAAGTGATAGAGGACAATCTGACTTTGGGTGATGGGTATGCAACATAATTGAACGACAAGACAACCTGGACATGTTGTCTTTGAATATATGTATCCTGATTTATTGATGTCACCCCATTAAAAAAATAAAATTATAAAAAAAAAAAGATAAACCTAAGGTGCTTAGGAAATACCTTTTTAAAAGTTTATATGACAATAAACTAGAAACCAACATAATTTTAGCATTTAATTTTGTGCCCCTGAAAGTTCACTTTGCCCAGATTAAAACAACAGTACTCTTTCTGATCATGACTATCTCTAGTGTTCTCATCATTTTAGCAGCAGGTAAACCCATTTCTTTCTGTGAATTTTACAAGTCAAGACATTCTGTAAGATGATTAGATCAGGTGGGAAAAAAGAGTGCACCAGTGAATTGACAGAAGAGTTTTGGAAAGAATGTGGAAGAATTTGATCAGTTCCCATGGTTTTGTAACAAGAAAGGAAAATGCTAAGATTGAAGTTTTGAGAAAAATGATAAAGGCAAAAAGAAAGGCAAAGAAACTTATTAATTCACTATACATCTTGAACTCTTTTGAATATAATCATTCTAATAAGCCACACATGTAGTTTCAGATCCTAGTATGCATTATTTTACCAGGCATTGTACAATGGCGGCTTTACTTTTGAAATGGTCTCTAGTTTGAGGGAAGTGACAGAATTGCAATATAAATCACACCAGGCTATTTAGACACTGACTCAAAATTGACCAATAGCCAAGTGCACACATATATGCATTATCAAGTAACTTCCTTATGCTGCTATATGCAATTTTATATAACTCCAAGAACAATTCTTGGAAGTTGGTATTGCTACTGCAGTTTTACACATGAAAATATGTAATCTTAAAGAGTTGCCAAGCCTAATTCTTCTGATTCCAAACCTGCTGCTATTGCACAGAATCAGTGCTGGCAAATTAGGGCATAGATTGAGAGTCCATTTAATTTAGTATCGATATGATTATTTGGGCATTTTACTGCTTCTGATGCATAGACAAACAAGATTGGCCACGTTCCTGTGAAAATATAATACAAACAAACAAAAACTATCAACAAGTCAAACTACCTTCCCCTAAAGTGTATTTATAAGGTTAGTACGTAGTCTCATCTCCATAGTGTTCTGGATTGAAGCCTGCAGGCTAAGACTGATCCTGGATTTCAAGTGGGGAGATTGGTCATTTGCTAGTTTGGAATTGGGAGGAATATATCACAGATACACTGAGAGATCCCTAGAAGAATTCAAAATTAAATCTGAATTCATTCACAAAGCGGCAGACAGGGACGGCTACATACTTGTGAGGGCCCAGTGCAAAAAGAAAATTCTGGGCCCCTTGTTCAAGAATTAAAAAGCAGCACTATTAAAAAAAACTAAACACAGAGCTTTCTTCTTTGTTTTGTGGTCAACCTCTTGACCTTTCACAAACTTTATTTTGCTATTTAATATTGTTCTAAGTTTTAAAAAGTTAAAATGTTAAATTATTAGTGTGACTTTCTCCATTTATATTTATATTGTGCAGGGCAGGTTTTAAACGCAAACATAAGAACATTTAACTTGTATGCAGAATCACTGAAGTCATATAGTCACCCATGCATGTGTATTTTGTTTACCAGAATAACATAAATGCTGCACAAAACTAACTCCACTTGTTTTATTTATTTATATATTTTTTGCTCACATTCTTTGCTCACATTCTACCCTTACTCTCTAGTTTGCCTTACTGATAAGTAAGGAAGGTCTGAAAGGAGAAGGAACTATTTTATAAAGGTACTGTATAATAAAAGAACTATTATCTTTCCCTTTCCATTTAAGTCATCATTTCAGTGTAATTTGTTGGCTAAAACAGGGAAGTAACACTAGTTGAAAGAATATGATAGGATCCCTTGGTTATTTGTGTTTCTCAAAATGCCATCATCTTCTTCCTGTGTTCAGAGTAAATTCTGGTTCTAACAAAAAGTATGGCTTTTAGGAATGTCAGCAGCCCTGCTTACTCAGTTACAGATATAACTCACCTTGTACTTTATTTAAGTCCCACTGAAGTCCATGCATTGTGCATCCACTGGGACATTATGAATGCTACATGCTAATGGGGGCAGCAAGGACTCATAGTAGACACACATATTGTGTGGATCTACTATACTCACCCACATGCTCCTTTATCTCCTTGAACTTCACTCATACAAATTCAAAGATAAAAATCATTAAGAATTTCAAGAGGCGGCCCTGGCCAGTTGGCTCACTGGTAGAGCGTCGGTCTGGTGTGCAGGAGTCCCGGGTTTGATTCCCGGCCAGGGCACACAGGAGAAGCGCCCATCTGCTTCTCCACCCCTCCCCCTCTTCTTCCTCTCTGTCTCTCTCTTCCCCTTCCGCAGCCAAGGCTCCATTGGAGCAAAGTTGGCCCGGGCACTGAGGATGGCTCTGTGGCCTCTGCCTCAGGCTCTAGAATGGCTCTGATTGCCACAGAGCGACACCCCAGATGACCAGAGCATCGCCCCCTGGTGGGCATGCCGGGTGGATCCCAGTGGGGCACGTGCAGGAGTCTGTCTGACTGCCTCTCCGTTTCCAACTTCAGAAAAATACATGTCTTGGCCACTGTGAAGACTGGATTAAGAAGATGTGGCACATATACACTATGGAATACTACTCAGCCATAAGAAATGATGACATCAGATCATTTACAGCAAAATGGTGGGATCTTGATAACATTATACGGAGTGAAATAAGTAAATCAGAAAAAAACAAGAACTACATGATTCCATACATTGGTGGAATATAAAAACGAGACTAAGAGACATGGACAAGAGTGTGGTGGTTACCAGGGGTGGGGGGAGGGAGGACATGGGAGGGAGGGAGGGAGAGAGTTAGGGGGAGGGGGAGGGGCACAGAGAACTAGATAGAGGGAGGCGGAGGACAATCTGACTTTGGGCGAGGGGTATGCAACATAATTTAATGACAAAATAACCTAGACATGTTTTCTTTGAATATATGTACCCTGATTTATTAATGTCATCCCATTATCATTAATAAAAATTTATTAAAAAAAATACAAAAAAAAAAAAAAAGAATTTCAAGAGGCAACAATAGAGCATTAACCTAATGACAGGGTCCTTCTAAGCACTGGGTTCCATGTGAATGCAAGGCTGGCACAGTTATGGAAGCTGGTGGACTTCCAGTGACAGAGAAAAGAAGCCAGGGCTTTTGGTGCCTGCCAAAATGGAGCAGGACCAACAACTAAAGCCTGGTTAAAATGGAAAAACCAGCTAAGGACAGAAATGTAAACAATAGCTGGTGAATGAGGAGGAAAGTCAAACTTGGAGAAAGTCAAATTATTAATACTTACCAAACTAGTAAGTTAGCAGTGAGTTGTTCGTCCCTACTTCTTCTTTATGCCTCAGCTCTCACCCCAAAGCATGGAAACTGTGCAGGCAGCTGAATTTCTGGGAGAAGCCAGTTTTTCTGACTAGAAGCCTGAAACAAGGATTCCATCCTGTCACCCTGAGAGAGTGGGAAAATCTCTGATTGTTCCCTCTTCTTTTTCCTCTTCTGGCCCCATGCCAAAGCTAGCTTAGTCACAGCTCTGCCCTACTGTGGAGGCAGTGGCAGCCCACAGGCACCTAAAACCTGAGGGGAGACCTGTCTGTCTGGATTGGATCATGTAGGAGAAAGTTCTTGTTTGTAGAAAATATACACCAAAGTATTGAGGATGCTGGGTTAACATGTTGGCAATGATTCTATGTACTGTGTATTTACTTCTACATTTATTTATCTATGTGCATGGAAAATCTGAATTCACAAGGATGCAATCAATTCCAATTCAACACCACATGCTCTATTTTAGTATTTTCTCTATTTGTAACTTCCTCCTTCAACAGTGAGAAACTTGCTACCCATTGGTCTTAATACTTTCACTCCTTGATCAGTCCCTCTGTGTGTAATGCCCTGCTCACCCTGGTTAGTTTGTGACATCCTGCTGTGGTCTGGACCACACATCTGGATACCCTGTTGCCCCACATGCAGGCTCTGACACCCCATGACTACTGTCTTCTCCATTCTCATTTCTCATTCTCAAGACTCTACTACTCAGCTCTGAGAAAGTGTGGCTCCCGCAACTACCACCAGATGGTCCCACCTAATGGCTTTTGGACTAAATTTTCCAGGAAAGCACAGAAAAGAAAGAACTTGAATTTTCAAATACTTTCTAGTGACCTCTCTCCTCAAGATGGTCAGTGTCCACACAGGCATATAATTTCTCAAGCACTTTTATATTGTCATCATTTACTGTAGTATCTCAAGTGTCTAGCAAAGGGTACAACATCTCTTAGGCTCTCAAAAAAAAAGTTATTTATTCAGTTAATGTTGACAAGATCAGGATTATGATCTCATTTGCACTCAGTATCTAATGACACAATCTCTCTGGTTTGGTTAAAACTCAGAGACCAGGCCCTGGCCGGTTGGCTCAGCGGTAGAGCGTCGGCCTAGCGTGCGGAGGACCCGGGTTCGATTCCCGGCCAGGGCACACAGGAGAAGCGCCCATTTGCTTCTCCACCCCTCCGCCGCGCTTTCCCTCTCTGTCTCTCTCTTCCCCTCCCGCAGCCAAGGCTCCATTGGAGCAAAGATGGCCCGGGCGCTGGGGATGGCTCTGTGGCCTCTGCCCCAGGCGCTAGAGTGGCTCTGGTCGCAACATGGCGACACCCAGGATGGGCAGAGCATCGCCCCCTGGTGGGCAGAGTGTCGCCCCTGGTGGGCGTGCCGGGTGGATCCCGGTCGGGCGCATGCGGGAGTCTGTCTGACTGTCTCTCCCTGTTTCTAGCTTCAGAAAAATGAAAAAAAAAAAAAAAAAACTCAGAGACCAGCACTGGCTTTGCTGGGATGACAGAATGCTTCCCAGGAGCCACTAGTTCTTGCTTTGTCAACCCCTTTGGTAGTAGAGGACATGGGGTGGGGGGGATGTCTCATATAGGAGCATATTGAATGAGGCTTATAAACACTTCTTTCTAATGGGCTTGTTCATAGTCAGTAGGGTATACATTTCAACTAGTGTTTTTTGTTTGTTTGTTTTGTGACAGAGATAGAAAGAGACAGAAAGAGGGACAGATAGGGACAGACAGACAGGAAGGGAGAGAGATGAGAAGCATCAATTCTTCGTTGTGGCACCTTACTTGTTCATCGATTGCTTTCTTATATATGCCCTGACGGGGGGCTACAGCAGTGACTGCTTGCTCAAGCCAGCAACCTTAGGCTCAAGCTGGTGAGCCTGAGCTCAAGCCGGCGACCTCGGGACTTCAAACCTGGGTCCTCTGCATCCCAGTCCAATGCTCTATCCACTGCGCCACCACCTGATCAGGTACAACTGGTGTTTTAATCATGAGAATCAGATCATTAAATTTTAGTGATTATTGTTTATATTTATGTATTTTATAATCTCAATTTTGTCTGATTTATTATTAGATCATCTAGTATTGATTATAACTTCTTTACAATTAATTTTTTAAATGTAAAATAATTGGATATTTTAACTCTTTAGTTCTTTTTGGTGGAGTCAAAAATGATCCTTTTCTCAGTAACTGGCTATACAGTTAAACCTGGGAGTGTTCCATGTATTTATTTTAAAGTTGTTTTGATAAGCTCAACTGTGAATTCCTATTCTAGTGAGCTATAAACAAACCTATTATTTCTAAGGTATGTATTCTTTTGGAATTAGTAATAAAGGCAACTCCCATTCCTTTACAACTTCCAGTTCCATGCCCAGGACTTCCAAGTTCCTAGGAATTCATTCTACATTTCCCCTGGAAGTGTTCATTTGTTTCCATGTAGGCTTTGGCACCAAATACACAAGAAAATGTGTTTCAGAAAATTCTTTGTTACATATCAGATGCATGTGCTGGGACTTGGGAAACCATCTTGTTCCTCAAAACTTGCTTTTCTTTAACACAGCCACAACTTCTTTTCTTCTAGAGCTATGAGTAATTTGTCTTTTTACACTTGAGCATTCTTATTGTTATGAGCATCTTCTTTAACACATGAACATGTGCTTGGGTAGACAGTTCTGTCTTCTCTGTGCCCAGTCTGGTGCAGCAAATGGGTGTTCTGATCAAACCTGAGGGCTGCAGAGCATATAGCCCAGAGGAGGTGAGCTGAGTGGCAGTATCTTACGGAGATGAATTAAAAAGCAAGAGAAATCATCAGACGGATTTGTCAGCTGGAAAGGAATAGACAGATATGGGAAAGCAGATCACAGCTGAGATGAGCAGAAGGTGGGAGGAATCGTCTGAGCCCCTGGGGGATTTTCTCAGAACCCTCTAGGCTCTTTTGATGAGGACAGGATGGTGGCTGTTCAAGCTGCGGAGGCAGTGTGGGCACTCCTCTGTAGTCTTCGGGGTGCTGGCTTTTTCTCTTTTCTTTCTGTGGCCATGTTGCTCTGTTCTCCAGACTCATGTCTGAGTTCCCTCCATTTCCTCATTGTGTTGCCATTAAAAATGGGCACATGACGTAATCTCTAATATTTTCTTTTGCCTAGGGGAGCTCCTGCTGCTTCATCCTGACCAGCTCCTTAAAGGGGCACAGCTTGTGCACACCTGCCATCCGCCTCTCCTGCTTCACCCACAGCCTTCATCATGTGTCATTTGCACTGACCCATTTCACACTTACTCCTACCTTCTGAAGTTATTATTCCTCATTTCTGACCTTGTCTCTCCCTTTAGGCCATAGTACTATCTTTCCAGCAACAAACTTGGCTTCTTTTCTTGACTGTAATTTAGTTTTTCTCCAATGTCATTGCCTCTGGAAGTAAACAGCCAACTTGGTCAGCCCAACCTGAAACTGTCCATCAGCAGAGTTCCCCATGCTCTCTGAGCCCAGAAAACGCTCTTGAGTTCTCCGAGTGGAACCCAGCCACCTCTCTCCTACTGAGTCATCTGTCATCCTCTTGCATTAGTAGGAGTGTAGAGAGGGACTCTTCAAACCGAGGGATCAGCTATAGCATTTACACTCTCAAGGTGGCTGTTTGCCTCTGGCAAGAAGACAAACAGCACACTCTCTACAGGGCACTAGAATTGATTCCTTCAGCTTCCATACCTTGGTGTTGTCAAGCGGAGTTATTGTTCTTCGTGGTTTTCACTGCTGGCTGCCTTAATGGACTTCCAGAAAACTAGATGTATAATACAATTTCCCTACATCCCTGCTTCTGTAAAAAGTTAGCTTTACATTTTTTTCTTCTTCATAATGTCTTTCATTCCTTTCTCTTATTATACAGAAGCAATTTAGGGGGAAAATTTTAGCAAATGACCACAATTATCTTTAGCCTGCTGGTGCATTGCAGCAGGTCTACCTTGTCTTCTATCAGCAGACAACGCAAGGAACCTGAATAATCTTGGAAATGCACCACTACTCCACAATCATTATTTTTTCCTTTAACTTGAGGATTTCTTTTCAAGTAATTCTCTGTTTTAATGATTACCAAGAAATAAAAGGAAGTGCTTATATTTTATTTTACTTACCTTCTCACTCATGATTGTAGATAGCAAGAACGATAAGAAGGATGTGTGAATGTATTCAAGAAAATTTATCTCCTACACACCAGACACTAAGCTAAAAAATGGTTTCATGGAGATAAAAGGACAGTGTCTATTTCCCAAGAGTTCATGACCTAGTGGGGGTGGAGACCTGCAAATAATAAAACACATTAATTAGAAGAGTATTTTAAGTGCTGTGAAAACATAGGAAGAACATTCAACATTACTTGAGGGAGAGGAGAGCTTGGGGATAGCTCCTGACAGGTGATGATGCCTGTGCTGAGTCATTTAAGAATTAGAAGAGATTGACTGGATATAGGAGGAGTTCAGACCGAGGCAACACCCCCCAACAAGAGTTGGGAGCAAGAAGGACTGAGGACTCTGCTGGGAGTGCAGGAACTTGGCTTGTGTAGGGTATGGTTAATATGGTGATGCTGAAAAGGAGGGAGGGTGGGAAGAAGAGAGGCTGGAGCAGGATGGTGGGGGGTCTTGCACACCCTTCCTGTGAAATCTGAGCTATAGCTGAAGGGCTGGAAAGCCATTGACAGAGTTTAAGCTGGAGAACAGCATTATGATATTTATGCATTTGAAGAGAATTTTTGCTTCATTGTGGCTCAGGGTTTAGAATGGGACAAGTCTAGAGGCAGGAAGATGATAATTAAATACATACAGGGAAGAGTTATAAGTTAAAGAGAAGATCTGAAGGTGGTTAAGGGGGGGTAAATTGACAAAATTTGGTCACATTCTGTTTATGTGAAGGTGACAAACATGGGGAAATACAGACTAATTCTCAGATTTATTTATTTTTTCTGCTTAAGTAACTGGATAGACTTGATAATAATAAAAGAATTCTATTGTAAGAAAAAAAAGTATCTGACATAGTATATATTGAGCACTTTCTATGTGCCAAGTAGTTTAAGTATATTGCCTTACTTTCTTTTTAAAATAACACTTGAAGTAGATACTATTAACCACATTTTACCAAAAGAAGAATGAAGTCCTGGAAACAGCAAGCATCTTATGCAGGATCACACAAGCGCCCAGTCTGGGACTTGTATATGGGCATAGACACTTCCAGAATTTGGTGTTTAAACATTATCCTATTTTGTCTACAAGAGACAGAGTGGGTTCAGGGGAGGGCTATGAATCCAGTTTTGGATATGCAGGTGGATATTTAACAGGCAGCTGTGATATGGGGTTGAAGGTTGAGTGATCTGATATGGAGATGGTTATCTAAGGAAGGAGCCAGACAGAAAACCTGGATTGCACTGAATGATCTAAACTGTGACCTGCTATGCTCCTGACTTAGTTTATCTTTTGTTCAGCCACAAAAGAAGGAAAGCAAGTGCTGGCCGGGTAGCTCAGTTGGTTAGAGCATATTCCCAATACACCAAGGTTGCAGGTTCAATCCCAGTATAAGAATGAACCAATGAATGCATAAATAAGTGAAACAACAAATCAATGTTTCTCTTTCTCTTTTTTTCCTTCCTTCCCTCCTTCCTTCCTTCCTTCCTTCCTTCCTTCCTTCCTTCCTTCCTTCCTTCCTTCCTTCCTTCCTTCCTTCTCCTCTCTCTAAATCAATCAATCAACAATTTTTTTTTAAAGAAGGAAGGCATGATCATCCTCAGCGGTGTCAGGCCAAGCTGTCACAGCCTGTTTCTTTGCCTCAGCCCATCTGATCACCATATGCCTCTGTGACAGGAGTGGGTTAAGTTTGCTCTACTTTCTCTTTTCCTTATGATGATTTTTATCATGAGAACACATTAATCTTGTGCTATTTTCTATTTTCATTACAATCTTTGTCACACAAGTGGAGCATCAGAATGTTAATGCCTCATATCTTCTGTGAAGGATAGTAGAATTCTCCATTGCTTTGACCTTTCCAATGTTCTGTATTTCGATTGGATCTGGAAGTTGATGATTAATGATAATTACAATAATTACACCAAAGGACTCAAAATATAAATTACCAAATGTTCAAAGGAAGCCACTTGAAATCTTTAATAGAAGCTTGAACAATCTCTGTCCAAATGTTCCCATTTCCTCCATCAGACATCCCTCGGTGAGTGGATTGGGAGAGATTCAACCTAGGTTGCAGCCAGAAGAATAAAAGAGCTGTGATTTGTGAGCCATGTTTTAGTTATATGAAGGGAGAAAAAAAAAGAGAAATCAATTTTTAAATCAATAGAATGGTCCTTCGCCCAAATAGCTTTGCTTAACAAAGAGTGAGCATTCCATAAAACAAGACTTCTCTTTCGATTCAGATCATTAACTACGATTCCCATTAGGCAGGAGGTGCCACAGGGAAAAAGGATATTTACTTGTCTCTTCTGCTCTGGTTTCTTGGCTTTAATTTTAGGGAGGTGTAGCTTTCCAGTATGGAGGGGTTAGGACTTGATGTGGCCTTTGTACTCTTGCATATGCACAATACCCAAATCCAGCACTAACATTAATTAGTACAATCATATTCTATATGAACCTCTGCAATGGGGAAGATGCAGATTTTTTGAGGCTTTTTAAAAAAATGATTAGTAAGAAGCACTGGAATGAGGGTTTTATTTTGAGACCCCTGGTTATTTTCTTCCTGCTGCAGTAAATTCTACCTTATTTTATAGTACTGGTACAGCACACAGAGTAACCCAGTCTCTATCCAGAAGGTTGGAGAAGTTGCCATCATGCCAGGCTTTCCAGGGAAGAATCTGTGATGATAAGACATCTGAAGATATCTGTGGTGGGTCACTGCGGGGCATATTTTATATATGACAGACTGAAAAGAACCACCTCTTATTACAATTTTGACACACTTAGATATACACATCATGTCTATCTTTGACTATATCAGTGTTTGTTATAGTGTACACTAAATCTAATTAGCATCAGCCAGACTCTTAGCATTAGAAGTCTATGTATTGAGAATGTTGTAGATGAAAAGAAGAATGTCTAAGGGAGACTGACGGGAAGTCCTCATGATGTAATTCTTTAGACATACATAGGACACTATCAGAGGCGAATTACAGTTGGTTGAGGCCCCGGGTGCAGAAGAAAATATTGGGCCCCTTAAAAAAAAAGAGAGAGAGACAGGGAAAATAAAAATACATGTTAGCCATATTTTTAAATAAGTAAAAAAATTTTGTGTACTATTAATGTTAAAATTGCACATATGAAACCAAACTTGGTGTCATTAGAAAAAAGTGTAGGCCTGACCTGTGGTGGCGCAGTGCATAAAGCATTGATCTGGAATGCTGAGGTCGCCAGTTCAAAACCCAGGGCTTGCCTGGTCAAGGCACATATGGAAGTTGATGCTTCCTGTTCCTCCCTCCTTCTCTCTGTCTCTCTCCCTGCTTTCTCTCCTCTCTTTCTAAAAATGAACAAATAAAAATCTGAAAAAAAAAAGAAAAAGTGTAAAGTTGGGGTTTTGCAAGGCCCTTCAGAAGTTGGGGTCTAGGGCACACACTCAGTGCACCCACCATTGAATCCGCTCTGTACACTATGAGTTTTTATTGAGGCCAGGATTGACTGAAACTGAGTGTTATAGATGAGAGTCTTTGTCATAGGCAAGATAAAGATTTCCTGAGTTTTGTTTTGTTTTAAATAAACATAGTGAGAGGTATGCCAGGTAGGACAGAGCAGCTTTCCCTCTTGCCTTTGCTCTGGGGCAGACAGGGGCCTGACTCTACCACCTGTACTCTCAGAGGCATACTGCAATGGCAGTTTTGAAGTCTCGTGTCCAGGTAGACTGACCGCTTCAACTTAACTGATGGTTGTGGTACTTTGGGATGTGATTCTTTTTGCAAGAAGATCTCATTGGTTTCCTGAGATTTTTAATGAATCAGTCTGGAGTATGCCTAGCCAGTTTCAAGGAATACCTAACTTTGAAAAGTATTTTATATTCACGAAGAACATGATACGAATGTGTATGTGCATGTATGTGAGTGCATGTATGTGTGTGTTGCATGCATGCATATTTCTCCTTATCCTAAACGTTCCCCTTTGCGAGGCGGCACACTTCATTTTGGCCTACACTGCATCCTAGAGGAGGTATGTATGTGACTGGAGTTTTAGTCCATGATGTTAACTGAGGCATAACCATTTGAGTCAAGGTTTTGTTATTTTTTTTATCATTGTGACCACTTCTGTCCTGTATGTCACTTTGGTAACTGAAATAAAGCCTTAGAAGGATGAACTTGAACTCAGCCTGTATGTCTGATTAGTCAATAAAGTAATCCAAAGCATTGGTAAATTCTCTTCAAGAAGAGAGAAGCTTTTTTGGAGCTTTTTATTCTGCAAATATATATTCAGAGCTTGTAAACACGAACTCAAGAAAAATCAGACTGTGACAGTTGATCTTGTAACCTGGGCAGTTACTACTATATTAAATTGCATTCTGATTATTTGGAAAGTACAATGCTTTTGATCAGCTATTGAGGTTATGTTTGTGGGGTCAAGTATCTCATTACACTTGTATTTTCTTCCAAATGGATTTGTACGTTTATTTTATTCTGCTGGTTGTTTTTCTGGCTATTATTACAGCCTATATTGCAGCCTTAAAAATAACTCTTATTCCCACTCCCAAAAGTTAAAAGCAACATTGCTAAAACAATAAGTGAATCTAATGAAAAGTTAATACACTAGTTTCCCCCTTTGTGTGTATGTGTGTCTGTGTTTTGAGAGAGAGTTAGTTAGAACATATTTGTACTTGAATTCAGAGTGAAGGCACTTCACTCTTGTCTTAGGAGAGTGAAGAGAAAGCGGTATTAGATGTATAAGAAAAACTGTCAATATTAGAAAGAATATATGGCACTATTGGGCAATATGCAAGGAACCAATGCAAATGCCACGAGCCAGTTGCTGTTTGGCAACTGCCTAATGAGTTTGGAAAACTACGCAATGTCTAAGGTTCTATAACTGCCTCACTCAGCTTTGATTTGTATAAATAGTCACATTTGTTCCAACCTCTGTCTTCATTCCTGTTAGGAATATTGGCCAATTTATATATGCCGTGTGGAAAGTACATTAATTTAGATTCCCTGAACATCTGCTCGTCTCTGGATAGACTTGAACTGAAATGAAAATTATTGAGTCATTCACCCCCAAAATATTTATTGAGCATACTGGGGCCTATACAGGCTGTCAGTCAGCTCTCCCACCAACTGAGGCCCTCTGTGTAACACCCAGGAGAATTGTGAAAAGGAACAAAAAGCCAGTTGGAGCAGGCCCTAGAGAGTTCACTCAGCTCTTCCTTTGTGACCAGTATTGTTCCCAGGACTTTTGATCTAGCGTGGTGTTCAGATTCCTGGTTTGTATTGAGGCTGGCTTTTCTGGGTTTGTCTTTTCTTGCTCATCTACCTTTGTTTGCAGATTAACTCTTTCTCTAGCTACTGTGTGTTTCTGTTTAGACCCATTTGATTTCCTGACTCTATACTCTAGCCATGCTAAGTTCAAACCCTATTTTCTGGCTTTTCAATGTGGATGTGACCTGGGATTGGGAAGCTGAGGACAGTGGGAAATAAGATGAAGTCTACACTATCAAGTAGCTATAAATTAGGTGCTTTAAATATATATATATATATGTGTGTGTGTGTGTGTGTGTGTGTGTGTGTGTGTGTATGTATGTATATATTAGAGAGAGGGGAAGAAAGAGAGAGAAAAGCGAAACCCTGTTTTGTTGTTCCACCTATTTATGCATTCATTGGTTGACTCTTATATGTGCCCTGAGTAGGGATCAAACCCAAAACCTTGGCATTTTGGGATGGTGCTCTAACTAATTGAGCTATCGAGTCAAGGAAACTTGGTGCTTTTTTTTTACCAGGCAACAAAACAGGCTCATGTTCTAAATAAGGGAGAAACAGCATGGCCTGGATGTCCATGGCTAGTCCTGAGGTCATGTCAATTTGGGTGTAACTGAAAGATCCAGTGGCTCCTTCCTCCAGGCCCACCTCCATGGCTTTCAGTCAGTGCTGATAGTATGCTGACGTGACCGTGGGGCATTGCTCGGCATAAACTAACCTCAAAGAAGTAAGAAGATGAACTTGTTTCCAATACTGGCTCTTTGCGACACTGCTCTCATACTTTCTTGCCCATATCCCTTAAGGGGTGGTAATCACCTGTTTATTGATTCAACATCTTCTGGTGCCCAGAAGAAGCTAGAATAATCAATTAAAGTCATGAGGGTTCTATTTGTTTTATTGCAGCATCCTCAAAATGATACCCTACCACTGCAAAATAGTTAATTCAGTTGTTGAAGTGGCCCCTCTTAACACTGAGATTAAGTGACTCCTTGTCGTTGTTTGTCTTTTCTTTCATATGTACTGTTGTATCAATAACCTCGAGGTTCTTTTTTAAATGATCACCATAGTCAGTGCCAGTGTCATGCTTATATAGATGATACACCCATTTACCAAGTGTTGTGACCGTTAAAATGAACAGAGGTTATGCCATGTGTGCATCTTGTGTTGTAATTGTACTTTGTGAACCCATAATGGATATGAACTAACTAACCATCATCACTAGTGAATCCTCCAGACCCAAGTTTCTCAATTCAGTGAACACCTTCAGCACCCTAGTCTTTCCTGCTGTCCTTTGTAGTTTGTAAATGTGACACTGCATTTGAGATTTGTATATTTTCTTCATTTATTGGGCTCTTGATAGCTTACTTCTTCCTTGGCATTCTTTAGTAACATTCACTGTGTGATTCCTCTGAAAACTGAAAACATTGAGCAAACTGCAAAGTCAAAGCCAAAGCCCCTCGCAGTCATGATCATTACTCACGGGCTGGGTGTGTGTGTCAGACCTCTGTGCCACTCTGATTTTGTGCCTGTGCCCTTCAGGCAGAAACCGCGTCTTATTCGTGTCTCCTGGAGCACCCAGTACACTGCTGGAGCTCCATAAATAATTAATCCCACTAATAATAGTGGCAAACAGAGACTTCCAAAAGCTTTCCTTTCCCCTGTTCTGTGGAACCGGTGTTATGGTATTTCGACTATCAAAACAATGACTAAGCAGCTTTGGTGCACTTTATGTTTGGGCTAAATGAGATTTTGCTAATGCACCATCTCATTCCTCCCTCCCCCAACACTCGTATTTTAATGATTTCTAATTAATATTGTAATATTTCTTGAATAATTCATGTTTTTAAACAAGAAAGGCTGGCATACATTTGTGTCAATCTGTTTGTGCATTGCAGTGCTCTGCATAACAAACAAACACAGTCTGCTTCCCTTGGAGACACAGGAAGGAGCCACAGAAGAAAGAAAGTGTGGGGCTGGGATTCTTATTCCTCCCCGAAGGGAGGCTCCCCCACATACCCACGTTGCCCTCTGAGGTCCCCAGGCAGGCACCTTTGTCTTTGCTGTCACCCCCTTATTATTTCATCGTTTCTCTTGACAGGGCCCTGAGCCCCCAAGCTGCCCTTCACTCCCCCAACCCTCCCTAGGTGTTTCTGGACTCCGTGTCCCCTCACCTCTGGCCCCATCACAAACTGGTCTTTTTGCCTCTCTGGACATGGATCAGAGAGAGGCACAAACCTTAATCTCTAGTTTATAATAGATAGATCAGTCAGGACTCAGTGGATAACTAGTCAGGGTGGGTTTCTCCATTTAGACAAGTATTTAATGGGTACCTGCCACCTACTTGGTACCACACAAAGCCTGAGGGCACTGGATGGGTTGGTTATTGGGAAATCTTGGCTGAGCAACACAGTTGCTTCTCTCCAGGGGCTCTGAAAGAACACCTATGGGACTCGCTGGAAGCTTAAGGGAGATTTCTTTAAGAGAGATCTGTGAGCCAGCTTCTGGATGGCTGATGATTCCACGTTCACATAGCTCAGGCCATAGTTGTCATAAGATAGAAAGCCATGGGTGAATTTTTATATTTAATTTTTTTCAGGAAAGAACACCCTAGAGACTGGAAGAAAGGTTTTAGAATAATAGCTTGGCCTCAACCTGACCTTATCTTCCTTCTCCAAACTCCACAGGGTGATACTTTCCTTCACTTTATTCACGAATAACTTCACATTCTGTTACATTAAAGATAAACTTGCTCAGACTCAGGAGCAGGAGCCCATTTTCATGCAGCCCTTCTCCCCCTCTCAGGTCTGGGGGCTCTGTTCTAGAGGGCTGATTCCATGGGATAGCTGCGGTCAAACGACTTTCATTTCTCTCCTTCTACCTTGTGGCTGGAGAAAAGACTTCAATATCTATCATTTCTGCCTGCAGTACAGCACTACTAATGCTGTGCTGACCCTGCTGTTGGGCTATTAATGTGTGTCACTGTTAATTAGCAGCCAGCAGAATACCCAAGCCAGCGACATGGTTCACTGAGATGGATGTGGTTGTTTTGATTGCATCGCTATTGCTAGGCTCACTATCATTTGTACTAATGGTTTCCAAGTAGGCAGCAAAAGGGTAGGAGGAAAATGACTTAATTTGACCCCCCCCCCCCACTATCTCTAAGAGTAATTTTAGTGGTAAAAATACTCTGCGAGTCATCAGTTCCTGAATTCCTTGTGGGCTTTAGAAAGAGAGGTTGTTATTAACTGACCATTTCGAGATAGGGAGTGCTGGTTATTATGTATATGGTATAATCTTTCCCGAGTGGAGATAACATACCTGCCCTCTGCTGGACTGCCAAAGGACAGTCATCCTGCAGACAGAAGGGTCACACATTGCTGCTTTTGATCCTAATAACGTTCAAAAGTGAAAAGTGGAGTTGCAAGTAAACACAAAGTAGTAGGGAGAGTGGGTACTGGCAGGCAGGGAAGTTCGGCTCCTCTCTGCCCATAGAGCACAGCAGGGCGGAGTGGAACTCAGAGATGACTAAATCTCCACGAGGGAAGTGGAGCTTCTTAGTAACTGAAAATTTTCACAATGCATACTTTCCTTCTTGTCTCCTCCAATGTCCCCCAGAAACTCCTGTCTCTATGCTCAGTTATACTTCAGTATTAATGAGCAATTTATGCATGTGTCCCTAGTAGTGCATTTTCTATCCCCAGTCATTGCATTTAGGGACTCTTCCAAACTTCTTACTATTCTCTAATTTGGTCCTGTCACCTCCTCTCTCACATTCCTTGTTTAGCTGTTTGGGAAGAACACTCTCGGATTTACCACACTATTTAAAACATCTCAGTTTACACCCATCTTCCACCAGTTCAAGACTGTTCCTGCCTCCATGGTGGGAAAATTCTCTTAACTCCTCTGGGCTATGCTCCCATTTCTCCCTCTCCAGATTCTTCAATCTTGCCAGCTTCTTTAGTACCTCTCAAATGTCTCTCATTATAAAAGAGGAATCTTAAAATTACCTCCCATTTTCTTTGAGCTAAAAACCTGTTCTTTTCCCTTCCTTTCATAGGAAAGTTTCTTGAAATAACAATCTACAGCGAGTATCTTCACTTCACTTTATGTTTGTTCCTTAAACAGTTAGAGTTAGGCTTCAGCCTCTGTCTGTCTCTGTCATTCCATTAAACTGCCCAGCAAAGACCACAGACAACCTCCTTGTAAGCAATCGCAATTGGTGATGTTCAGTTCTCATCTGACCTGGCTTCCCTGTAGAACTGGGCCCAGGTGGCCAACCCCTGTCCTGGAAGGTTCTTTTCCTTTTTGGATTGGTTTCCATGACACTTCTCTCTCTAGGATCATTCCTTACACCTTGGTGGATCCTTTTGACCTTGTTTGTGGCATGTTCATTGTATCTGTCATTTAGATGCTGTTCTCCTTGAGGACTCTATCCTCTGCTCTCTTTTTAACACGTGGCTTTTTAAAAATGTTGTGGAAAAGCTTATTCAAGACTTTGGTTACCACACAAGCTAGTATTGTCCACTGACCTTTAAAAATCCTTTGACTCTCTTCTTAACATTTTAACTAAGAGCACAAGGCTTTTCCATCGGGACCCAAAATCTTCTTCAACACATTATACTCAAAAGCAAAACAATCATCCTTTTCTCTGAGCCTCCCTTTTTTTATTCCCTGCCCAGGGACTGACAACCATCTACCCAAATGCTCAGACCAGAAACCTAGCTCTGTCTTACCTCTTACCCTTATTCAGCACACCCAGCATCTAATTAAGCCCTCTGGACTCTGTATTTCATTACCTTCATTGTCACAGCCCTATTTTTAATCCTCCTAATTTAAAAATAAATTTTTTAATTTTCATAACATTTTCCTGTTTAGAATTCTTAAATTCTCCCATTTCTCATGAGATAAAATAGCTGTTTTGTCCTTTCTATCTCTCTGACCTCACTACCCACCATTCCCCCTCCCACATTATACATTCCACCAAGCTCCTTGCAGTTCCTGGACACTGCCATGCCTTTTTATTGGTCCGTGCTGGTTCTTCTGATTGAACGTCCTTTGCCTGTCCAACTCCTGTTCTTCCATATTCTAGCTAAAAATCTTCCTCACCTATCAAGCTTGCCATGATAACAAAGGGAAGATTGAAGGCTCTTTCTGTATTTTGTGCTTTACAAACTCCGGGGTTATTATTATTTTTTAGTTTTGTTTTGTTTTATGCATCTTTCTATCTGCTGGACTCAAAGCATCTGGAAGGAATAGATCTTTATTTTTATATTTGTTATTATACTTGCTCACTGCCTATCACAGTGTATATGCTAAATAAATGTACAGTGAGCCTGGCTGCTGGTGGTATACTGAATTGAGTGTTGATCAAGGATGCTGAGGCTCCCAGTTCAAAACTTGAGGTTACCAGCTAGAACACAGGCTCATCGGCTTTGGTGTGGGGTTGCTTGGTTGAGTGTGAGGTCACTGATTTGAGTAGGGGCTTGGTAGCTTGAGCGCAGGGTCGCCAGCTTGAACACAGAATCATCAATATGATCCCAAGGTCACTGGCTTGAGCCCAGTGGTCATTGTCGTGAGCCCAAGGTCACTGGCTTGAGCAAGGAGTCACTGGCTCAGCTTGAGCCACCCCTGGTCAAGGCATGTATGACAAGCAATCAATTAACAACCAGAGTGAAGCAACAAAAAGTTGTGGTTTCTCATCTTTTTCTTCCCCTTCTTTTTCTCCCTTCTTGTCTCTCTCTCTCTAAAAATAAATAAAATTAATAACTAATAAATATATATTGAAGTTACATAACTATTCCTCCCTTACTGAAAGTCATTCTGTGTTCTTGTCAACACTATATTCACCTTTTACTAAAATAAGAGAAAAACACCTACCATTTCTAGATACAGAAAACTGGGTTGTAGATGTGTCCTTGTGTCTTAAAAGATATGTTACCTGGGATAAAATATTTGATCTTTCTGGCCCTCAGAGGAGGGGTAGTATGAGATCAAGATTTTTAGATTGTTTCCTGAGGAGACCTGGGTTTTCTTGAAGGAAGAAGGACGATGAGAATGAAGGACTCTGGCCCCTCCTTATTTCTTTGTTTCAAAGGGCAGCTCTGCTTTCATCAATTTTTTATATTGTGATCCCATGTAGCATTTTCTTTAAACCAAAGATTCGACTGCTAAAATATAATTTGGAAACCACTTCACAGGGTTATCTCTAATTCTCTTCTAGCAGAAAAAAGGTCTGTGGTTATGTGAGCTGCATAGTAATAATGGCCTGACAAGGAACATCGCCGGAGGCACAATGAAGCGCGTTATATAATCTTTGTATAAACATTCAATTTTACACTTTCTACATGAAAGGGAGATGGAAAAGAGTAGGGGTATCAGGTGGGAGAAGGAAGCAAAGAGGAAGAAAAGGGGAGATAGGAGGTCAGTGGAAGGGACGGCAAAGAGAATGGAAAGGTGAATTAACTGCAGGCAGGGGAGCCCATCGCTTCCACTCCGTGAGCATCTGTTGTGGCGAGCATGCGTGTCAAGAGTGCAGATGAGCCAGACGAAAAGAACCTGCTGTTCCCAGAAACCTTCCAGAGTGAGCATCTCATGGTGCTGAGTGTAAGTCTAGTATTCAAATATGTATCTTTTGGGCAAATAAGTTTGTAAAATCTGTATTTTCTGGTTTTGCTCACTTTTATTGTTAAAAATAGCCACTGACCACATGATTGCATTGCCCAGGTGATAATGTTAATTATCTTCATGCTTGGGAAGGGGCTTGGTTATGCTAATATATGCAGGAGGAGGGGCTTTTGCCCCAAAAAGTTTTAAAAGGAGGAGCTAGGAGGCCATGTTAGAGAGGAGATCATGTTGTTGCAGGGAGAGAGGCCACGTTGTGGCAGAGGAGGCAGGCAGCCAAGATGGAGGCATGCAGATGGGAACCAGAGGGGACTGAGTCAGCTTGTGGGGGCCTTTGATTCTAGGAAAACCTGGATGCGTCAGTAGCTTTGTGAGTGCTGAGTGAGTGGGTTTTGGAGCCGTGTGTGTTTGTGTGTACTTGCCAGCGGAGTGCGAGGCTAGAAATAAAAGATATGGTCCACCATTTCTTGCCTCTGTTTTTTCTCTATGATCTGAATCTAATGGGAACCTGCATGTACCAGGTGGCTGCGATGACCACCGCGACTATTGGACTTATAATATCTATATTTTTTCATGCAACACAGACCCAAAATGCAAGTCAACAACTTCATTTTGTGTTTTATCAAGGAAGTGGTAGTTCTGTTCCAAAGCTGGAGGACAAACTGTATTGTATTGGACTTTGAAAGACACTGCTGGTCTCTAAAATGATGTTATGGAAACCATGTTTTATGTGCAGTTTAAGGGGTGTTCAATTTTCTGTGTAGAATTGAACATAACATACAACTCCATTATATGACATGTCTGGAAGTCTGGAGTAGTGTGGTTTCTCTGTGTTATTGTGAATCATCATGGGTTTTTTTTTTTAATGCAGAAGCTGCTTTACATATAACCTGTCACAATGTTTATTTACTTGGTGTAAATAGTAATTAGAATACAATGTAGAATGTGCAGGAATCTGTGGAGGAGGTGCATAAATCCCGGGACCAAGCAAAAGCTACAGACAATGATCATGTCAGCTCTGACTTACATCATCACATTTAAATGCAAGAGGGAATGTTGATGCTAAAGAAAAGCAAATGCATTAAATACAAATACATTAAAACAGAGCTCTTTGCAATTTTAGAACCTAATAGACAAAACAAACCTGAAATCTACATCCTTCCTGTTTAAATGTCCTGGATAGAAATTTCATTTAATCACAGAATTGAGAAAAAGACAAATAAATCCAGATACCAAAGAAAAAAATGCTAAATAATAATTTTATAATACAGAAAAATTTTTCCTTAAGAAGTACATTTTGAAATCCCATTGAAAATGCCATGTCAAGTTGAGCTGCCCTCAGACTGAAAAATAATATGGAAGATGGCTGGAATTTCAAGTTGGGAAATTGCCCATTTTTTTTTAGCAACTCAATTTTATAGGTGAACTCTATTGGAAAGCATCCTGAGGTTTCTACCATTCTTTAAGAGACTTTTATGTTGTCAGTTTCATTTAAGGCACTTACCTATTAACACTGCTCTTGGAAAATCCAGAGTAGTTAAGCATTAGCAGATTTGAAACTTATTATTTTGCTTTGTAAAAAAAAATGTTGGCAGCTGAGCAAGAGATTGGATATACACTTTTATTAGAGCAGTTTATGTTTATTATTCTGCAGTCTTTATAATCTTAACATGCTCCAAGCCACAAGTTAAATCAAGGGAAGACTTTTCAGAAGCAGCAAACTGATATATTTTTTGCAAAGCATAATTCCAGTTTTTCTTGAATCCATTATAGTACATTGGAAAACGACTTACTTTAAAGCCACATTTCAGAACCTTGCTTTGCTCAGACAAATCTAATGTGACATAACAATCGGAGCACAGAAGAGTTCATGCATGAGAGGTGGAGTCACATTGTAGTTGGCACTCCCAAGTCCATTATACCTCGTTTCTTATAATGAAGAAGATGAGTCAGTTTCTCAGGAGCAGATAGACCTTGTTCTAGTAGTGTGTATGTGTAATTCCTTCTGGGAACTGAGGATTAGGACATTGCTCCATTTGGAACATCATCTATCTTCCGTTGCCTCAAACTGCACCTTTGTTTCTTTCAATATCCTAATTGCCCACATTGTTGGGAGCCTTTCCCAATGATATTTCAAGTTATGTGACTTCTCCTTCCCACTTCTCTGATTTCTCAGCACATTAGTTTCTTTTAAAAATAATCTCTGATTGTTTTGTCTCTAAAGGGTATACATAAATTATTTTACCTCTTCTTTTACATGTTTATCAGTATGTTTGTGTTGGAAATTTCATGATGTGGCAGAATTTCCAGGGCAGATATTTTCACTTTCTATTAGCTATGCAGAACTTATAATGGACAAAGCATGAGGTTTGGGTTTAACCATCCTGGTTCATCTTCTTAGTCACCACTCAGATTGCAAATATCTGGCTCCTCAGAGATGACTCCCAGTCTGTGATAGGTCCCCTCTTTTCTCTATCAAAGCACTTGGTATTTTACTTCAAAGCACTTTTCAGAGGTGTGCCTTTATATTTACTTGCATGATAATTTGATCAATGCCTGTCTTTCCTGCTAGACTATCTGAATCATGAAAGCAAAGACTGTGACTGTTTGCCATTTTAATCCATTCTACATCACAGACTCTGGCACACAGTGAGTATAAAATACAATAAAAATTTAAAAAATAAAATAAAATATATAAAAGTTTCTATTACCATTCATTCTCTGCTATAACTTATAGGACAATATGACATAAAGACTATTAGAGTCAGCAGCTTTTAGAATTTTTAGGGTTAAAGATTTCTACAGAGAAACAAATTTATGGATTTTTATTTCAAATTTTCAGGCAGTTAACCATATATGGAGCACTTAGGGAGGTGTGTCAGTTCTAAGGAGCAGGTTGCAGCAGTGGAAAAAGTCACTGGGAGTAGGAGGGGTGAAGAAGTTGCGTGTGACATGGGGTGCATCACCTTTGCTCAACAGAGATGGTAGTAGCAGACCACTATTGCAATGCCGCATTTAACTGTGGCCATTCAGCTTTGACAAGGATGTTGACAAACTAGAGAATGATATAAGGACATTGAAATCTAGTACTGTCATTGAGGAATGTTTGAAAAATAAGTTTTAAAAGGATTCAGGTTAGGACACAGGTATAATTGTCTTCAACTATTAAAAAAGGTGTGATGTAAAAGAAGGATTAGCATTTCTATGGTCCCCAAAGCATAATAAGGAACAATTCATGTCAGTTAAACAGAGTAGCTGGCACTGTCTGAGGATAGAAGAGAAGCTTTGTAACATAGTGAACTTGTTCCACTGGTGTTTACTAAGAGTTGGCCACTGCATTTAGAGCAGTGCTGATCTAGAGGAGAACTGGGTTCTAGAGCACTGTGGCACCTCGTAGAGTCTTGCCCTTAGCATTAGATACCTTAGCCGGCAGTCACTGAAACAGCCAATACTAAGATCATATTCATCTGAAGAATGGAGAAGGAACCAACTATATCACAGGCTTTGTGGATACAATGTGACAATTTTTAAAATTGGAAAGCACAGTATGATTTTTAAATCTGTATTGGGCTAAATAAATATCAGATGTTATTAAGTGAAGATAAGTCAATAATTTTTTCTTGATTTCAAAATTTGACATTTATACACATACAAGCCACAGCTGTCATTTTCTCTTTCCATGTATCTCTGATTCAGTCCCTTCCATCCGTTGCCTAACATTGGAAGGAATGCTTTCTTAAGAATATTGTATCCGGTACTCCAAACACACAACATATCAACTTGTACCCAAAACAGTGATATGTGTTTTCCAGATTCTGTTTCATAGTACCCTATCTGGGCATATATTATATGTTAGGTTGTGACTGTTTGATTATGTTTTGGTCAAAGGATTATGGACAAAAATAATGTATGCTGTTTCTGGGTCTGTTTGTAAACCTTGCTTAGTTTTCCATACTTTATGTCTGCCTTTTTCAGATGTCTTAGAGGCCAGTTATTTAGTATGTTTGTCAAACAATATAGAAATATACTAGATCCTGACTCACCATTTGGAGAGTAACTGCCCCAGAGTGACACACATCACACACCTCACATTAACTTGAATAAAAAAACCAAAAAACCTTTATTGTATTTAATCCCTGAGATTTCAGTTTTATTTATTGATTTTTTTAAAAAAAATTAATAATTTATTTTTAAAAGAATTTATTTATTTATTTTTAGAAAGGAGAGAGAGAGAGAGAGAAGGGGCAGGAACAGGAAGCATCAACTCCCATATGTGCCTTGACCGGGCAAGCCTGGGGTTTCAAACCAGTGAACTCAACTTACCAGGTTGAGACTTTATCCATTGCACCACCAGAGGTCAGGCCTACTGATTTATTTTTTAACCACAGAAGAAATTAGTAGCAAACAGAGTGATAATTAAAACAAACCCCTCAAACATGAGGCACTGGTTTAGTGTTGGGAGGTAGGTGGCCCTGACATGAGAGCTTATTGTTCTTATAGCCTTTCATGCCTAAGCCTCAGTCTGGGGTACATTATTATTTTTAGTCCCTTGGCACTTTATGAGGTTAAAGAGAAACTAAAACAATAATAATATTTATTGAACCATTACTATGTGCCAGGCCCTGGACTATATAAATGCATTATCTTAATTAATCCTCACAAAAACTTCACAATGGAGACACTTATTTTTTCTTTTTACAGATAAAGAAATTGAGAGTTAGACAAACTCAGCTTCCATGTTATCAAATCCACAATGAGGTACCTGGAAAATTAAGATTTCCTCATTCTAAATTATCTGGGTATAAGAAAGGAGAATATCCTAAGGGAAAGTCCATGCTAACCTAATTTATTAGTTTACATTTAACTTAGTAAATTGGAAAGAAGCAGAGCTCACTGAGAATAGTTAATATCTTAGTAAAGCCATAGGTGCATTACTCAGGAATGTTTCAAATTGGAGAAAATCTCTCTCTCTCTCTCTCTATTTCACACACACATGAGCAACATGTTAAAATATTACAGAAATCTCGTAACAAATATCTCAGTATAGGACCCAAAATGGAACCCATAGGATTTGGGGTAAACGGCCGTGGCTACCTTTGGGGTAGTTCTGGTCTTTGGGCTAGAACTGTGTTATCTGATACACTGAGCACTGCTGTGTGTGTACTGAGCATTTGAAATGTGTCTAGTTCAGACAGAGATGTCTTGTAAATGTAAAATACACACCAGATTTTGAAATTTTATTACAAAATGTAAAACTGAATGCTATTTTGGGTTAAGTAAAATGCATTATTAATTTTACCTGTTTATTTCCATCCCCTTTATGTGGCTAGTAGAAAATTTACAATATATCTGTAGCTCTCATATTTCTGTTGAACATGCTGGGCTAAAGTTTCAGAAATTGGGAAACACAAGATAACCTGTGCCAGAAATAGTTCAGCTTTTAGTGAAGGTGATATTTTGAGTCCGTTTTGGAAAGAGATGACTGAAATTTTCATTCGGTCTTTTGATCTATTTTTCTTGAGTACCTATCCTTGTCTCCAGCTACACAAACCATCTCAGGTCTTCTTATAAACAATGCCCTTGCTGATATCAAGCCATGAAGCAGCTATGGCCAGGCCAGTGCGTCTTAAATTTAAAGTGCCTGGAAATCATGGTGGTCGGAGGACGTCTTGTTAAATGCAGAGCCTAAGTTATTATGTCTGAAAAGGTTCCTGAGATGACACCAAGGCTGCAGTCTGGGAACCACACACGAGGAAACAAGAAGCTAGAACACAGACCCACCAGCTATCAAAATTGGGGAACCAAGAAGAGATGTGAGATGATTGTCATAAACCATCAGAGTGAACTGTCTGTCCTCAATTTACTCTGCTTTTTCCTCTCAGATTGAGCTGTATCTATAGAAGGTGAAATGAACAGGCCACAGCACAACTAATTTGCTCAATTCTACTGTTGCAAAGATTGATGGAGACCACTGTGTGATCAATTTGGTCATGACAGTGGGTATCAGTCATGAACATGACTGAAATGAATGGAATCACTTTATTCCAATCTGGTTTGCTTTAGTTGTGTCAACTTGGCTGATCCTGAGGGCTGGGGTCAGGGAAATCAGCGCTATACCTAAATCCACTAACCTTCCTGAGATCATTTATTAGTGAAAAATTAGCATGTTCACGCATATTAGTTATTATGTGAAACAATCAGTCAAGTTGCCTGCCTTGCCCATGTTCTTTTCTCAGAGGATGTGCTTACTTTCTGTGGAAGTTAGAAAGTGTCACAATTTAATATTCATAATAATAAAGTTTGTGATAAGATAATAAAATCAATCTTCTAATTCATAAAATCAACTAAAACAGTTTATAAAGAAGAATTAAAATGATTGGAGTAGTTTTACAATATTTGGTATTAGTTTATGTTCTTCTAAATGGCTACATGGAAGAAAAAACACTTTTTGTAATTTTTAAAACATTTAAAAATAATCTTAGTTAAGTATCAATTTGTATTCCTTTGCAGTGTGAATATAGTCAGCTATGTCATAGTTAAGAAATAAATTTTGCATGACACTTTGGGGTTCTCTGAATGAAAACTTTAAATTCCTGTGACCTCCGGTCTCATTTTCCATTGCTCCCAACATCAAATTACTTTACTGTTCTTTTCCTTGTTATTCCTGCAGTGGCCTCCTTATTTGAATTCAGATCTGGTTCGAAACATTGGCTGCTTCTTTGACCTACAACTGACATTTCAAAGGCTGAAGAATAATTAGTGAAATAAAAACCTCATAATTACTTTCTCACACACACCCACACAAAGCCTTTTGTTGAGCTGGCAGGATGGATTGGGATTTTTGTTGTGTTGTGTTTTGTTCTAAATGATTGAGCATGGAACTAAAGTGAAGTGACAGACATTTCTTGAATGCACAAAATAATCTGAAAGCTAAGATACTCATTGTTTCACCTAACAGTATTGAAATCTTACTTAAGAATCAATTTCATTTAATATCAAATTTTAAACTTTAAACTAACAAAAAGAAGTCTTATTTTGGGAGTCACTTTAAAGTAACAAACACCGTATTAACAACAATAGTTTGGTTAATTTTTTTGTTGGTTTTTGATTATGCTAGAGACTAAACAGGGAATTGTTCTGATTCAGATATAAGGTAGCTCCAGCTGTTTGTTTGCCTGCTAGGAAAAAATTTCCCCCTTGTAATTAAATTTATTGGGGTGACATTGATTAATAAGATTATGTAGGTTTCAAGTGTATATTTCTGTAAAACATGAACTGTATATTGCATTGTGTACCCACCACAGCAAAAGAAACCACCAACAAAACAATACAGCAATCAACCAAATGGGAGAAGGTATTTGCAAACAACAGCTCCAACAAGAAGTTGTTATCTAAAATATATGAAGAACTTATAACTCACCACAGAACAGACAAACAATTGAATTAAAAAATGGGCAGAGGACCTGAACAGACATTCTCCCAAAAAGCTATACAAATGGTCAACAGATACATGAAAAGATGTTCAATTTCTGTAGCTATTAGGGAAATGAAAATTAGAACTACAAGTAATTATTATATTATTATCAGCAAGACAAGTAATAGCAAGTGTTGGAAATTTTTTCTTACAGTGTAGACATAATGCATTTGTTTGTATTGCACCCACTCTTTCCTTTTAATCTGATTTCTTGGCTTGGCTTAGATGTGAATGTGGATCTATTATTTGTTATAACCAAGTGAGATCTTGCCTGTGCCTTGTTCCTCAGTCAAAGAAGAGAAAATAAGATAGATAACCACCTATTGTGGATTGGGTCCACTGTGAAAGATTCATCACTGGGTCTTTGTGATCTATATGTTGTTTCTATAGAAAAATATAATTTTAATGGGTGGACAGTTATCTTACAAAAATGAATATCTTCTACAGTATTATTCTTTTTTTTTCAAGATATTTGTCTTTATTCTTATTTCTTAGAGAAAGCCTAGAAGGATGAACACAAAAATGTTTATGAAGGATCACTTAGGCAGGGGTAGGTAGGTAATACTTTCAGATGACTTTTTTTTTTCCCATCACCCAAAGTCCAGTTGTCTTCCATCACCTTCTAACTGGTTTTCTTTGTGTTCCTCCCCTCCCCCAACCTCCTCCCTTTCCTCCCCCCACCCCGTTACCCCCACACTCTTGTCCATGTCTCTGAGTCTCATTTTTATGTCCCACCTATGTATGGAATCACATAGTTCTTAGTTTTTTCTGATTTACTTATTTTGCTCAGTATAATGTTATCAAGGTCCATCCATGTTGTTGTAAATGATCCAATGTCATCATTTCTTATGACTAAGTAGCATTCCATAGTATATACGAACTGCCTTTTGACCCAGCTATACCACTTTTAGGAATATACCCCAAGAACACCATAGCACTGTTTCAAAAGAAGAAATGCACCCCCATGTTTATGGCAGCATTGTTCACAATAGTGAAGATCTGGAAACAGCCCAAGTGTCCGTCAGTGGACGAGTGGATTAAAAAAGCTTTGGTATATATTATTCTTTTTTAAGTAAAGTAGCTTGTCCTTGATTCTTTGCAATACAGGTTTTGTTTTGTTTATTTTGTTTTAGATTATATTTATTTTTGTACTATCTACAGAGACTGTTTATAATAGTAGTCAATGTAATCAGTATGTTGAAAAAATGTGCTTTTTTTTTTTTAAAAAACAAAACACAATCTAAAATAGTATTTCTCAAACTTTTTGGTCTGAGGGCTCTTCACATTTATAATGACCGAGGACCCTGAGATGCTTTTGTATTTATGTTATAATTATTGACTTTAGAAATTAAAATTGAAGAATTTAAAACAATAACATACATTACATGTGAACAAAATAATTATTTTTATTTAAAACATATATTTTAAAAATTAGTGAAAAGAGTGTTTTACATGTTTGCAATTTTTTTTTTATTCAGTAAGAAGAGGGGTGGCAGAAACAGATTCCAGCATGTATCCTGACCAGAATTCACCTGGCAAGCCTACCAGCGGGCAATGCTATGTCCATTTGGGGTGTGGCTCTGTTGCTCAGCAACTGAGCTCCTCCCAGTGCCTGAGGTGGAGGCCATGGAGCCATCCTCAGTGCCTGGGAACAACTCACTTCAATAGGGCCATGGCTGCAGGAGGGAAAAAGAGAGAGAGAGAGAAGTGAGACAGGGAAGGGTGGAGAAGCAGATAGGTGCTGGGAATCGAACCCAGGACATCCACACACCAGACCAATGCTCCATCATTGAGCAAACTGGCCAGGGCATAAATTTCTAAAATAATGAACTTGGTAGTCATGATTGGTGGTGGCACAGTGGATAGAGCATTGACCCAGATGCTGAGGGCCTCAGTTTGAAACCCCAAGGTTGCCAGCTTGAGCATGAGCTTGTTGGCTTGAATGCAGATCATTGGCAAGATCCTATGGTTGCTGGCTTTAGCCTAAAGGTCACTGGCTTGAGCTCAAGTTCACTGGCTTGAGCCCAATGTTTCTGGCTTGAGCAAAAGGCAGTGGCTAAAGGTCACTGGCTTGAGCAAGGGGTCACTGGCTTGGCATAGGAACCGCCCCCACTACCCCCACCCCTGCACCCCGGTCAAGGTATGTATGAGAAGCAAGCAATCAACAATTAAAGTGATGTAACTGCAAGTTGATGCTTCTTATCTCTCTCCCACTTTTCTTTCTGTCTGTCTCTCTTAAAAAAATAATTTGATAGAAGAAAACTATTATAACTGTATCATAGGTCATATAGACTTTGGAAATTTCTACTACATAGGATAAGACTGAAAAAGATAAATCATGTATTATTAGTATTATTATAAAAATAGTTTTGACCTTGTGGACTCTCTGAAAGTATCTTGAGGACCCCTCTCCAACATGTACTTCATACCACACTTTGAGAACTCCTGGTCTGATGATGAAACTGACAGTATGACTGAAAAACCCTTTATTCAAACCACAAGAAGATTTAAAGTGGCACCTCACATAGGAAACAGTTCCTCTAAGAATCTCAAGGGTATATCTCACATATCCCCTCAACAAATAATATGGCTACTATGAATGTTAAGCATGTCGGCCTAAAGGAGCTTTCTAAGAATACTGAGGTAATAAAAGACTTATTTGTGGGTATGGATTTTGTTTAGTTGAATGAAGCCAATAGCTTTATAGGAAGCCCACAGGTTTTTAATGGAATTATATTGTGGTAAACACTGTCACCTTGAATTCAAAACAAAAAGAGGCCTTTGGATCTCAGAATTGCTATAGGCAGGAAACAGGCTAAGAAAACTATTCATCTGCAAACACTAACCATTTATCATGGAAACAGAAGGTTAACTCAGGACGGAAGGAAGAGCCCAAAGGGTTGAACCAAGAGCTGTGAAAATCATTTATGGAGAATAGGGCCCAGACCTAATCAAGACACTTCCAACACATGCCTGGCTGGGTTTCAGAATTTTAAACCAATGATTTCTATGTACCTTCTATTTTCTCTTTTTATTTTGGAATGAAACTAGAGGAGTCATCTTATGTTTCTCCCACCATTTTATGTTATGTGTGTGTGTGTGTGTGCATGTGTGTGTGTGCACGGATACCTTGTCTATCTTGTCTTTTTAGTTCATAGGTAATGAGATTGATAAAGACTCTACTCAGGAGTAGAGGAAGCACAGCCAAGGAGCCTCATTTGTATCTGTACCTTATTTATATAATAAAATTCTAGATAGTTTTGCTAATGGAATAAGATTCCTGTGGGTCCTTGGATTGGCTGAGTATATTATACATATAGGAGTGACATGAAGCATTTAAGAACATGAGACAGATCTGGTAGTCAGACTCCAAATTTGCTTTTATTAATTCTTGCCTCTTGGTCTTCATGCCCTTACATGTGTAGCCTCTTTTTTTTTATTTAGAAAATTAATTTTAGCAGGATGACATTAATCAATAAATGTACGTAGATGTAAGGCAAACATCACTCCATCATCTGAATAGTCAATAATGTATATCCTTCACCTAAAGCCAAATTATTTTCTGTCACCTTATATTTGTTCCTCTTTACACCCTTCTCCCAATCTCCCTCCCACTTTCCTACATCCCCCTCCCCCTGGTGCCCACTGCACTCTTATCTATGTCCATGAGTCTCAGCTTTCTATTCCACCTATGTATGAAATCATACAGGTTTTTTTAGCTTTTTCTGATTTATTTATTTCACTGTATAATGTTATCAAGGTTTATTTATGTTGTCACAAATGACCCTATGTTGTCATTTCTTATGGCTGAGTAGTATTTGATTGTATATATGCATCTTCTTTATCCAATCATCTATCAAGGGGCACTTTGGTTGTTTCCATGTCTTGGCCACTGTGAATAATGTTTCAATGAACATGGGGTTGCATGTGTCTTTACATACTAATGTTTTTGAGTTTTGGGGGTAGATACCCAGTAGAGGGATTGCTGGGTCATAAGGTAGTTCTACCCTTAATTTTTTGAGGAACCACCATACTTTCTTCCATAATGGTTGTATTAATTTGCATTCCTACCAGCAGTGAATGAGGGTTCCTTTTTCTCTACAGCCTCTCCAACACTTGTTATTACCTTTCTTGTTGATAACAGCCAGTCTAACTTGTGTGAGTATCTCATTGTAGTTTTAAATTGCATTTCTCAAATAGCTAGTGAAGATGAGCATTGTTTCATGTATCTGTTGATCATTATTATGTATTTTTGAGAGAAGTATCTATTCAGGTCCTCTCTCCATTTTTTAATTTGACTGTTTGCTTGTTTCTTGCTGAGCTTTCTGAGTTCTTTACATATTTTGGATATTAACCCCTTATCAGAGCTGGTGTTTGCAAATAGCATCTCCCATTTAGTTGGAGTTGGCTATTTGTTTTGTTGTCTGTTTCTTTTGCTGTGCAAAAGCTTTTTAGTTTGATATAGTCCCATTTATTTGTTTTTGTCTTTATTTCCGTTGCCTTTGGGGTCAAATTCATAAACTGTTCTCTGTAGCCAATGTCCATGAGTTTAGTACCTATGTTTTCTTCTATGTAATTTATTATTTCAGATCTTATGTTTAGGTCTTTGAACTATTTTGAATGATTTTTGTGCAAGGGGACAAACTAGTCAAGGTTTATTCTTTTGCATGTGGCTTTCCAATTTTCCCAGCACCATTTATTGAAGAGGCTTTCTTTTCTCCATTGTATGTTTTTGGGTCCTTTGTCAAAGATGATTAGACCATATAGATACGGTTTTATTTCTGGGCTCTCAATTCTGTTACATTAGTCTGTGTGTTTATTTTTCTGCCATATCATGCTGTCTTGATTATCGTGGCTCTGTAGTGTAATTTGAAGTCAGGTATTGTAATACCTCCAGTTTTGTTCTTTTTTTCTCAGGAATGCTTTGGCTATTTGAAGTTTTTTATGGTTTCAATCAAACCTGGTGATTTTTTGTTTCATTTCTTTAAAAAATAATATTGGAGTTTTGATGGGAATTGCATTATTTTTGGATATTGCTTTGGGTAATATGGCCATTTTAACTATGTTGATATTTCCATTCCATGAACATGGAATATTTTAACATTTTATTGTGTGTTTTTCAATTTTCTTGGTAATAATACTTGGTACTTTTCAGTATATAGATCTTTTACATTCTTCATTAAGTTTATTGCCAGGTATTCTTTTTTGTTGTTGTTGTTGCAACTGTAAAAAGAATTATTTTTTGAGTTCATTTTCTGAAGTTTCATTGTTTGCATATATGAAATATATAGACTTCCATATATTGATTTTGTTTTTGTGGGTTTTTTTTTTTTTTTTTGTATTTTTCTGAAGCTGGAAACGGGGAGAGACAGTCAGACAGACTCCCGCATGCGCCCTACCGGGATCCACCCGGCACGCCCACCAGGGGCTATGCTCTTCCCACCAGGGGGCGATGCTCTGCCCCTCCAGGGTGTTGCTCTGTTGCGACCAGAGCCACTCTAGTGCCTGGGGCAGAGGCCAAGGAGCCATCCCCAGCGCCCGGGCCATCTTTGCTCCAATGGAGCCTCGGCTGCAGGAGGGGAAGAGAGGGACAGAGAGGAAGGAGAGGGGGAGGGGTGGAGACGCAGATGGGCGCTTCTCCTGTGTGCCCTGGTCGGGAATCGAACCTGGGACTTCTGCACGCCAGGCCAACGCTCTACCACTGAGCCAGCCAGCCAGGGCCCATATATTGATTTTGTATCCTGTGACCTTACTGTATTGGTCGATTGTTTCTCTTAGTCTTTCTGTGGAGTCTTTGGGGTTTTCTATATACAAGATCATATCATCTGCAAAAAGTAAAATCTTTACTTTTTCTTTTTCAATCTGAATGCCTTTTATTTCTTTCTCTTGTCTAATTGCCCTGACTAAAACTTCCAGCACTATGTTGAATAGAAATGGAAAAAGTGGGCAGCCTTGTCTTGTTCCTGATTTTAGAGAAAAAACCTTCATTTTTTCACCATTTAGTATAATATTAGCTGATGTTTTGTCATATATGGCCTCTATTATGTTGAGGTACTTTCCTTCTATACCCACTTTATTGAGAGTTTTAAACCTAAAATGATGTTGTATCTTATTGAATACTTTCTCTGAATCTATTGATAGAATCATATGATTTTTTGTTCTTTGTTTTGTTGATATGGTATATAACATTAATCGATTTATGTTTGTTGAACCATCCTTATGCTCTTGGAATGAATCTCACTTAATCATGATGCATTATTTTTTTAATGTGTTGTATTTGATTTGCTAATATTTTGTTTAGGATTTTTGCACCTGTATTCATGAGAGATATTGGTCTGTAGTTTTCTCTTTTTGTAATGTTCTTGCCAGGTTTGGGTATAAGGGTTATGTTGGCCTCATAAAACGTATAGGGGAGTATTGCTTCTTCTTCTATTTTTTGGAAGACTTTGAGAAGCATACAAATAAATTCTTCTATGAATGCCTGGTAGAATTCACTAGTGAAGCTATCTGGCCCTGGAATTTTATTTTGGGGGAAATTTTTGAGAGTTGTTTCTATTTCCTCCCTGCTTATGGGTTTCTTTAAGCTTTTCATGTCTTGGTGACTCAGTCTAGGGAGATTGTGTAGTTGTAGGAATTTATCTATTTCTTCTAGATTGTTGAATTTAGTACCATTAAATTTTTCATAGTATTCTATAATGATCCTTTGTATATCTGTGATATCTGTGAAAATTTCTCCTCTTTCATTTTGGATTATGTTTATATGAGTCCTTTCTCTTTTTTCCTTAGTGAGTTTAGCCAGGGATTTATCAATTTTATTGATCTTTTCAAAAAAACAGCTCTTTGTTGTATTAATTTTTTCTATAGTTTTTCCTGTTCTCTATTTCATTTATTTCTGCTCTGATTTTTACTATGGTATTTCCTTTCTTCTGCTGATTTTGGGTTGCCTTTGTCCTTTTCTTAGTTCCTTAAGATGTGATGTTAAGCTCTTTACTTGGGGTCTCTCTTGTTTCTTGATATAAACCTATATGATATAAACTTCCTTCTTGTTACTGCTTTTGCTGCATCACAGAAATTTTGATATGTTATATTGTCATTTTTGTTAGTCTGTTTATATCTTTTGATCTCTGCTTTTATTTCTTCTTAGATCCAGTCATTTTTTAGAAGTATGTTGTTTAATTTTCACAATTTTATGGGTTTCTTTACTTTTTTTTTTGCAGTTGAATTCTAATTTTAAAGTTTTATGGTCAGAGAATATGCTTGATAGATAATCCCATTATTCCTGAATTTGTTGATGTTAGTTTTGTGACCCAACATATGGTCTATTCTTGAGAATGTTCCATGTACACTGGAGAAAAATGTCTACTCTGAAGTCCCGGGGTGAAAACCCTGTACATCTTTTCTATATCCATTTGGCCTAGTGTGTCATTTAAAGCCGATATTTCTTTATTGACTTTCTGTTTGGCTGATTGATCTATATAGATGTCAATGGTATATTGATATCTCTAAGCATAAATACGTTTTTATCTGTTTCTATTTTTAGATCAGTTAGTAGATGTCTTATATATTTTGGTACTTCCTGATTTGGTGCATATATATTAAAAAGTGTTATGTTTTCTTGATTCAATGTCCCCTTTTATGTTATTGTCATTGCAGATTATCCTTGTTTTTATTGTGATGTTGTTGGAGCTTGTACTTGTTGCTTTGTTTTGTTTTGGTCTTTGTATCTGGTTGAATAACCTTCTTTAGTAATGTATTTCCTGTGGTGGAGGTCTTCTGGTGGTAAATTCTGTCAGCTTCTGTTTGTCTATAAAAGTTTTTATTCTTCCTTCATATTTGAAGAATAGCTTTGCTAGATATAGTATTCTTGGCTAGTAATTCCTCTCTTTCAATACTTTGAATGGTTGGGTTCACTCTCTTCTGACTTGTAGCGTTTCTTCTGAGAAGTCTGAGGGTAACCTAATGGGCTTTCCCTTATATGTTATATTCTTCTTTTCTCTAGCTGCCTTGAGGATTCTTTCTTTGTCATTCATTTGTGACAATTTCATTATGATATGCCTTGGGGTTGGTCTGTTTGGATTGAGGTAACTTGGTGTTCTCTTTGCTTCTTGGATCAAAGTTCTAACTCTTTCCATTGGCTTGGGAAATTCTCAATTATTTGTTTAAATAGGTTTTCCATTTCCTTTTCCCTCTTTCTGATATACTCATTATTCTTATATTGCTCTTTCTGATGGAGTCAGCCATTTCTTGTAGAGGTCTCTCATTTCTTTCTAATTTGTGAGTCTCTCTCTTTTTCTCTCTGTAGTATCTCTAGTTGCCTGTCTTCAATGTCACTGATTCTTCTATCTGGCCTGTTCTATTAGCTACACTTGTTACTTCATTTTTCAGTTCACGTATTGAGTTCTTCACCTCTGTTTGGTTCTTTTTTTAAAGTTTCAATCTCCTCAGTGAAGTACTCCTTTTGTTCATTAATTTGTTTTTTGAGCTCATTAACTTGCCTATCAGTGTTTTGTCACAACTCATTGAGGTTTTTTTAGAACTGTCATTTAACTCCAAGATATCCATGTAATTGAGATTTTATTTTTCTGGAGATTTTTCATTACCAATCTGAATTATGTCTTTTCTTGCATTTCCATGATTTCTTCTTCCTTGATGGCATTTGAGAATGGTATTGTTAAGAACCTTAACAAGAAGCAATTATTTTCTTTTTCCGGTAGCTGTTGCTATACTACAAGTTTTGGCTCTGAGAAGTTCTTGGGCAGACCTCTGCTGTCATAGTGATGTAGCAGGGCTATATAGTAGTCACTCGTTTATCACAGGGGTTAGGTTCTAGAATCCCCTGTGATAGGCAAAAATCCACAAAGTAGCGATCTTATATTTATTTTATTTATATATATTTTAAAGCTTTATAAGCCCTCTCCAGACTCTTATGAACCTTTCCCACAGTGCTTAACCTTTCCCACACTCTTATAAACACTTCCTATGCTCTTAAACACTTTCTACACTCTTAAACCTACATAATTTTAACAACTTTTAAAATTCTATATGGGTACTCACCAGTGAATATACTACAACTTTGATTTCATATTCTTTTAATATGCTTTATTAATATTTTTATATTGTTTTCAATTTTTATACTAAAAATGCTTATTTAACACAAAAATAATTAAAATAATAAGTATATAAAAATACCTATGTACTGCATAATCCCGCGATATTGCGAAAAATCTGTGATAAAATAATTAGATATATACAATTTAAAAATCCATGATATAGTGAGACCCCGAAAAGTGTACTACGATATGGTGAGGGATGACTGCAGTTCGTTGGTGGGTGGGGTATGTTGTGTGGGCCATTTTGTGGCTGGCTTTAGGGCTTTAGCACCACAGGTTTCAGGTGATCCATCGTTCCTCCCCCCATGTCTCGGCAGACTGGGAGGATAATATGCAGAGCACTTCTACCTCATAGGTGAAAGAGTAGCCCCAGAGAGTCATCTGTGGGAGACCCACCACCACCCCTCTTTGTACTGCTTGGGGAGGGAGGGAGGATCTGGGAAGCTGGGGCTGCACACTTTTGTTTTCCCTGACACTGCACAAAGCATGGGCAGCTGATAGAGCACCAGTGCTGGCTATGGCAAGTGCACAGCACTGCATGGGCTGGTCTTCATGGGTTAAGCACCCACTGAGGGAGCACATGCCTCTAGGCAAGATCTGGGAATGGCCCAGTGTGCACTGATGTAGTTTGCCCCTCTCCAGAGAGCCAGGAACTTTGGTTCAGTGCTCTTCCATGGAGCAAGCATTGCAGGCTGAGCATGGGTCTGCACAGATTTATTGCATGCCAAGAGATGTGGGCCAGTCTTCAGTAACCCTGCATCTGATTGTGCCTGCCTTAGTTCAGCTCCTACCCCCAGCCCCCCATCTCTCTGTCTCTCCTGGTTAGAATAAAACTCTCCTTCTGAGCCCAGAAAGGAGAAAGAAAAATTCAGTTCTCTGCTTCCTCTCTTCTCCAGAGCTGACAGAGAATGTTTTATCTTCTGCCCCCCTATTCAACCCATCCCACCTTTAGTCCATTCTTTGGGAGGATCTTTCAGGCACACTTGTGAGCCCAGCTGGGGTTCTATAGTTATTCAATTTGTTGAAATTTTAAGGGAGAGATTAGAAATATCTCTCATGGAGCCATTTCTCTGCTGTCACTCCTGTTATCTCTTCATACATGTAATTAGGATTTGTGTCCTATGTGAGTAGTAGAATGTGATGGAAGAGACAATATTTTCTCTGAGTTTAGGCTAGAGAAAAAATTAAAGCTTTAGCTTTGGTAATTTGAATTTCTCACTCTGGGTGTAACTAGCCACCTGGTGGACAGGTCCCTGTGGAGAGGAACTGAGATTCTGGGTAATAGCCAGCAGCAACCTGCCAGTCCTGAGAGCAAAGCAGTTCTAGGAAGTAGATCATCCAGCTTAAGCCTTCAATTCACTGCAACTCAAATCAACATGTGACTGAACCTCATAAGATACCTTGAGCCAGAACCTCTGCCCCCAGCTAAGTGGCTTCTAAGTTTCTGAAAGGCAATAAATAATTATTATTTTAAAATATTAAATTTTGATCCCTCCTGTTTCAAGAGGAGGAATTAAAGGAACCAGAGGAGGGAGGCCAGAGGGAAGGGGGTTGATAGGATGGGATAAACCTGAAGGGAAGGCGGAGGGCGCTATGGAGGGGGGAAAAGGGAGATGTTGAGGGGAATACGGGGGAAGGGGGGATGCATTTGGGGTGGCACTAGAATCTATGTAAACACAATAAATTAAAATCAATAAAAAATAAATAAATATTAAGTTTAGATGTAATTTTACAACATAGCAATAGATAATTTACACATGGATTAGACAGGATATCTTTTTGTGCGGCACAGAATGTAAAGTAGGAATACTTATGACAATGGTTGCACCATTATTTATCCTCCCCAAATAATCAAAGCATGTTTCTATTCTACAAATATCCAAGGGTCTGAATCTTTCACAATCTTTGGTGTAATTTTCACTAACTTAAATTAACTACATTATCTTATATCAGTTCTTCACTTCTCAATAGTTGTAACCTTCCACCCAGATCCAGCGTAAGTGGAGGGTGTGTTTTCCTCCCAGGTAAGAACTAAAAATATAGCATACCACCAAATTTATTCTTAATTTAAAACCTACAACTTGACCTTAAAGTTTCACATCAGCAATAGCCTTGGAGTTTGGCTATTATTGTTTAATAATAGGTTGCAAAACAACGACCATATTTCCCCATGTATAAGACACTCCCATGTATAAGGCACACCTTAATTTTGGGGCCCGAAATTTGGAAAAAAAAATGTATTACATAAAGTCATTGAACTCAAGTTTTATTCATCATAAAATTCATACAACTCCTGCCCTGGCGGGTTGGCTCAGTGGTAGAGCGTCGGCCTGGCGTGCAGAAGTCCCAGGTTCGATTCCCGGCCAGGGCACACAGGAGAGGCGCCCATCTGCTTCTCCACCCCTCCCCCTCTCCTTCCTCTCTGTCTCTCTCTTCTCCTCCCACAGCAAGGCTCCATTGGAGCAAAGATGGCCGGACACTGGTGATGGCTCCTTGGCCTCTGCCCCAGGCACTAGAGTGGCTCTGGTCGCAACAGAGTGACGCCCCGGAGGGGCAGAGCATCGCCCCCTGGTGGGCAGAGTGTCGCCCCCGGTGAGCGTGCCGGGTGGATCCCGGTTGGGTGCATGCGGGAGTCTGTCTGTCTGTCTCTCCCCGTTTCTAGCTTCAGAAAAATCCAAAAAAATAAAAAAATTCATACAACTCCTCATTACTGTCAAGACTCCCATCCATTAGCTTGTCCTCATCTGTGTCTGATGACGAATTACTGTCTTCCACAAGTGCAAAAACAAGCGCAAAATGTGGGGAATGCAAGTAAAACAACTAAACCCACTGTATAAGATGCACCCAGTTTTTAGATCCCAAATTTTTTGAAAATATATGCATCTTATACATGGGGAAATACGGTAAATGTTGTATAATAACAAATAAAGGTGTGAGATAAAGGGCATAAGAATTTTTGGTTGGAAGAATGTGTGTTTAGTTTCAGCAGCATCATCATATTAATATTTGTAATCCAATCTGGCAGATTTATTTCAAATTATTCATAGTGTTTATCCTGTGTGCTGTGCTTTACTCAATGATGGGTAAATTCTGAAGGTGATTTGGGCATTTAAACAAATTTCTACCTTTAGATAGCAAGGAGAAGTAATGAAGAGGAACTACTGTCCTTTCATATTAGGATCTCTTTAATTTAGCAATAAATATTCACCAAAGTGCATGCTATCTTGAGAAAAGGTCACTTTCACCATCTATTCCATTAAAAATATGTTTATTTTACTTACAGGTGTCATCCATTAGGACAGGCAATTGACGTTATAGCTAGTGGCCTTTGTCAAGGAAATAAAACTTACTTTTAATGGAATGGAAGTTTGTAAATGACCCAATCTCAAGAAGCATACACTTTGGTGAATATTTATTTATTTTAAACTAGTCAGCTTAGAATGTGATACAGAAGATGAGCTTCTTATTTATGAATAACATTATATCAGTTGTGCTTATCTAATTAGAAAAAATCTTAGAGGTACTTAGATAATTATGCAGGCATTAAACATTTTTTTAATGTTCTCTTTTATTTAGCTATGTTTTCTTAATGCTCCTTTTAATGCTTGTGTCTTTCTCCGGCCCTAATTTATTCTGTCTTTTGCCTGTTATAGTCTCCCAATTTTTCCATCTTTTCTTTCCTTATTAAATTTGAATCACTCTTTTTTCTTTCAGGAAAAATTCAAGAGGTTATAATATGCACACATTTCCTTAAACCTTGGTCTCTCCTGTTCCCTTGTCCTCCCTTTTCCAGTCTTTCTCCTGTTTCCCTCTCCAGGTCAGGTAAACTTATTTCCCATTTGCTCCAGTGAGCAAAAAGTGACCACACCTTTTCAAGAGTAGGCTGGATATCAGTCCAAAGAAATGTAGAGGCAATATTTCAGCCAAAAAAAATATTTAAGAAAAAATATCAATTGTTATTTCCCAACTTTCTCATCATTGAATTAAGACTTTAATCTTAATATTTTACATTCCATTTGATTTTGGTGACATTGTAGCAATACAATGATCAGAGTTAGATTTTCCCATGTTATTTAAAATCAAATTAAGAGCCAACTTTACAAATATTTTCTTGCTTGAAAGAAGTTGGGGAGCAGACGTATCACATATTTGGCCTGGCTAATTAATTAATGGACAAAGACTACTTCTGTGAAAACTGTAAAATGAACTTTCTCTAGTTATACTGTGGTAACATAAGGCTGTGGTAACCAAACAGTTCAAAATTTCCATGACATAATACAATTAGAACCTTCTTTATTAATTCAATAAATATTATTTCTTTTTCACTTTGGGTTAGCTTGGGGCTTTGGGTATTATAATTACTCGGGGCTCAGGCTAATGGAAGCTGTTTCTCAACATATGCTTCCATTATTTCTGTGATGAGTGTGTGTTTCATCTATGGGTAATGCATGATTACCTCCATTTATGTTTCATTGACCAAAGAGACTTACATGCCCTCACCTAAGTTCATATGTGTTGCGAAGTAAAGTCTTGACATAAGCCTCAAAGAGTTGAAAAGAGAAGCATAGCCATGTTTACTACACAGGACTTTAATAAACTCATGGAGTTTCTGGAATTGAGGATCATGGGTTCAAATGTCAACACACAATTATAACTGTTTTACTTGCCTGCACTTTGGGTCAGGGATGCTGGATAATATACCATCATGTAACAGTGGCCGTAGAACACCTAGCAATGGATCAAAGGGAAGAGGGAAGCATTGGCAGCCTATAAAGTCACCACAAGCTGAGACCCAACTTTGTTTACACAAATAAAACACTTTTATGCTATAATCTTTACATTTTGGATCAAATTAGTGTAATTCCTCTTGTTTAAGTGCCAGGCCCTTGGATTATTCCCATGAAGAGAACAAATTCATATGATCTGAGAGGTATAAATAGATAGATAGAAATCCAGTGTTTTAGCAGCTTTATAACAAGCAGATACAAAGGTAATTACTTTTCCTACTAAAATGATTTCTTATACTTTATATGTTAAACTATCATAGAAAACGGATTTTTTTTGTTATATGTTTGATTGGATAGTGCTGATAGCTGGCAGGCATACTTTTTTTTGTATACTTATATTTTAACAGTCCAACATGAGTTATAAAGTTTTATATCTTAGGTTTTCAACATGGCAAATTATATCACTTGCAAATAATAATCTTTAAAACTTATTTTTTGTTATGTATACTTACTATTTTTGTTTCATATTATTACATTGGCCAGAATTTCCAAATATTGTTAAACAAAGATCAGCTACTAAATATATTTACTTTGTTCTTAATTTTAATGAAAATATCACTAGCATTTCCCCAAAATGAGCTTTGTAGCTTTTTCCCCTATTTTTCTTCAATTTTTAATTCTTTAAAAAGTCAGTAATAGATACCACAGTCTATCAAATATTTTATAAAGCATTTGATTTGTCTTATATGAACCATGAATTTGATGTATACTACTAATTAATTTATTCCTGGTTAAATATTTTTGGTTTTCATAAAATTGATTTTTGAGAAAAAGAGAAAGGAGCAGGGAGAGAGAGAAAGAGAGATAAACATTGATTTGTTGTTTCACTTATCTATGCATTTATTGATTGAATCTTATATGTGCCCTGACTGGGATCGAACCAGCACCTTGTCATATCAGGAGGATAACCAACTGAGCTACCCAGCAAGAGCTTCTTTTACTTCTTTTTTTAAAAAACTTTTACTTAGAAAATTAAATTTAATGGAGTGAAATTGATTAATAGTACTACATAGATTTCAGGTAATTATTTCTGTAGCATTTGAACTGTTGATTGTGTTGTGTGCCCATCACCAAAACTTTTATTATTTCTAATAAAATATATTTTGTTTTTGTTTCTACTTTTATTTAGGAGTATGCTATTGACTAATTTGAATCAGGATTGCATTTACTCATGTTTTATTTAGGATATTTACTATTACGTTATTTTCATGCTATTGTAGTAAGATTGTAGCATTGGGGAACTATCCTTGATAATTTGTGAGAAGCAACACATTATGTAAGGCCAGTATACTTAATGTGGTTTCTATCAGATAGAGAAATATAAAAAAAAGACAAACACACTTAGAAGTAGTTTTCTGCAACTAGCTAGACTAGATCTTGTCAATATCTTTTCTAACTGGATGCGATATTATCATAACATTAAGAGAAAATGTATCTCACCTTTAGAATTAATCTAAAGTAAAACCTGGAGCTCAGAGTATAGAGATGCCTTCTGAGAGTGAGTACATCTTCCAGCAGAAAATTTTTCTCAGTTTAAGTTTGGAATATGTCTGTAAAGAAAGTAGGCCAACTTTTACTTTGCTTCTGGTTTTTGAATAATTAGTAAGGGTACTAGTTTGGATTAGTATACCTAACTAAAAATCTGACCTTGGCTATATTCTTTCACCAAATATTCATCCTGTGTGCCAGCATCCCGTGTGCCAGCAGGATGCTAGGTGCTGGGTAGGAACTGAGAGACTAATGAAAGAAAGTTGTTCCTCATGCCAGCTCATGAAATTACCTAATTATAAGAGCAGATACTTCTGAGGAAGAACAGGAACTGGTGTCAATGGTTTTAAAAGAGCTCTAGAGTAATTAGGAAGACAGACTGGTTCCAAAGGAGACCATCATGCTGAGAATTCTTAAAAACACTGATCATTTAGAAAAAGACTTTAAGCTGACTCCTTATTTCAAGTGAAGAATGGAGAGCAGCGCCATAGGGTCTGCTGAGTCGAAAGTGTGGTGGTTCTTCAGCTTTATTGTGCATTAAAATGAGCTGAGGGGGCTGGGAAAGCTCCTGATGCCCAGACCTCATCACAAATTAATTAATTTAGAATCTCTTTTTGTGCGACCCAGGCATCAGTCATTTTTAAATCTCCTCAACTGATTCCAATGTGCAGGCCAAGTTTGAGAACCGCTGCTCTATGCTTCTTTAATAGCTTTGCTGAATCATCTTGGGGGTGAAAAAGGTTGCTTTTACAAAGTTTCCTTGTCTTGTTCTCATCAAAGTTCTTATAAATCAGAATTTCTAGGTCTGTGTCTTGAGCTCCACATATAATCAGTATGAATAGTTAAAAGAGCAGATTTGCTATCTAGGGCTGCACTGTCAATATACTTGTAATTAACACACAATTCAGTGTACAGAAATGTGTTGTAGAATTGGGCACCTAAAATCTGTATAATTATGTTAACTAGTGTCACCCTAATAAAAAATATATATATATACTAATAATTTACTGAGGTACTCATGAGAGCTAACTTTTCTGATAAATTCTGGGAAAATAATGACAAAGTCCCTTTTTTAAAGGTTGAATTGAATAATTTGTATATTTAATATACAAATGGATGATCTTATGTGAAAATTACAATTGTTTTCTGAGACAGTGACAAAGATTACTAGCATCATTTACACAGGTGATAAGAAATTAAGACTGCTCAAAGTGAAAGAGCTGTCTAAAAATTACTCAACTTTGGAGACATGCACTAAAACTTTTCTATCCTCCAGATCAGTGATTTTCAACCTTTTTACATTTGGGGACCTATGAAAATAGGAGAATTATTTCAGGGACTGATAATGCAGAAGTCACCCTGAGCATAAGTGAATTCAACTAGGATCATTGGGTCTATAATCTTCATGCAACATCAGGGTGGTTAAACTCTTTTGCCAATGGACACAAAATTTCTGTGGATTGTTTTGCAGACTGAGTTTTGAAAAACACTTCTGTAATCTGACCAGATGGTGGCACAGTGGATAGAGTGTCAACCTGGGATGCTGAGGACTCAGGTTTGAAACCCCAAGGTCACCAGCTTAAACCTGGGCTTATCTGCCTGAGCGCAGGATCGTAAGCTTGAGCATGGTATCATAGACATGACCCCATGATCACTGGCTTGAGTCCAAAGGTTGCTGGCTTGAAGCGCAAAGTCACTGGTTTGAGCAAGGGGCTCACTGACTTGACTGGTGCTTCTCCCTTCCCCTGGTCAAGGCACATATGAGAAAGCAATTAATGAACAACTAAAGTGCTGCAACTATGAGTTGACATTTCTCATCTCTCTCCCTCCTGTTTGTCTATCTCTGTCTATCCCTCCCTCTCTCACAAAAAAAACAAACAAAACAAAACATATAACACTGCTCTAGATCACTACCACATCATTTTTAATGCATATACGGGTGAGTGAGTTCTAGATTTCTATTATATAAAAGACTGGTAATTTACCACATATGCTAAGGTCTCTCAAGGTTTCTAATACACAATTAAACAATCTCCCTTGAGAATCCTGTAGGGCAGGGGTCGGGAACCTATGGCTTGTGAGCCAGATGTGGCTCTTTTGATGGCTGCATCTGGTTCGCAGACAAATCTTTAATAAAAAAATAATAACATTAAAAATATAAAACATTCTCATGTATTACAATCCATTCATTTCCTACCGCTCATGTTCATGCTTGCAGGTGGCTGGAGCCAATCACAGCTGTCCTCCGGGACAACCCCCAATTTTTATTGGATAATGCGTAACATACATGGGTCATTGTATGGCTCTCACAGAATTACATTTTAAAATATGTGGCGTTCATGGTTCTCTCAGCCAAAAAGTTTCCCGACCCCTTGTGTAGGGAATCTTTTTTATTTAAACCTTTACTCTTGTTAACTGATGATCAGTTAATACACAATAGTAGTTACAGAAGACAGTAAAGATAATGTGACATGAGGGTCAAATAAAGTTACCAATAATAGTTATTATTTGTTGCAGAGACACTGTGCAAGTAATTATGATAAGAATTTTCTATGTATCAAGCTCATTTATTCCTAACATTAATGATATGAGAGTATTAGTACCCCATTTTTTCAGTTGAGGAAATTGATACTCAGAGAAGTAGTAGGTTCTTCCCCAAGATCATCAAATATTGGTGGAAAGGAGATTCTAATTCAGGTCTATCTGAGGCTGTAGACAATGCTCCATCCACTGAGCAAATAACTAGATAATTAGCAGTTAGCTAGATAAACAGGAAAATTCATTGAGACAAAGTACAAACTAATCATTATATACAGGCTATGGAGAAAGAAAGCAGTGATTTTCATTGGGTTATTACAGGCTCATGATCAGGGCCTACATCTTATGTCTTTATGTATTGTCACTTGGTAAAACAGTGGTTTCCAACCCTTGGTGTGCATCAAAATCACTTGCATAGTAATGAGGAACACAAAAGCCCATGCTTGCGAAAATAGGATGAAACCAGTGTCTATGTTTCTTACCAAGTTCTTCAGGTGACTCTGCTATCCACCGAAGTTTAGGAAACACTGTAATGATGTTTTAATCAATGAATCACTTGTGCAAGTGTCATTAGTTCTGGAAAGCAATGCAGAGCTGCAAGTAAAATAAGTAATGGTAAATAAAGAACGGTATATAGATGTGAATATAGGTATTTATGTATGTGTATAAAATACTACAATGCAAAAATTCTTAAATTGTGCTCTATGGGATACAAGTTCTGGAAGCAGTTAATATATAGTCTGTGGCCAGAATATGTGGCTGATCTATTGAGAAATGCTGCAGGCCAGACCTCCTTCATGAATATGCATAGTTCTCAATAACATATAAAAGGCTCCAGTAATCCTGAAATAAGAATGCAATTTTTAATTCAATTAGCTAATTTTTTATTAACTAATTAGTTGATTTTTATTAACCTGTGTACACATATAAATTTATTATTAACCCAGAGTTATTTGAATTTGCTTTTATTGCCTATTACCATCCTCAGGGTACCACCTTTGAGAAGCATCAGTATAACATAGAAATTTAAAGACATATAAACACTATTTAAGAAAACCCCTTTTTTGAAGGTATGTGGTCATTCTTGTTATACATAGAAAACAAAAGTGTAGTGAAGTACTGAAATTTTGCAAGTAGACAGTTTATAATAAAGAGACATATTAAAATAATAAAATGTATTTTAATGAGATGTGTATTTGTGATGTGACAGGATGCGTAAGATACAAGAAGATAGTGAATTATGTAGCTTCCAAGATTTTAATGGGATTCATGAAGAATTCTATGTAATAAGACATATATGTTAAAAAGCTGTAATGAGGTGAATATGTGAGATGGTTTAATGAGCTGTCTCAGGAAGTGTCCTATAAGATGGGCATCCTTCAGGGCTGAAATGAGATGGGCAAAAGAAAAAGTGTAATGAGCTGGTCACATAAAGGAGAGGAAGTATAATTAGATGCATAAAAGAAGGAAGGGAAAGTATATAAATTTTCAAAATATGTAAAATATAATGGGAACTAGATTTTAATGGAATAAGATGCAGTAATGAAATGACAATGAGATACAAAAATGGAATCATGTAATGAGATATGTAAGAACTGTGTAATGAGATGTGCATGTTTAAGGGGCGTAATGAGATGCAAGATGGGAAAGGTGTAATGAGATGAGCACGTTAAATAATCTAATGAGGGGCATGAAGGAAATGATGTCATGTCACATGAAAATTGAAGAAAGTAATGAGATGTGCATTTTTAAGGACTGTAATAAAATGAATAAAAGAAACTAAGGAGAATGAAGAGATAAAGAAATCAAATCGTATTACAATGTGAAAATAAAATGCCAAAAAATAATGAGAGGTAGGTATTTTACAAACATCATTTCTAAGACTATTCTCTTTCATATATTTATTTTGACCTGACAAACATTTTTGCTGTCCAACTTCATATTGAGTACTTTCTGTGGGAATATAAAATATACATGTTTCCTGTCCTCAGTGGCCCCTAAAGACATACAGGTATATAAATACAAGACAATAAATATATCATAAGTATTAATCAAATATTACAAAAGTTCAGAGAAAGGAGATTATTTGGGCTCAAAATATTTTATACATCATCTTAAATGTTTCCTTGTAGTCCTTTAAAGTCTTATAATTCTAATTATTTATTTCTCAATTTCTTTGACCCTTGGGTTCTTTCCCTGTTTTACCTGTATTTACATAAGTAGATCTTAACTTTTTTTTTAAAGTCTGGTTTAACTATCCTATCCTCAAAGTAGCCTAATTTAATTTCTCTCTAGCTTAAAAACAAAAGAAAGCAAAAGTGAACTTTTATAATACTTTGTACTTTTCTTATGAACTATATCATAATATACCATATTCTGATGAGTAATGGATATTAATTATCTTCTTGTCTGTGTGCTCTTCATGGTCAAGACTAGATATGATTCCACTTTATTTCATCCACTGTGATTAAAACTTCCACAAGGTTCTAGGAGTTAATAAGAATTAATAAAGTCATTCTTGATTGAATGAATGGGTAGGTAGGATATATATAACCCATCAAACTCTATTTGTGAGAATGCAAATAATATAAATAATAAACATTCTTAAGACTGATCCAGTTACATTAGAAAAGTTACAGTCAACCCACTTGTAGAGAAGGCTCCCTCACACAATCAGAATTCTTCAATATAAAGAAATATTGCATTCATGAGTTTATTTCACAGGAGATCTGGTTTCACTATAAAAACACTGACCTCTGTTGGAGCGTGCCCAGACTTATTTTTCACCAGACATCTGTTTGCTTCATTTATAAGGAAGCACTTCAGTATTTTCAGGAACTCAAGTGCTATTTTAATCAGTCCTGGAAGGAAATAACAGAGTGATTCATTACAGCTCATCAACCTGAGGAACTATTGTTTCATATGTCATTCTTGAGTATTCTTCATTACAAGATGGTCTTCACGTGATAACAAGCCCAGATGGAATGACATTGATCTAACTTTTTATTTTATTTTAATGTGTTCTATATTGAATTCACCTGGGATGTAGGCCGTGGCAAGAAAATCTTCAATTATTTATAAACTGGATGCAGCTGTGAGGTGCACGTTGCAGTAATGCTAATCATTCATATAGAAATTTTCCCCCCACAGGACATGCATATGATGAAATAACACTCATAAGTGATCAAAGCCCCAGAGACAGCCACAGATCACAACACATGAAGCATATACTTGTTGTCAGCTGGATGAGAAAATCCATCTTTACTCCAACAGTCACATTGACCTTCTGTTTTCTCTCACTGACTCTCTCAGCAAAAACATGCCTGCTAGCTTGGTATTTGCGACTTCAGAATTCCTCTAAATCTCTAGGATATTGATTATTTTCCAAATTGTTTTTCAGGTTTTTTTACATTCATTCTCCTGACCTTTCTACTAATACTGATGACACTTATCAGATGCTCCCCAAACCACCTTTTTCCCACCCAGGCCATTGCTCTCTTGCTCTCTGTTCCCAACAGGGGGTGGCTTATTTCCTCCCATCACATTGAATAGCAGCTACAGTGTTAAATGTTCTGTGAACTATACTTTTCGAATGATCATTTTGCTTTCTCTGTCCAGTTGAGACCCATCATCTTATTTCAGACATCCATAGAAATGGTACTCTGACTACTTCAGTATCTGCACTTCCTGTAACTAGAATGTGCTGGGAAGACTGTGGAATTGTTGGGTAAGGGCTATCTTCACTGTTAGTATGGATGATACCCATCCCTTCACTTGCAGACAACCATTGTGCCTGAGCCATCTTTGCTTACCTGCCCTGTGAACCATAAATTCAATAGATTATGATTTTTAGAGGGCAATTTTACTCTAGAAGCAGGAGGGCTAGTTTATTCTTGGACTCCTGCTATACCTGGATCTTTAGCTGCTCATCACCACCTCATTCTCCAAGGAGAGCCGTCATTGGAGTACTAGTCCATTCTTTAAAGAGAGCAACAAGTTGAGATTCCTGATTATCTAGTTTTGAACTTTGGCTTCTATGTTAATGACAGAACTTCTGCTACATTTTCATTATGCTATCATTACTTTTACTCTAGCTTTGATTACTGGTTTCTTATCATATACTCCTTGCAAAAGCTCATTTCTTAATAATTTGCTTACTATTCCAGTTCTACAGTAATAGAAATTTAATATTATACCCTTAGATTAGCTGAAAACACTTCACAATGCTAACTGACATATATTTTAAAACCCACAGTGTTGGCCTGACCTATGGTGGCTCAGTGGATAAAGCAGCAACCTGGAAATGCTGAGGTCGCCGGTTTGAAACCCTGGGCTTGCCTAGTCAAGGCATATATGGGAGTTGATGCTTCCAGCTCCTCCCCTTCTCTCTCTCTGTCTCTCTCTCCTCTCTCTCTCTCTCTCTGTCTCTCTCTCGCCTACTCTCCTCTCTAAAAATGAATTTAAAAAAATTATAAAAATAAAATAATAATAATAATAAGGCCCTGGCTGGTTGGCTCAGCGGTAGAGCATCGGTCTGGCGTGTGGGGGACCGGGTTCGATTCCCGGCCAGGGCACATAGGAGAAGCGCCCATTTGCTTCTCCACCCCTCCCACTCCTTCCTCTCTGTTTCTCTCTTCCCCTCCCGCAGCCAAGGCTCCATTGGAGCAAAGATGGCCCGGGCGCTGGGGATGGCTCCTTGGCCTCTGCCCCAGGCACTAGAATGGCTCTGGTCTCGGCAGAGCGACGCCCTGGAGGGGCAGAGCATCGCCCCCTGGTGGGAGAGCGTAGCCCCTGGTGGGCGTGCCGGGTGGATCCTGGTCGGGCACATGTGGGAGTCTGTCTGACTGTCTCTCCTCGTTTCCAGCTTCAGAAAAATAAATAAATAAATAAATAAAAAATAATAATAATAAAGCCCACAGTGTTATGTGCTCTTGTACCAACCCTCTGATAATCTTGTTCTTCCTGGATATTAAAAAAAAAAAAGGACAAAATTATTATTATTATAGAATTTTAGTTGAAGAAAGTCATTGTTGAAACTTGAATTAATGGTCTAAAAATCAAAAGATAATTTAAAGCACAAGAAAAAAACAAAGGACTATAAATCTTGGGGGAGGGTAAATGAAATACTTAGAAAGAGATACGGACAAATTGATATACCAGCAATAGGAGTACCAGAAGGAAAAAATGAAAAACAGATGGAGGAAAGTAAATAATTAAACAATTATTAAAAAAAAACATTTTCCTGAATATCTGTGAGGAGAAAATCTATCACCTATCTGATAAAATACTCAATAAAGTATTCTAACTAAAAACACATGGCTTAAATCAGAGTCCTCAAGATTGAAAAAGATGTTATGAGGTATTGGAAAAGATGAACATGGACAATCAGATCACTCTCTCTCTTTCTCTTCCCCTATCATCTCTATGTCTCTGTCTATATATATCTCCATATCTCTCTGCAAATAAATAATAATAAGTGATGGGATATATTTAAGTCATCCTGCAAAGGAATAGACTGGAGCTAAAGACATAAAACTTTCTAAAAATGACCTAGGACACTGGAGAAAAATAAGTGTTCAAAGATCTCATTCTATAAGCATGCGTATGGGAAACTGTGAGGAAAATAGTCCATCTATCAAAAAAAAAAAAAAGAAATAGTTGAATAGTTGGTATATTAATAATAGAAAAATATGTATTTAAATGTGAGAATATGAAAATAAGGCAAATACTAGTAAAAATAAAAATACACAGCTCACATGTTGTAAAGGGAGAAGAGCAATAACATAATTTGAAGAAGGTAGTCAAAAAAAGAAAGAAAAATAAAGTAAGACAGAAGATTGAAATAAAGTTTACCAGCGCATAATCCTAGGTGTGAGGGGCCTGATGGAACTTGTAGGAACAGAAACAAGGTCAAATCTAAGAATAAAAAGACTAAAAAAGGATAAAGAGGAGATTTTGTGATCTCTGAAGCTACAATTTATAATGAAGTCACCTCATTAGTATAAATTCAGGTGTGCTTAAAAGGGACTTATAAATAACAAAAGACCTTTTTTTTATTATAATTTTATTTTTTTAATGGGGCGACATCAATAAATCAGGATACATATATTCAAAGATCAACAAGTCCAGGTTATCTTGTCTTTCAATTATGTTGCATACCCATCACCCAAAGTCAGATTGTCCTCTGTCACCTTCTATCTAGTTTTCTTTGTGCCCCTCCCCCTCCCCCTTTCCCTCTCCCTTTTCCCTGTCCCCCTGTAACCACCACACTCTTATCAATGTCTCTTAGTTTCACTTTTATGTTCCACCTACGTATGGAATAATGCAGTTCCTGTTTTTTTCTGATTTACTTATTTCACTCCGTATAATGTTATCAAGATCCCACCATTTTGCTGTAAATGATCCGATGTCATCATTTCTTATGGCTGAGTAGTATTCCATAGTGTATATGTGCCACAACTTCTTTATCCAGTCATCTATTGACGGGCTTTTTGGTTGTTTCCATGTCCTGGCCACTGTGAACAATGCTGCAATGAACATGGGGCTGCATGTGTCTTTACGTATCAATGTTTCTGAGTTTTTGGGGTATATACCCAGTAGAGGGATTGCTGGGTCATAAGGTAGTTCTATTTTCAGTTTTTTGAGGAACCACCATACTTTCTTCCATAATGGTTGTACTACTTTACATTCCCACCAACAGTGGATGAGGGTTCCTTTTTCTCCACAGCCTCTCCAACATTTGCTATTGCCTGTCTTGTTAATAATAGCTAATCTAACAGGTGTGAGGTGGTATCTCATTGCAGTTTTGATTTGCATTTCTCTAATAACTAAAGAAGATAAGCATCTTTTCATATATCTGTTGGCCATTTGTACTTCCTCCTGGGAGAAGTGTCTGTTCATGTCCTCTTCCTATTTTTTTATTGGATTGTTTGTTTGTTTGTTGTTGAGTTTTATGAGTTCTTTGTATATTTTGGATATTAGGCCCTTATCTGAGCTGTTGTTTGAAAATATCATTTCCCATTTAGTTGGCTTTCTGTTTATTTTGTTATCAGTTTCTCTTGCTGAGCAAAAACTTCTTAGTCTGATGTAGTCCCATTCATTAATTAACAAAAGACCTTTATCAGTCTCATCATTTAGGAAATTTTGTTTTAAGAGCTCTGTGCCAAGAAGTGGGGCAAAGACCAGATTGTCTCTCTGTGCCAAGAAGAGAGAGACAGGAACATCAATCTGTTCCTTTATATGCCCTATCTAGAGATTGAGCCAGCAATCTCTGCACTTTAGGATGATGCTCTGAGCCATCCAGCCTGGGCCACATATATTTTTCTTATGATAAATTACATTACCATAAAAGGCAACCAGGTCTTCTGTGCATTACCTATCTGCAGGACACTGAAACCTTCACTACAGTTTTGTCATTCCGCAATATCTTGATTTCCTAAAACTTGTGATTTCTTTGACCTTGGATCTGTCAGGTCTTCTCATTGTTTTAGAAGTACCTATTTGTCTATATTAAATTTTCTGCTGCTTGGAATTCCTACAAAATACCAAGAGAAATAACTTTTTTTTCTAATTGATCCAGTGAGAGGGACTTTAGTAATTTGTCTTCCCTGAAATCCATGTTTTGTAATTTGTACATATATGCGTATCACTGCAAATAATGATTTGACAATATACACTTTTTTTCAAGGACATCATTTATGAAAATTGTATGTATGCTAGGCCTGGCAGTAAGTCTCAAAAATGTCAGCGAGAATATCATATATCAGCTCTCTGACCAAAATGCAAGTAGGTTAGAAACTGATAATAGAAATATTTGAAAATGATTATAATTATAATTATTTAAATCTTTCCAAATAAATAATGGGTCCAAGAAAAAAAATCACAATGGAAAATAGAAAGTAATGAGTGATCATGAATAAACTATATATTAAAAAACTATTTAGGATGAAGTAAGGTTATGCCCAACTGTGTTGGGCATGGTTAAGGTGACCCTTTGGCTCTTTTTCCTAGGAGGACTCCCAGGACTCAATGTATAAGGGTACTCATGGCTATCATTTATTAGCCCAAACCAGTACCAAGCACAAGAAGCAAACTGAAAAAGGTCAGGTGACAAACTTTAGGGAAACCAAGAGTGAGTTCTTTCTCAGTGGAATAACATGGGACATGCTTAATTCATCCAGCCAAGGACTTTTGACAACACATATGAGACATTGCCAGTCAGGAATCTCAGAGACCCAATGGTTAGGGTTTTTATTGGGACCTGGTCACATGCATACCCTTTGTAGAGGAAGTACCCAAATCCGAGTCCCTCATAATGAAAGTAGGTGTTCAGAATAAACCGTATTGTTCGCACAGTTTAGGCACAGTGAGTGACTCTTATCCATTAATGGCAAGAACCCTCCCAAAATTTAGATTCATAGCTATATAAATAAATAGCTGTGATGGAATAAAAATTCTTTGACATTCTTATCTATAGATCTATGTCTGCTGACCTTAATTCTGAAAGAACTCTAAGATAATTTGACCAATAGATTATGGAAAATGATGGTGTTCCTTTTCTGAACTCAAACTTTAGGAGACTGGAGGTTTCATTTCTTGTTTCACAGAACATTTGTTTCCTGCAGCCAATCCATCCTGCTTTATTGAATCTAAGCAATTCTGTTGAGATACCCACAGAGAGTGCAGCCACCCAGCTGAGGTCCAAGCAGAGAGTAGACCAGTCATATGAGTGAGCCATCTTGGAAGTGAAACATTCAGCCTCAGATATCCTTCCCTGTTAATGCCATGTGGAACAGAATATGCTCTACAACTAAACCCTACCCAAATTGTAGATTAGTGAGCACAATAAAATATTGTGCTACTTTAAAGACTTTCTTAATATAATTTATTTATTGATTTTACAGAGAGAGGCAGGAAGGGAAACAGATAGAAAGAAACATCCATCTGTTCTTGTATGTGCTCTGACTGGGGATTTAACCTGCAACCTTTGTTTATCTGGACTCTAACTCATAAGTTAGATGCTCTAGCCAACAGAGCTGTCCACCCAGGGTGATTATTGTATGTGTTTTTTTAAATGCATTGGATTTTAGAACAGTTTGTTATGTAACAGTTATGGAACAGAACAGAACTTGACAATATTGACAATTCCATAGGAAAATACAATTTTCTGAAATTTACTCAAGATAAATTAGTCATAATAATCGCAATGCTATTAGAAAAATCAAACCATAAGTTAAATTTCCTCCTCCAAGAAAATATAAGTGAAATCCAGATATTTATACAGATATATCTATCTGTCACGTAGTAGATAAATTATTCCTATTTTATACAGACTCTCTAAGAGAAGAGAAAAAGAGGAGATATTTTGCTACTTATTTTACTAAACTAATTTAACTTTGATACTACACCAAGCATAGCTTGAAAAACAACAAAAATCTAGACCAATGTCACTTGTAATTACAGATATAATAATAGTTCCAAGTAAAATATTTGCAAACCAACTGTAAGAGAACAAAATTTGTCACCCCAAAATGTGTCTGTTTGGCTTGAGGACTAATTTAAACTTATTCTTTTTAAGAAACAAAAGACTTGAGAAGTTTTTCTTGTTACCTCCCCCTTATCTGCCTAAAAGAATTTAGATAAAAAGTCTGTTCCTGAAATAGTGCTACCACTAGAGATATCAACAAAGGATATGGGCTAGTGGTGGGAGCGACTCCTGGGGCCTAGAGATCACAGTCCACTCTGTGTTCCATTGTCTCTGCAGAGCTCAGCAAACATTTATCATCATGTGCTTTTTGTATGTCTGTGTGTATTGACATGGTTTCAAGTGTCCCACTCAATATAACACCCACTACACACCTCATCATGCCCCCCATGCCACATGCAAAGTCTCTTTCCACCCCCATTTTCCTCCTTTGTCCCCTCTCCTCCTACCTTCACCCCCCTTTCCCTCTGGCTATTGCTACCCTATTGTCTGTATACTTGTGTTATGTATATATGATTTTGGCTACTTTTTGATTTCCCTGTAAATTGCCTTCTTCCCCTTTAAAGCCTCAAACCACTACCCTCTTCTTCTTAGCTCAAGATGCCATATTAGCTCAAGTGCCCAATTTGTCTTTTCCCCTTCCAATATTCTTGTGGAGCCCCCATGATTTTCTCTTGTTAGTCTGTGACATGTCAGTTTAATTCTTAGACCAGCCAGAAGAATCTACAAGAGGAAAATTCATTCTTTCTGACTCAACTACTAAAGTATATTAAAATGTTAGTAAAACATGACCAAGTTTTATTAATCACAGAAATGGAAGAATAGTTTAAAAAAGAACATCTAGAAGTATCATTCACAACATTTATATTTAAGTGGAAAAGTAGACTTTGATCTCAAGCAAAACAAAAACTCTGAAAATTATTCGCATCCAATAAGAAAGAAAACCCCTTAGAAAACCAGGTAATGTGTCTTTAATGTGATACAGGGCATTCATAAGATATCTAAATAATTTTATAATTTTAGTTTTAATACTTTTTATTACATTAATTTAAATGTAATTAGTATATTTGGGATCAAAACTTTTAATTTTTCAAATTATTACCATTTATTAATATCATTTATAAATAATTTTCCTACTAATTTGAAGTTCTGTCTTATCATTTATGAAGTCTTTTCATGATTCATATTTTCTGGCAATTTTTAAACTTGTTTAATAGTTTGTTTTCATGTGTGTTAAGATATATACTTTCAAAATCATTCTTTATTTTTTAAAGAAATTTTCTTATGACCTTTAGAATTAGAATGCTCAGTTTAACAAAACAAAACAACCTTTATTGTTATGGGGTCACAATAAATTTATAGATTAAAGTGGATAAAGTTGATACTTTTATAATGTGTCTTCCTATAAAATATAGCATGCTTTTCCATTTGCTTACTTTTTATATTACTCAGAAGCAATGTAAAATTTTCTTTGTATAGATCATGCTCATTTTGGAAGCCAAATTCTTGATATTATTTAGTCTAGATTTCCAGTTTGCTCTATTCAATCTACTGATTGAGTGGCAGAGAAAATGTCTATATATTCTCTACAAAGAAATAAATGCTTACTAAAATAAACAGAAGGTCTCACATATCAATACTCCTCTCTCATTAAAACTATATAAATTCATCTTTTTTTTTTTTCAGCGACAGAGAAGGACAGAGAGAGGAACAGATAGGGATAGACAGACAGGAAGAAAGAGAGATGAGAAGCATCAATTCTTCATTGCTGCACCTTAGTTGTTCATTGATTGCTTTCTCATATGTGCCTTGACTGAGGGGCTCCATCCAATGACTCCTTGCTCAAGCCAGCAACCTTGGGCTTTAAGCCAGTGATCTTTGGGCTCTAAGCCAGTGACCTTTGGGCTCAAGCCAGCGACCATGGGGTCATGTCTATGATCCACACTCAAGCCAGTGACTCCACGCTCAAGCTGGTGAGACCCTGCTCAATCCGAATGAGCCTGCACTCAAGCTGGCAACCTAGGAGTTTCAAACCTGGGTTCTTAGTATCCCAGGCTGACGCTCTATCCATGGTGCCACCACATGGTCAGGCTAAATTCATCAATTTTGAAAACACTTTTTTTTTCTTTTTCTATTTTTTTGGGTATCATATTAGATAAATGGCTTTTCCCAAGCACAACTGTTCCGGTCAACCAGAATTTTTATTTTCTTTTTGATTCTTGTTTAATTGGCCAGTATAGGCCCTTTTAGGGTTTTTTTTCAGCACCACTTCAGGGATTTTAAAAGTATCAGAGAGAGAAAAACAAATATTGTATGATTTCTCTTATATGTAAAATTCTGGGGGAAAAAAATCCACATAAAAAACCCACGCTCTGGCACTGGCCAGTTAACTCAGTCAGTTAAGAGAGTCATCCGGGAATGACAAGGTAGTTGTTTTGATCTCAGGTCAGGGAACACACAGGAAGCAACCAATAAATTTATAACTGAGTGAAACAATACTCTCCTCTCTCTATCTCTTAAAAAAGAAAAAAATTAAACCCTGGCTGGATAGCTCAGTTAGTTGGAGCATCATCCCAGAGCTTGAAGGTTGCTGGTTCAATTCCCGGGTCTGGGAAGTAAGGCAGTACAAGAGCAGCTCAATGTCCCTGTCTCTTTCTCTCTGCCTTGCCCTCACCACAGAAACAAACCAACAAAAACCCAAGCTCACAGAGAATGAGAGCAGATTGGTGGTTCTAAGAGGCAGGGGATGAGGCTAGGGAAAATTGTCTGAATTTTGTTTAGTGTAAATCAATTGAATAAAAAATTTTAAATTAAAAAATTCTAAAAAAGAACTTTTGTTTTCTAGCAACAATATTTTCCAGGCCCATCTTGAGTTTTATTCTACCCCAAAGAATAAGTTTGCTTCTAATGAAAAGTATCAAAGATCGCCTGACCAGGCGGTGGCACAGTGGATGGAGCATCAGACCGGGATGCAGAAGGACCCAGGTTCGAGACCCCGAGGTCTCCAGCTTGAGCGCGGGCTCATCTGGCTTGAGCAAAAAAAAAGCTCACCAGCTTGTGTTCAGGGTCGCTGGCTCGAGCAAGAGGTTACTCGGTCTGCTGTAGCCCCCCAGTCAAGGCACATATGAGAAAGCAATCAATGAACAACTAAGGTGTCGCAACGAGAAACTGATGATTGATGCTTCTCATCTTTCTCTATTCCTGTCTGTCTGTCCCTATCTATCCCTCTCTCTGACTCTCTCTCTGTTCCTGTAAAAATAATTAATTAAAAAAATTAAAAAAAAAAGTATCAAAGATCAAAATCTAAGTGATAGAAAAACAGAGTAGCTTGATCCACGTGGATGTTTGGTAGGTAATGTGACTTTCCCTGGTAGACCACTTAGTGATAGACAATAAAATGGATTTCCTTCTCAGAGTTTTTGTTTAGGTTATTTTTTAAATGTCTATAATGGCACCTACAGTTTAATTCCAGCATTGCAGCATTGCTAAATCCTTTTACACTCAATTCTGATACAATAATGTATATATTTCTATTCTCCGTAACATTTCTGTTTGTATCTTTAGCTCCTCATCCAAGTTGCAATTATGCTGCCTTCCATAATACTGTCCTCCAAGACTTTGCATTACACTGACTGCGATAAAACAATAAAATTAAAGTACATTTCAGTAACTACTATGAAAAAGAGAGATATAATCATCTTTTATCCTGATGATATAATTTGATACCTTAAAAATTCAATACTCTGGTAAAGAAAACTAGTAGGTTTAATATGGGAATTTGATAAGGTAAAAAATTATAACCTTAGCGGATATGATTAGCTTTATCTTTATTGGAAATAACACATCAGAAATAGAATTAGGGAAATAATTTATTTCTAATAGAGGCAAACTATTTGATAAAGGACTCACTTCAAGAAAACTTTAAAATTACATTACAGAACATAAAAATATCTAGATAAAAAGGAAAGACATGATATAATTCTAAAAACAATTTAATTTTCTTTTAAAAAATATTTGAATTATATATGATATTAAACTTCTTATGAAAGAATATTTATCTGAATAAGGCTAAAGATATATAAAACCAAGTATGTATGGGTTCCCTTGCTAAATATTAAGTCATACTATACTCATACAGTATCACTCATAGTTTGTTGCCATGATCATGCACCACAAACAGTTTAAAGCTCTATTTATAGCAGTGGGCATTTTTTCTTCTTGTGTGTCTACAGGTTGCCTGGGATGACTTTTTCTCTGCTTATCTAGACTTGGTTTGAATCCAGGTTTCTGGATGGTTTCAGATCTGTCTTTACAGCTTCTTGTATCATATGGGGCATGTTCTTCTTATGATGATTAACAGGAGCACAAAGCCTTGGCTTGAAACTAGAACTGTCATTCTGCCCACCTTCTATTGGTCAAAATGAGTCACATGGCCAGGCCCATCTATGGGATGTGAGAAATATACTCCATCTACTCTTGTGAATTGCAAGGTCATATGGCAAGAAAAAGTAAAGAACTGAATACAATAGTCTTACTGCCTCCAGTCACAGTTATAAAAACAGGATAGTATTAGCTTATCCTTCCAATAATTATGCAAGTTTAATATATTATAACGCAATAAATTTGGTAGGAAGAAAATGGTTTAATTTATAAATGCACTGGATCAAATGACTAAACATCTGAAAAGAAACACATTTAAACCCCTATTTCACTCTATATTCAAAGAAATTTTAGCAACATTATAATTTTAACTAGAAAATGAAGGTTATAATATTTCAAGAAACAGAGGGGATTTGAGATAGAAATTTTTAAATAAAAAGATAATACTGAAATTTTAAAAGTTAACCATATTTAGCTATGTAAAATTTATATATTTGTGTGTGTGGTAAAAAGCAAATCCAGCAGATAAACATAATTTTGAGAAAATATTTTCAAAGTACATTACAGTATACATAGTTTATGATGACCATCTATAATATAAAAAATTCTTAAAATTGATAACAAAGAAATAAAACACCCATTAGGAAAAGAAGCAAAAAATATAAATAGCCATTTTAGAAAAGAGCAAATTCAAATCACAAATGCCTATATGTAAATAAATTGAGCCCATCCATACTGAATTTTCAGGGAAATCAAAGCAAAATAATGTTGAGAACTTATTTTACACCCATCATATCTGCAAAAATTACAAAAAGAATGATAACTCCTATTGCTGATGAGGAGCATAGAAAAAACTTCTTAAAATATTAATGGTGGAAATACTCATTATTGTAGGCTCTTGTGAAAATTAATTGGGCAGTAGTTACTAAAATTAAAAACACATCTTTCAACCAAAAATACTATATAATGGGACTCCATCCTATAGAAATAAAAGTATGAATGCAGAAATATATATATCATATAAGTTGATATTTTTTGTGTGGAGGGCATTATTCATGGAAATAAAACTTGGGAATCAGACAGGGGACCCCAAACTACGGCCCGCGGGTCGCATGCGGCCCCCTGAGGCCATTTATCCAGCCCCGCCGCACTTCCGGAAGGGGCACCTCTTTCATTAGTGGTCAGTGAGAGGAGCATAGTTCCCATTGAAATATTGGTCAGTTTGTTGATTTAAATTTACTTGTTCTTTATTTTAAATATTGTATTTGTTCCCGTTTTGTTTTTTTTACTTTAAAATAAGATATGTGCAGTGTGCATAGGGATTTGTTCATAGTTTTTTTTTATAGTCCGGCCCTCCAATGGTCTGAGGGACAGTGAACTGGCCCCCTGTGTAAAAAGTTTGGGGACCCCTGAGATAAAAGTTTGTAAGTAGGAGCTTGCACAAATCATGGTATATATATTTTACAGTGTTATTTTCATGGTATAATTGCACAGCATTATTTTTCTATAGCTATTGGTAAGAAATATGTATATTGTAAAGTAAGAGGAAGTAAGTGTGAAAAGAGAGAAGACGAGGAGGGGAAGTAAGCAAGCAAACACTGTGGGAATGAATGGGGAATGCGACAGGCAGACAATGATTTCATAGTAGTTGGGAGAAAGAGCAGGTTGGGTGTTTATTGTAACATATGTAAATAGTCACCAATTGCCAATTATGACCAGGAAACTCATTATAAAATCACACACCTGACTTGGAGAGAACTCTTGGAGGCTTATAGGTTTGTAAACTGCATGTTTGTTCCCCATAGGTTCTGTAAGATCTTGGTAGTGTGTGTTTGTGTGGGTGGGAGCCTGACCCAGAGATCAGGCAGCTAGAGAGACTGTGCAGTAATTACTCACAGTTCATCCAACTCCTGTGCATGGAATTCACATTCTGATTCTCCTTACAGGTAACCATAGGAAAATTATTGGGCTTTAAAGATGAGTTCAATTACTTCATTTTACTGAGGAAGTAACTGGAGTCCACATGTTAATTAATTTATTTATATTCACTTTCTTAGAGGCAGATTCGGGAGTAGAGTTCTTATCTCTTTATACCTTGATTCTGTGTTTACATTTCTCTGACCAATTTGTCATCATTCTTTACTTTTCCTTTACTGAATCTCATTTATTTCTCAATATTAATTACCTTCTGGTTTTTTTTTTGGGTTTTTTTTATTTTTTATTTTTTTATTTTTTTTTATTTTTAATGGGGTGACATCAGTAAATCAAGATACATATATTCAAAGATAACATGTCCAGGTTATCTTGTCATTCAATTATTTTGCATACCCATCACCCAAAGTCAGATTGTCCTCTGTCACCCTCTATCTAGTTCTCTTTGTGCCCCTCCCCCTCCCCCTTCCATTTCCCTCTCCCCCCTCTCCCCGTAACCACCACACTCTTATCAATGTCTCTTGGTCTCAATTTTATGTCCCATCTACGTATGGAATAATGCAGTTCCTGTTTTTTTCTGATTTACTTATTTCACTCCGTATAATGTTGTCAAGATCCCACCATTTTGCTATAAATGATCTGATGTCATCATTTCTTATGGCTGAGTAGTATTCCACAGTGTATATGTGCCACATCTTCTTTATCCAGTCTTCTATTGATGGGCTTTTTGGTTGTTTCCATGTCCTGGCCACTGTGAACAATGCTGCAATGAACATGGGGCTGCATGTGTCTTTACGAGTCAATGTTTCTGAGTTTTGGGGGTATATACCCAGTAGAGGGATTGCTGGGTCATAAGGTAGTTCTATTTTCAGTTTTTTGAGGAACCACCATACTTTATACCATAATGGTTGTACTACTTTACATTCCCACCAACAGTGGATGAGGGTTCCTTTTTCTCCACAACCTCTCCAACATTTGCTATTACCTGTCTTGTTAATAATAGCTAATCTAACAGGTGTGAGGTGGTATCTCATTGCAGTTTTGATTTGCATTTCTCTAATAACTAAAGAAGATGAGCATCTTTTCATATATCTGTTGGCCATTTGTATTTCTTCCTGGGAGAAGTGTCTGTTCATATCCTCCTCCCATTTTTTTATTGGATTGTTTGTTTGTTTGTTGTTGAGTTTTATGAGTTCTTTGTATATTTTGGATATTAGGCCCTTATCTGAGCTGCTGTTTAAAAATATCATTTCCCAATTAGTTGGCTGTCTGTTTATCTTGTTATCAGTTTCTCTTGCTGAGCAAAAACTTCTTAGTCTGATGTAGTCCCATTCATTAATTTTTGCTTTCACTTCTCTTGCCTGTGGAGTCAAATTCATAAAAATGCTCTTTAAAGCCCAGGTCCATGAGTTTAGTACCTATGTCTTCTTCTATGTACTTTATTGTTTCAGGTCTTATGTTTAGATCTTTGATCCATTTTGAGTTAATTTTAGTACAGCGGGACAAACTGTAGTCCAGCTTCATTCTTTTGCATGTGGCTTTCCAGTTTTCCCAGCACCATTTGTTGAAGAGGCTTTCTTTTCTCCATTGTGTGTTGTTGGCCCCTTTATCAAATATTATTTGACTATATATATGTGGTTTTATTTCTGGGCTTTCTATTCTGTTCTATTGGTCTGAGTGTCTATTTTTCTGCCAATACCATGCTGTTTTGATTGTCGTGGCCCTATAATAGAGTTTGAAGTCAGGTATTGTAATGCCCCCAGCTTCATTCTTTTTCTTTAGGATTGCTTTGGCTATTCGGGGCTTTTTATAGTTCCATATAAATCTGATTATTTTTTGCTCCATTTCTTTAAAAAATGTCATTGGAATTTTGATGGGAATTGCATTAAATTTGTATATTGCTTTGGGTAATATGGCCATCTTGATTATATTTATTCTATCTAACCAAGGACAAGGAATATTCTTCCATCTCATAATATCTTTTTCAATCTCCCTTAACAATGGTTTATAGTTTTCATTTTATAAGTCCTTTACATTCTTTGTTATGTTTATTCCTAGGTATTTTATTTTTTTTTTGTTGCAATCGTGAAGGGGATTATTCTTTTGAGTTCATTCTCAAATGTTTCATTGTTGGTATATAGAAAGGCTATTGACTTCTGTATGTTAATTTTGTATCCTGCGACCTTACTGTATTGGCTTATTGTTTCTAGTAGTCTTTTTGTGGATTCTTTGGGGTTTTCGATGTATAGGATCATATCATCTGCAAAAAGTGATACCTTTACTTCTTCTTTTCCGATATGGATGCCTTTTATTTCTTTGTCTTGTCTGATTGCTCTGGCAAGAACCTCTATTACCACATTAAATAAGAGTGGAGAGAGTGGACAACCCTGTCTTGTTCCTGATTTAAGGGGGAAAGCCTTCAGTTTTGTGCCATTTAGTGTGATGTTAGCTGATGGTTTATCATATATGGCCTTTATCATGTTGAGATATTTTCCTTCTATACCCATTTTGTTGAGAGTCTTAAACATAAAATTGTGTTTAATTTTATCAAAAGCCTTTTATGCATCTATTGATAATATCATGTGGTTCTTGTTCTTTGCTTTGTTGATATGGTGTGTTATGTTAACCGTTTTAGGTATGTTGAACCATCCTTGAGATTCTGGGATGAATCCCACTTGATCATGATGTATTATTTTTTTAATATGTTGTTGTATTCGATTTGCTAGTATTTTGTTTAGTATTTTAGCATCTGTATTCATTAGAGATATTGGTCTGTAGTTTTCTTTTTTTGTGCCATCCTTGCCTGGTTTTGGTATGAGGGTTATGTTGGCCTCATAAAATGTGTTTGGAAGTATTGCTTCTTCTTCAATTTTTTGGAAGACTTTCTGTAGAATAGGAACCAAGTCTTCTTTGAAGGTTTGATAAAATTCGCTGGTATAGCCGTCCGGGCTTGGACTTTTATTTTTGGGGAGGTTTTTAATGGTTTTTTCTATTTCTTCTCTACTAATAGGTCTGTTTAGACTTTCTGCTTCTTCTTGACTCAGTCTAGGAAGGTTGTATTGTTCTAGGAATTTATCCATTTCTTCTAGGTTGTTGAATTTAGTGGCATAAAGTTTTTCATAGTATTCTACAATAATTCTTTGTATATCTACGATGTCCGTGGTGATTTCTCCTCTTTCATTTTGGATTTTGTTTATATGAGTTCTTTCTCTTTTTTCCTTGGTAAGTCTTGCCAAGGGTTTGTCAATTTTGTTGATCTTTTCAAAGAACCAGCTCCTTGTTCTATTAATTTTTTCTAGATTTTCTGTTCTCTAATTTATTTATTTCTGCTCTGATTTTTATTATCTCCTTTCTTCGGCTGGTTTTGGGTTGTCTTTGTTCTTCATTTTCTAGTTCCTTAAGGTGTGAAGTTAAGTGGTTCACTTGGGCTCTTTCTTGGTTGTTCATATAGGCCTGAAGTGATATGAACTTCCCTCTTATCACTGCTTTTGCTGCATCCCATAGATTCTGATATGTCGTATTGTCATTTTCATTTGTCTGTATATATCTTTTGATCTCTGCACTTATTTCTTCCTTGACCCATTCATTCTTTAAAAGTATGTTGTTTAGTTTCCACATTTTTGTGGGATTTTTTCCCTCTTTTTTGCAGTTGAATTCTAGTTTCAAGGCTTTATGATCAGAAAATATGCTTGGAACAACTTCGATTTTTCTGAATTTGCTGATGTTGTTTTTGTGGCCCAACATATGGTCAATTCTTGAGAATGATCCATGTACACTGGAGAAAAATGTATACTCAGTCACTTTGGGATGAAGTGTCCTGTAGATGTCTATCATATCCAGGTGCTCTAGTGTTTTGTTTAAGGCCGCTATATCTTTGTTGATTCTCTGTTTGGATGACCGATCTAGAGCAGTCAGTGGTGTATTGAGGTCTTCAAGTATGATTGTATTTTTGTCAGTTTTTGTTTTAAGGTCAATAAGTAGCTGTCTTATATATTTTGGTGCTCCTTGGTTTGGTGCATATATATTAAGAATTGTTATGTCTTCTTGATTTAGTGTCCCCTTAGCCATTATGAAATGGCCATTTTTGTCTCTGAGTACTTTTGCTGTCTTGTAGTCAGCATCATCAGATATGAGTATTGCTACGCCTGCTTTTTTTTGGATATTATTTGCTTGGAGTATTGTTTTCCAGCCTTTCACTTTGAATTTGTTTTTATCCTTGTGACTTAGATGAGTTTCTTGTAGGCAGCATACAGTTGGATTTTCTTTTTTAATCCATTCTGCTATTCTGTGCCTTTTTATTGGTGAGTTTACATTTAGTGTAATTATTGACACTTGTGAGTTCCTTATTGCCATTTTATAGATAGCTTTCTGTTAGTTTTGTGCGTTGTTTGATTCTTCTCTTTCGTTTTTCTATCTTTTGTTTTTATTTAGTTGTGTTCCATACATCTTTCCTCTGTTGCTATCTTTTTTAAATCATATGCTTTTGTGGTGGTATTTTCAATGGTGGTTACCATTAAGTAATGAAAAGGGTTCCTACCCTGTTCATTGTAGTGCACTATTTTGTGAGTACTTTTGCACTCCATCGCCCTTTGCTACTGTTAATCTCCATCCTCTCCCCCCCCCCTTTCTTATTGTTGTCACAGTTTAAAGTTGGTTTTGTTATGTTCTTCTTGGAGCTTTTATTTGTGGCTTTGTTGTTTCTTTTTTTTATTCTTTGTATCTGATTGAAGAACCCCCTTTAGTATTTCCTGGAGTGGGGGTTTTCTGGTGATAAATTCTCTCATCTTTTCTGTATCTGTGAATGTTTTTATTTCTCCTTCATATTTGAAGGATAGCTTTGATGGCTATGGTATTCGTGGCTGAAAGTTCCTCTCTTTCAAGACTTTAAATATTGGGGTCCACTCTCTTCTAGCTTGTAGAGTTTCTGTTGAGAAATCTGATGATAATCTAATGGACCTTCCTTTATATGTTGTATTCTTGTTTTCCCTGGCTGCCTTGAGAATTTTTTCTTTGCAGTTGGTTTGTGCCAATTTTATTATGATGTGCCTTGAAGTAGGTTTGTTGGGGTTAAGAAAACTTGGAGTTCTGTTTGCTTCTAGAATTTGAGGTTTTAGTTCTTTCCACAGGCTTGGGAAGTTCTCATCTATTATTTGTTTGAGTATTTTCTCCATTCCATTTTCTCTCTCTTCTCCCTCTGATATACCTATTATTCTTATGTTATTCTTTTTGATGGAGTCAGATAATTCCTGTAGGGCTATCTCATTTTTTTAAAATTTTTGAATCTCTTTCTTCTTCTCTTTGTTGAGCCTCAAGTTGCTTGTCTTCTATTTCGCTAATCCTCTCTTCTATCTGGCCTGTTCTATTAGCTAAGCTTGTTACCTCGTTTTTCAGCTCGTGAATTGAGTTTTTTATCTCTGTTTGATTTGTTTTTATAGTTTCATTTTCCTTGGAGATATACTCTTTGTGTTCATCGAGTTGTTTTCTGAGCTCCCTAAATTGCCTTTCTGTGTTTTCTTGTATATCTCTGAGTATTTTTAGGATTTCTATTTTAAATTCTCTGTCGTTTAACTCCAAGGTTTCCAATATATTAAATTTTTTCTCCATAGATTTTTCCTCATCTCTCTGTGTTACCTCTCTTTCTTTTGTATCCATGATATTCGATTTTCTCTTCTTTAATGGCATCTGAGGGTGGTTTTCTTGATAGTATTAGTGAGATTTTATAAGGAATAAAAAGATAAAAAAATAAAAATAAAAAATTGCAGTTTTTTTAAAATTAATCATTAAATAAAGAAAAATAAAATAAGATAAAAATTTGAGAAAAAAAGGGAATTATTCTTTCCCCTCCTTTTTTTCCTCTCCTCTCCTCTCCCCTCTTTCTTGAGAAAATCTTGTGATGAACTGTGAATTATATTGTACTAAATAGAACAAACAATACCTGTAGTGGAGGGCCTGAATTGGGGAGAAGTAATAAAGGGGTAAAGGAAAAAGAAAAAATAAATAAATAAATAAAAGAAAAAATATAGATATAAAAAATGGGGGGCAGTATAGACCCACAAAAAGCAAATAAGGAAAAAATTTGGGTCAAGAATAAAATGATTTGCTTTTAGGTGTTGGCTTACTCAGAGTTATGATGAGAAGAATAAGAGGGAAACAGGAAAAAGGGGTTTAAAATTAAAAAATTACTATTGTATTTAGTGGAACAAGAACTATATAAAATGGAGAGCCAGGGATGGGAGCACTGCTAATGTGTTAAAAAGGTGAAGTAAAAACCCTCCAAAATGCCACAAACTTAAGTTTGAGTCCCAGATAAGATAATTTGTTCGTTACTGAGGTTTGAATGAGAGAAGACGTAAAGGAGAAAGGAAGAGACTAATATAGAGGGAGAAAAGAGAGAGAGAGAGAGAGAAAAGATGGAAGCACTAAAAGAAGAAAAAAGAAAAAGGAGGAGAGAGAAAGAGAGAGTTAGGGGTTTTGGATTGCAACCCTCATAGAGAGAAAGGAGGAGGAAAGAAAAGATAATGGGAAATGTAACACTTATGGGTAGTGTAGGTCAAAGAGAGGCGAGAGTAAGACTGAGAGAGAATTAAATGACCAAATTGGAATAGAAAAAAAAAATCAAGAATGAAGATAAGAGACACAGATGAACAAATATAATAAAATGGGATAGGTTATAAAGTCTGCAGATTATTCTTGATTTTGAGAGGTTATCATCTTGCTTTTTCTTTTCTGTCTCTCTTCCTGGTCGGTGACTTTGTACCCCGAGTTCTGCCCCTGTGGCACGCTCTGAAAGAGGTTTGCAGTTGATAATTCTCTATGGCGATGTCATGTATTGTGCTTCAGTCTCGTCGGCAGTCGAGGCTCATTAGTGTTTATAGGCTCCAACAGTGAGAGGGTCTCTCACTGTGAGAGTGTTCCTGGAGCCTCTCTCCTAGTCTTTCCTTCCACAATTAGAAGCCTGATAATCCAGCTATGGGGTTGCTGCTGCCTCTGCCTGGATAGTAAGAGGCTCAAAGAGCTGGCAACTCCCCACTCTATTCCCACTCAGCACAGGGCTCTGAATAAGGCTCAGTCAGTCAGAGCTGCTAGCATAATCAGGCGGGGCTTCCGCCCACTCAAAGACCTCTGGCTCTGCCCCTCTGTGGGATAACACGGGTGCCCACTCCTGAGGCGTTCAGAGGAATCTCTTGCCCACTCTCCGTGCGCGCCCACCAGGATGTCAGACCAGCCATGTCACACTTCGAGTGAAATCCCTATCCGCACAGAAAAGATCGAACGTTGGAATTGGCTCTTGCTCTATCCCTGTGTGCGGCCCCCTCAGGGTGTTGGGGCAGCTCAGAGATTCCTCTCCTGACCTGCTCACAGGCCTCTGACTCTGCTCCTCTGGGGAAAACACGGGCGCTCACCCCTGAGGAGTTTGGAGGAATCTCTTGCCCACTCTCCATGTGCGCCAACCTGGATATCAGGCCAATTGGAATCAGGCTTTCTCTCACTCCGAGAAAGCCCTCTGCCCACACGGAAAAGTTAGAAAGCCCTCTGCCCACACGGAAAAGTTACGGCGTTGGAATTGGCTTTCGCTCTGTCCCCGTGCGGCTCTCCCAGGGCACTGGGGCTTCCGCTCCTGGCCCGCTCACAGGCCTCTGACTCTGCTCCTCTGTGGGAAAACACGGGCGCCCACCCCTGAGGAATTTGGAGGAATCTCCCGCCCACTCTCCGTGCACGCTGACCAGGATATTAGGCTCAGGCGGGACGCCTCTCACTCCGAGAAAGCCCTCCTCCCACACAGAAAAGTTCCGCCATTGGAGTTGGCTCCAGCTCCCTCCCCGTGCCCGGTCCCCTCAGGGTGCTGGGGCTCCTAGGAGATTCTGCTTTTTGCTCACACAGAGGCCTCTGACTCTGCTTCTCTGTGGGTTAGCGCGGGCGGCGCCCACCCCTGAAGTGTTCGTAGGAATCTCTTGCCCACTATCCACGCGCGCCGACCAGGAGATGCAGAAAATGGCTGCCCCACTTGTCTTTCTTTGTCTGGGTTTGGCGCGCGTGTTAGCTTGAATTGCCCAGGTTTTTCCGCGGCTTGGATCTCTGTGCCACAGCCTGGTTTGGCTGTTTGTACCGCGGCCTGGATCTATTCACTCCCTATGCCCGCCTTAGTGTCTATATTCTCAGTTCTCAGTGAAAGCCGTCCTGTTTGGATTAGAGAGGAAGGCGGAGCATTTCTTACTCCCTATTTCCCCTGGGGTTTGACCATATATCTAGCCAATCTTTCACTCAACCCTACCTTCGGGTGTGTTGTGAAGCATCTGAAGACTCCAAGGATAGGGTTTTCTGTTTCTGGTTGAAGAACTTGTTGAGTTTATGGGGAGATTTTCGGTATCGCTTCCTACCGCGCCATCACTCTGACGTCATCTCTCTTACCTTCTGTTTTGAAGTAGCTATAATGGTTACAATTTACTGAGTAGCTATTACGTACCAGATTCTTTGCATAAATTGTCACTAATCTTTGCAGCAACACTATGATTTGAATAATACTATACCATTTTACCACTGATGAAACAACCATGGAAAGATAAATAATTTCCCCAAGATCTCACAGCTAAGAAATGGTGCAGACGGGATCTGAACGGATTACAGAACGTGCGTTTTCTCTACTTCTACTGCATTGCATTCATTCCACCCTCTTCAATCTAGTTGCTACATCTTTGGGGTGATAATGCCTCTGCCTTTTTTCTAAAGCAGCAGTTCTTAGTCTATGTGACTATGATGAATATTTTCTAACATCAAACCTTTTCTCAAACTAATATCTGATAGTAGTTATATATTTGTATTTGCAATTATTGAGAAAATACATAATAAAAGTAGACTCCTATGAATTCAATTCAATAATACATTTTAATTAATTTATATTGGATTAATCTTATAATACAGCCATTTAAAAAGGGTAGAGATATATGTAAATATATTATCTTATCATTTGAAAATGCCTGGAATGCATATGGATCTGAACATTTCTAATGATAGTTCAGGAGCTTCTTGGGAATTCTCAGTTCTGAGATGAGAAGTCATTGCTCTGTAAGATGTCAGCATATGGTTTTTTGGGTTTTTTTCTATCATGTTAACAGCCTCCAGTTTGAACAGGCTGACTCTTATCTTATCCATTCTGATCTTTGGCTTATTAATTAGCTCAGTTTCCAACTTCCTTTCTCATTCATTTCATGATCAATGACCTGATAAGATAATAAGTGGTCTGCACAAGATGATAGAACAAGATGATAAGGGACCCAGCATCTTGCTTATAAGTACTTCTTGGTTCTAGAGCAACCATTGAGCATGGACCCTTCATTCTCCTCCATCTCCCAGTGTTGAGGCAGCATAAACATTTTCCATCTCTCTAACCTCTTAGCAATTTATTTCAGAAAAGTGTCATTTCTCTATGTCACTACCCCCTGACATATTTACCTGGTCCATGCTATTTCTACCTTTCCCAGGTCAATTCTGACATAATTGGACCTTTTAATTATATTACCTGTGATCTACATCAGTGTCTGTTCTTAGTGTAACCTGGGCTTTAGGCAGAGGCAGAAAGTGGCAGGGAGTTCTGATCTAGTGTTTGTTAAGCTGTGGTATAAATCCATGCTTCTTGTTTGTCTGATCTGTAATACTAAAGTGATAACTTCTAGACTCTTATTCAGTTGACTTTCTACAATTTTTAGACTTTCTCTGAGTTAAAAACCATTTCCGTAGGGACCATTCATATAAAAAGAGCCCATGTTAGAACTCCTGAACCCAGTTCGCACACGTTCACCACATGGCTGTGTGGTCCAATTTACAATACTATTTTTTAGCTCCATTCCATTATGATTAGGTTCCTGAAGCCAAACTATTGTACCTTTTCTTTAATTACTTCACACAAACACACACACATACACACACACTTCACCAGTCTTACTTTGTTTTTGCTAATTTCCTACAGATGCTGGATTATAGGTTTCTAGCATAAATTCACTTATCAGGAAAGTTGTACTGTTTCATCTTATACCTTCATTCTCCTTGCCCTCACTGTGAATGAAGTTGACCATAATTTAGGAAAATCATGCTTAATATCTAAATATGAAGGAGCAACTCTGTAAAGCAGCAATAGTCAGCAGTAGGTTAAGGTAGAATTTTTCTTACCCTTAGTCTATATGGGTCAATGGAAGGAGGTTGACCAATAGCAAATTCTTAAAAGACTTGGGTATAAGCTGGAGAACTGGCCAAAATGTAATCAATAAATTTAGAGTAGGTAAAAAAAGAAATAAAGCCAAGTATGTATAAGTAACAAGAATCCAGATTGTCAAATCCAGGAAGGACAGATAAAATGAATAAAATTGAGATATAAAGTCAGGATCTAAAAGGAAGCCAAGATAATATACTAATGGGTACAATAATTACTGTGTACTAGGAAATGCCAAACTTTCCCATCTAGATATTATATGTTAGCTCTGCCTACTAACAACTATTTATCATTTTGGTGGGTAGATCATTGCTAAGCACTATACTCTGCCTTGCTGTGAGTGAATTACTATATTTTGCCTAAGAATGCTGAGATTTGCATTCAAATATTTTGGCTACAACCCATAGTAAGCAATATATTTCCTACCTTCTACTATACCTCTGTGTGTGTATGTGTATATATATGTATATGTGTATATGTGTATATGTAATAAAAACAAGCTTCCTAGAAAATAGCATTTATATAATTATTTGATATATATATATATTTAGAAATTTTAATTGTGATTTAATAAATGATTTTACCATCCACTAGTGGCAAACAATCTGTAATCTAAAAAATGCTGGAGTAGACATAACCCATGAAAGAAACAATTGATAAGCTAGACTTCATTAAAATTAAAGACTTCTGCTCTATGAAAGATAATATCAAGAAAAATAGAAGGCAAACCACAGAAAAGGAGGAAATATTTGCAAAATACACATTCGATAATGGACTGTTATACAAAAACAATTTCAGAAAAGTCAACAATAAGAAAATAAACAATCTAGTTTAAAAATGGGTCAGACTGACTAGGGATGGCGCAATAGATAGAGTGCCGACCTGGGCCACAGAGGTCTCAGGTTCAAACTTTGAGATTGCTGACTTGAATGTGGCCTCATTCAGTTTAAGCACAGGCTTGCTACCTTGAGCATGGGCTTGCCAGCTTGAGTGTGAGATCATGTCAATGATCCATGGTCACTGGCTTGAGCCCAAAGGTCACTGGCTTGAAGCCGAAGGTCACTGGCTTGAGTAAGGGGTCATTGGCCCTTCCCTCCCCATCAAGGCACATATGAGAAGCAATTAATGAACAACTAAAGTGTTACTATAAGTTGATGCTCTCTCTCCCTCCTGTCTCCCCTTCTCCCTCGTGTGTGTGTGTGTGTGTGTGTGTGTGTGTGTTTAAAAAAGGGGCAGCCAAAGACCTTAGCAGACACCTCACCAAAGATACACAGAATAAAATAAGCATATGAAAACATGCTTCACTTCATATATCATCAGGAAAATGCAAATGGAATTGAGATACCACTATACATCTATGAGAATGCCCCTGATCCAGAAACTGACAACACTAAATGCAGATAAGGATATGGAGCAACAGGAACTTTCAAACCTTGTTGGTGGGAATGCAAAATGGCCCAGCTACTTTGGAAGACAGGTTGGCAGTTTCTTACACAACTAAACATACTGTTACCATATGATCCAGCAATCATTCTCCTTGGTATTATCTCAAAGGAGTTGAAAACTTAAGTCCACACAAAAACCTGAACACAGCTGTTTCTAGCTGCTTTATTAATAATTCCCACAGCTTGGAAGCAACCACGATGTCCTTTAGTAGGCGAACGGGTAAATTGTGGTAGATTTATACAATGGAATAGTAGTCAGCACTTAAAGAAATGCACTATCAAACTATGAAAACATATGCTGAAACCTTAACTTCATTTTACTATGTAAAATAAGTCAATCTGAGAAGGCTGCATACTGTATGATACTAACTATATAATATTCTGGAAAAGTGAAAATTATGGTGACAAAAAGATCATTGATATCCAGGGGTAAGATGGAGGAGAGGAATATAGGCAAATCACAGAGGATTTTTAGGGCAATAAAATAGTCTGTATTATATTATAATCATGGATATTTGTCTGCACACATTTGTCCAAACCCATAGAATGTACATAGAATGTAACACCAAGAGTAACCCTTAAGGTAAACTATGGACTTTGTGAGATGATGATATATTTATATAAGTTAATTCTTGATTTAAAAACTGTGCCAATATTGCCTAACCAGGCAGTGGCGCAGTGGACAGAGCATTGGACTGCGACTTGGAAGATCCAGGTTCGAAACCCCAAGGTCACCAGCTCGAGTGCAGGTTCATCTGGTTTGAGCAAGGCTCACCAGCTTGAACTCAAGGTTGCTGGCTTGAGCAAGGGGTCACTCAGTCTGCTGTAGCCCCCCGGTCAAGGCACACATGAGAGAACAATCAATGAACAACAATTAAGGTACCGCAATGAAGAATTGATGCTTCTTATCCCTCTCCCTTCCTATCTATCTGTCCCTCTCTCTGTCTCTCTCTGTCTCTGTCACAAAAAAAGTGCTGATATTAATAATGGGGAAGAATGTTTATATATGGAGGCTGTTGATATATGAGAAATCCCTGTACCTTCCTCTTCATTTTATTGTAAACCTAAAACTATAAAAAAAAGTAGTCTAAAAAATTACATTGCCTGTGTTCTGATATTAGTAGTTTAAAAAATAAAATGCTCAGATGCCATAAGGACATTAAAACAAAACACTTGGGTGAACCTAATATACAGTTTAAAAAACCCTGCTCATATAAGGTTAAAAGCATTATAAAAGTGTGTGTTTTTTTAAATACAGGTAAATCAAAAATTTAAAAATTGGTATATAACTTATAGTACTAAAAGAAATAATGTTTGTCTAGATGAAAACTGCTTTTTTTCTTACCAGTTCTTTACAAATACCACTTTCAGATCATTTTTCTTTTATGTGCTGATTTCTTTTATTAGAATTTCTATTATGGCTCAGATCTGAAGTCCGTATTTTTTTTGTAGTTATGCTTTCAAAATAAGATAGATGCTCTATTCAGCTTGCAATGATTTTAAATATTCTGAATAATATATTGTCATTTCTAAGCTGCTATTACAACTATTTAGAGTTATAATTTTAACTTATAAATTATCAACTTCAAAACAACTTACTGTTCCTACTTCAGGTGTTTTAGGGAAGTTATGCAAACCTACCACACTTGCTTATTTCTTCCCTCATTTAACTTCCATTGACAAATCTCTTTTGTAGGTGAAGAAATGACATGAGTATTAATGAAGAGTGATCTAACATATGGTTGAATACTTGCTTAAGGTTTATTAATTGATGGATTTATCAATTTAAGAAAAGTTTTCAATTTCACTAGAAGAATTTGTAGTTAATCCTAGTCAGTGTAACTTAGTCCTAGTTAATTTATTAATTGAAGATATAGAAATACTAATCAAAATATTACTTGAGATAGAATTAGTAATAATATATGATATTTTGAATTTCATAGCCTGATCAGTAGACTTAAAGATTAACATTAATAAATATGAAATCCTACATTCAGGTTTAGCCAATTAAAAGCCTAATTACAGAATTTTAATTCCAATGGTAATTATGATGTAATAGTAAGGCAAGCTATAATTACTATTAAAACAACTAAGAAAAGAAAAACCAGAGGATTTATAAAATCTTATATTTTCACAGACATAGAAGAGCTTTAAAATAAAAAGCAAGCATGTAAAGTAAAATTCTATAGATAGAGAAGTTTCCACAGTGAATTTTGTTCAAAGGACATTTCCTTCCATGGGGGAATTTGCCATGCCTGAATGAGCTGGGCAGAAGGATTCAACTAGGGGAAGAGAAACTGGCAGACTTTTTGATGGCTACATGAGCTAGTGTGAAAGTTTGGAGTCTAGTAGGATCCTAAATTCATGGCCTGTTTTCTCCACAGGATATTTCAGTGATAGAGTAGTTTGTGGGCCTCCAGGGGCTTGGATAGAGGAGAGAGAATAAAATCCTCTGCTGTCTCATGGTGCTTTGAAGGAAGAGTCCCTGTAAAGGAGGAGCTTGTAACATGCATCTTACATATCTCCTGGAGAAACTTGAAACTGGAAGTGGAATGAATCTAATTATAACTAAAAATAGCTTTGACTAAGTTCAATTTCTGATAGGATTGCTGGGATCAGCTTCTCAACTCATCTGCCCAACACAGGAAAAAGTAAACCTTTTCTTGGAGAAAATATCAATTATATACTTTATTTTATATATAACATATAGTACATAATAAAAAAGTGTAAAATACATGTGAAGCAGCAAGAAAATTGCCCAATAGTTAAGGGAAAAAAAATCATCAATAGAAGCAGATATACATATATTCAGATATTGAGTAAACAGACAAAAGCTATAAAATAATTACTATAAATAGGTAAAAATAGGAGAAAAGAATGACAAAGGGGATAAAAAGGATTTTAATAAATAACTGGAAACTATAAAAAGAATAAATATTCTAGAACTAAAATAATAAAGATTTTAAATGAATTTTGACATCAGCTTGAATAAAGCATAAGCCATGATTGAGGACAGTTGAATAAAATGCTCAAGCTGAAACAGAAAACAACTGAAAAGAATAACAGATAAAGCATAAAGGACATAATGAATAAAGACAAATGGTTTAATGTTTGTATAACTGGAGAATCAGAAAGAGATGAGAGAGAGAGAGAATGAGGTACAAACAATATTTGAAACAATAATGACTAAGAATTTTTAAAAACAGATAAAATATATCTGTTCACAAATTTAAGATTCACAGTGAACAGAACAAACAAGATAAATACAAAGAAAACTGCTAATTATAGGTAGTAGCAAATGGATATGTAGTTCACATTTTATTGGTCAGAACTGATCCAATGACCTTATATAACTGCAGGGTTTGAGAAGAAATAAAAGGGAAATAGCAATCTGGCCAGAGCAATGAACCTCCACATGTGTACACATGTATTTCTACATTTTAACTTATGCTCATTGAATTGTTCTGGCCTATATAATCTGCTTAATTCATCTCTTTCAGGGCCTTTTTAAGCCACTTGAATTTGGTTTCTGTGTTTGAGAGTAAAAGAAATTTGAATTTGATAAATTTCACAAATGGGAATTGCTACAGCCTTTACTTCCCCAGCACTGTGTTCTGCCATGTCACTGGGCAGTTGGTCAGTTACTTCCAGAATCTCTTTCTTGATTGTCATACTTTGGTTTAGATTCTAAAAATAATGCAGTTAATACAAAGAAAGATTTCTACCCTTGTGGACCATATAGTATTTTAGGAGGAGACAAACAATGAACAAAATATAAGCAAAATATTCTATATTATTGGGTATAAGGCTGGGAAGGACAATGGAGGCTTTTGGTTTAAACATGTTTGCCATGGAGGCATCACTGAAAAGATGATATCTGAAGAAAGTAGGGAGTAAACAAGGGAGATTTCTGAAACAATATTTGAAAAAATAATGGCTAAAGATACATTTGAGGAGATAGGAGCAGAAAGTACAAAATCTCTAAAGTGGGTTTGTTTGTGCTTGGTGTGCTCAAGGAACAATAAATCAGCACATATGGAGAAAGAGGAATGAACAGTGTGTGCTGAGAGGTGGGGAGTACTGAGAGCAGGCAGAGAGGCAAGATAGGCCAGGGGCCATGGGAAGGATGATATGATATCACAATCACTGGCATTTTCTCTGCATTAGGGAGGAATCTCCTGGAAGGTTTTAAACAGAGAAGTGGCATAATCTGGTTTAAATTTAACAAGATCACTTTTATTTATGTGGGAAAAAAAGACCAGAACAGAAGCAGATTCAACAGTTAGGAAACAATTGAGATGACAGATGAATGTTGGTGGCAATTGAGACCAAGTATGAGTAGTAGAGGAAGTAAGACCTTGCTGGACTCCCTCAATATTTGAAGGTGGTGTGTTGATGAGTATGCCTACAGATCTGAGGTATGAGAGAAAGAAGGAAGGAAAAAAACTCCAAGATTTTGGGTCTGAATAATTAGAATAATAGGAATACCATAGAACAGGGGTAGGGAACCTTTTTTGCTGAGAGAGCCATGAACACCACATATTTTAAAATGTAATTCCGTGAGAGCCATAAAATATGTTTAACACTAAATACAAGTAAATGTGTGCATTTTATGTAAGACCAACACTTTTAAAGTACAATAAGTCTCTGAATTTTTTTTAATAACATTGTTATGCTGTTGCTAACCAATGATAAATAAAGTACTTCTTACCATTATTGCGACTTCTGGTGCTGCATGATTTAGCTGATGGCTTTGTGGTCTGGTTGATATGTGGTGAGGTTAAGCTTCATGCAGGCGTTGAGACTTCCATCCGTTAAACATGATTATATGTTGGTCTTAACGTTCCTTAGATATGAGAAAGACTGCTCACATGCATACAGAGAGCCAAACATTGTCAGTACAGCAATAGTTACACGCTGCGGTATATGGTATGTGATGGGAAGCGTGTTCCAAGTTTTGACAATCAGCTGGTTCGCGGGTTGAAGTTTTTTCATTTCTCCCCACTTGTGTTTGCTTGCCAACTCTGCTTGCTGTCATGCAAGTCTTTCCAAATCTTCATGCAGTGACTTGAACTTATTCACCCGCATGTCTGTGGCCTTCAGGTCAGCAGCTTGTAGCTCAAAATCTCTGACGGAGATACTGAGGATGTAACTCAGGTTGGCGCTGTCCACTGCACACTCTTGCGGATGGGTGATGAACTTAAAAAGACAAGTGCGCTCACGAAATACTCCAAAGCGCACTTTGAATGACTGCAGGAGATTAGATGTGAAGCCGCTAGCTGCTGGAGATCAAGATGTTGAGCAGGGTCACTTGCTGTGCATGCATCTTTAAACTCTCCCAGTTTTTCAAAGTGTAGTAAATGACCTGTTTCAATGTCGGGGATGAAGAGTTCCAGCTTGTTTTCAAATGCAAACACTACTTGTTGAAGGGATAAGACTATATTTCCAACACTTTGCATTTTCACATTGAGCTGGTTCAGATGTTCAGTCATGTCTACAAGATAGTAGAACTTCAAGAGCCACTCAGTGTTAGCTAACTCAGGATGCTCGACGTTTTTCATTTCAAGAAAAGTTCAGATTTCGCTCAGACAAGCTGCGAAACGACTGAGCACCTTCCCTTTTGACAGCCAATGCACATTGCTGTGCAGAAGCAGACCAGGATAATTATTCCCAACTTCATCCAGCAGTGTTTTAAACTGGCGATCATTTAAAGCTCGGGCAACAATAAAGTTGACCACCCAAATGACCAGTGACATCACCTCACCAAGCTGCTCGCCACACATCTGAGCACAAAGCACCTCCTGATGTAGGATGCAGTGAAAACTTAGGTTGAGTCTCTTTTCATGTTCATGAAGAAGTGCTACAAATTCTGTTTTTCCCCACCATGCACGGAGCACCATCAGTACACACCAAAATAAGTTTATCCATCGGTAGATTTTTTTTTAGTGAACTCAATAAAAGACTTGAAAAAATCCTCCCTTTTTGTTGTCTCTTTCATAGGCAAAACAGCAAGACTTTCCTCACGTAGTAGTGTGTCACTGATAGCATACCTTGCAATCACGCTGAACTGGAGTAAATGGCTTATGTCTGTTGAGTCATCCAAAGCAAGAGAAAAGAATGGTGCTGCATTTATGTCCTTCACTTGTGTTGCCTCAATTTGATTTGCCATCATGATGGTACGATCGTGAACAGTTCTTGCCAACAGAGGCATGTCTTTATCTGTTTGATTATCTTGTCTTTATCCGAAAAGTCGTCAAAAAGTTCATTGGCAACATAAAGCATGAATGTTTTGGCATACTCCCCATCTGTGAATGGCAATTGCTATTCTGTTCCTCACAATTCTAAATTCTGTTTTTCACAATTGCTAAAGCACCAGCAAAGCTAGCCGAATTCCAGTCACCTTGTTGGGTCCAAATACAGAGTTGCTACTGACTAGCCTGCACTTTACACAGTAGTAGCTCTTGATATGCTTTCTTTCTGCTGTCCCCCACTGGATATTTTGATACAAATGTAGTATGGTGTGTGTTGAAGTGCCGCTTTATATTTGACAGTTTCATCGATGCAATTTTATCATTGCATATTAGACATACTGCAGAATCTGCTCTCTCCACAAAGGCAAATTTCTCTGTTCATGCCTGCTGAAAAGTACAATACTCCTCATCTTTTTTTCTTTTAGCCATCTTCTTCATCAAAAGGGTTTCTGCAATTAGCTAGCTGACTACTTGATTAAAAGGAGGAAAGTTTACTTCCTGACCTCACAATGACACGTGTATGTTACACATTATCCAATAAAAATTTGGTGTTGTCCCAGAGGACAGCTGCGATTGGCTCCAGCCACCTGCAACCACGAACATGAGCAGTAGGAAATGAATGGATTGTAATACATGAGAATGTTTTATATTTTTAATGTTATTTTTTTTATTAAAGATTTGTCTGCGAGCCAGATGCAGCCATCAAAAGAGCAACATCTGTCTCGCAAGCCATAGGTTCCTGACCCCTGCCATAGAAGAAAATTGGAAACTCAGTCTTGGGCTTAACTTTGACATGACTATTTGACACCCAAGTGGAGATGGGGGGCAGTTGGATATAGGATTTGGAATTCATTAGAAGGGCCCTTATAAGAAATGCTGAAAGGAGCTCTTCAAGCTGAAATTAAAGGATGCTAATTAGTAATATGAAAACATACAACACAATGGCAAAGGTAAATGTATAGTCAGATTAAAATACTCTAATAGTGTAATATGGTGTGTATTAACTACTTAACTCCGACATAAAGGTTAAAGGCCAAAGTATAAAGAATAACTCTAGCTAGAATAATTTGTTAATGATATGCAATATAAAATGATAAATTGTTACATCAAAACAAAAAATAAGGAGTGTAAAAGAGTAGTGATTTTATATGAAATTAAAGCTAATTGTTATCAGTGTGAAATTGACTATTATGTATAAGTTTTTCATAAGCCTCATTGTAACCACAAAGCAAAACTCTATAGTACATACACAAAATTTAAACAGAAGAGTATCAAAGCACACATAAAATCATCAGTTCGCAAAGAAAGACAGCAAAAAAGGGAGAAAGAAGGAAGAACTGCAAAAAAGCCCCAGAAAACAATTAATAGACAGCATTAGTAAGTCCTTACCTATCAATAATTATTTTCAATGTAAGCAAATTAAATTCTTTAATCAAAAGGCAAAGATTTGCTGAATGGATTGTTAAAAGGACCCAATTATACTCTGCTTATGACATACTTAATTCAGCTTTAAGGACACAAAGTAAGGCTCAAAGCAAAAAAGATGGATAAAGATATTTCATGCAAATACAAACCAAAAGGGAATGAAGTGGGTATAATTACAGCAGACATAATAGACCTTAAGTCACAAACTGTAAGAAGACACAAAAAAGTCATTATATAATGATAAAGGGGTTAATTCATCAAAAGCATATACCAATCATAAGAATATATGCACCCAATATTGGAATACCTGCTATATTAGGCAAATAGTAATAGCTCAGAAGGGAAAAGCAAATGACAATACAGTAATAGTAGAAGACTTTAATGCCCCACTTTCAACAATGGATAGCTCATCTGGACAGAAAATCAATAAGGAAACATTGGACTTGAAATATACTTTAAATCAACTGGATCTAGCAGACAAATACAGAACATTCTGTCTAACAGCAATAGGATACATGTTCTTTCTTTAAAAATTTTTTGAAATATTGATTATAGAGAAGGAGAAGAAGGGAGAGAGAGAAACAGAGACAGAGAGAGAAAGAGAGTTATCATTTTGTTGTTACCCTTATTTTGGTACATTGGGTGCTTCTTACATATACTCTGACTGGAATTAAACCTGTGATCTTGGCATATTGAGATGACAATCTAACCAACTGAACTACCTAGCCAGGGAAGAATACATATTCTTAAGCACACATGGAACATTTTTCAAGATCATAAGTTAGGTCACAAAACAAGTCATAACAAATAGAAGATTAAAAACATACAAGTATCTTTTCTGACTACAATGATATGAAACTAGTAATAGAAGGAAAACTGGAAAATTTAGAAATATGTGAAAATTAAACAACACATTCCTGAATAACCTCCTTTACTTTGATCTCAGCAATGATTTTTTGATATGACACCAAAGCATAAGCAACAAAAGCAAAATTAAACAAGTTCAAACTAAAAAGTACTATACAGCAAAAGAATCAACAAAATGAAAAGGTACCTACAGAATGGGAAAATATTTGCATATTATAAATCTGATAGGGAGTTGATATGCAAAATATATAAAGAATTCATACAACACAGTCTTGGCCAGTTGACTTAGTGTAGAGCATTGGCCCAGCATGTGAATGTCCCGGGTTTGATCCCCAGTCAGAGCACATAGGAGAAGTGACCACCTGCTCCTCCACTCCTCCCTCTCTCCCTTTTTTGTTCTTTCTCTCTCTCTCTTCCACTCCCGCAGACATGGCTCAATTGATTTGAGCGCATCAGCCCAAGACACTGAGGATGGCTCTGTGGCACCTCTGCCACAGGTGCTAAAAATAGCTTGGTTGCGAGCATGGCCCTAGATGGGCAAAGCATTGGCCCCAGAAGGGTAAGGGTTTCCAGGTGGATCCCAGTCAGAGTGCATGCAGGCATCTATCTCTCTATCTCCCCTCTTCTCACTTGGAAGAGAAGGGGAGGGGGGATTTTTATAACACAGTAACAAAAATCAAAAAATTTGATTTAAAAATGGACAGATGAACAGAGTACCTGAATAGACATTTTCCCAAAGATAACCCACAGATGGCCAACATGAAAAGGTGCTCAATATCACTTGTCATTAGAGATCCAAATAAAACCATAATGAGTTATCACTTCACATCTGTTAGAATGGTTATTATCAAAAAGACAAGAAAAAAACAAGTGTTGTTGAGAATGTAAAGAAAAGGAAAACTTTGTACACTATTAGTATGAATGTAAATTGGTATAGCCACTATAAAAAACAGTATGGTATTCCACAAAATATTAAAAATAAAACTATCATGACTTATCAATCCCCCTTCTGGATATATACTATATATAAAGGAAATGAAGTCAGTATCTTGGAATATGTGTACTTCTATGGTCTTTAAGCATTATTTACAATAGCTAAGACATACTAGCCAAGAAACAATTTAAGTGTCCATTGCCAGATGAAAGGCTAAAGAAAATGTGGTACACACACACACACACACACTGGCAAGTTAATAATTTATATACAATACACTGGTATCAACCATGTTTTTGTTTTTTTTAATTAATCATAAATGTTTTAATTCCACAGATATCTCATTTTTTTCTTTTGAGAATTATAAAAACTATTGGAACATTTACAGAATAATATTGCAAACATCAAGTACATATTACACAGAAGTGAAATTTTGTTAACATTTTGTCATATTTGCTTCGGAACACACACAATATATAAAACAAAATCACAGGTAAAGTTTTATTCTCCAAAAAGAGGCTCAATTTTCTTTGTCTCTAGAGGCAAACACTACTATGAATTATGAATTGATTTTTGTGCTTCACCATTTTTTGTACTTTTTATAATTTATCTAGGCATCTCTAGAATGTACTTAAGTGGCGACATATTCTGTGTGTCATCTGCAGCTTGCCTTTCCCCATAATGTTACTTTGGGGGACTTGTCCTTAATGTGCATGTAGAGCTAGTTTAATCCTAAAGGATGTCCCTGTAGTGTGTTCCTTATAAAAATGTATCACATTCATAAACATGTACATGTGTCTATGTATCATATATTAGGTATGCACTACATTTTATTCATTTCTTTTTTGTGGGACACTTATGTTTTTCTAGTTTGTTTCTATTTCAAAAAGTGCTGCAGTGAACATCCTTCTACATGTTTCTTTGTGCACATGTGCTCTAGGGTTTACACCCACGTAATGGCATTGCAAGGTGGAATGGGTTGAATGTTTTCAGTTTACTGGATAATGATTGTTGTTCTTCCAAGTGGCTTTACCAGTTCACAGATCTGCCAGTAGTCCACAGTGCCTGCTAACACTTGAGAGCACCAGACTTTAATTTTGGTCAGTCTGATAGGTTAAATATGCACCACATTTTACGTTAGATTCTCAGACCTTATCCATCTTACATCTGAAAGTTTATACTCTTTTAGTGAATCTCTCCTTTTTCCTAGCCCTCAGCCCCTGGCAATGATTTTTTTAAACTCTCTATTTTTATAAGCTTGACTTTTTGTTTTTTTTGGGGGGGGGTTGATTTTTGTTTGTTTGTTTTTTGAATTCCATGTATAAGTGAGACCATACAGTATTTTCTCATAGAAACAGAGTGATTGCCAGGGACTGGGGTATAGGAGAGATTTTGGTTAAAGGGTACAAACTTCTGGTTATAATATGAAAAAGTTCTGGGTATCTGATGTAAAAGAAAGGAACCAGTAAGGAGAATTAAAAAGGGAGTGTGTTGGAAAGGTGTTTCAAAGAGGAGGGAGTAATCAATCCTGGCATATGTTGCTGACATTGCAGGTAAAATAAGGACTGAGAATTGGTCAGTAACTTTAACCACCTCGGAGCCACTGGTGCTGATGAGAAGCAGGACCACTGTGAACATGCTGGTTATCCCTTATACAAAAGTGCCTAATTGAGTGGGTGAGTAAGAGTGAAGTTCTCCCTGCATTCTGCTACATCCATGTGGAGGGCACAGCTATTTATAATTCATCCATCCAGAGGGGCACTGTTTTCTAATCTGTGCAAAGGCATAGTGTTTGTTAGCTGAGACTCTGTGGACAAAAGCAGTTTCTGGGCCATTGCCTAGTTGGAGTGGGTTCAAGAGAGAATGGGAAGGGAGAAATTGAAGAGAATGAGTACGGACAGTTCTGACTCCATGGTAGCCAATAAAAAGTAGGAGAATGGTGAGTTGGTAACTAGCAGTGGATATGTAATCAAATAAATTGTATTGCTATTATTTTAAAATGAGAGATCAGTCAGTATGTTTGCATTCTTATGGGGAACGCAGTACAAAACGGTGCTGTGAGCTTGTTTTATACTTAACAGTATATGTATTCTCATTTAGTTCTTCCCATTGGAAAGGTAAGAAAATAGAGGAGAAAAGTTAAAAAAAAAAAAAAAAGCATACTCATGGCTATACACTAGTTTACTACTGTGTTCCTATTGCCTAGAAAATGCCCAGCACATAGTAGGCAGTCAATTAATATTTGCTAAATATTAACGAGGACTTGAACTTCTATCATCTAATTCCCAATCTTGAACCTTTAGCAACTAGAATTTGGTAACTTTTACATTCAGATGTGCGTACACAGCAGCAGTTTATTTGGACTACTTTTGCAGTGAGACAGAGGATAGGACACATTCATCCACAAGACTAATCTCCCTGCAGACCAGGAGCTTTCCCAACTTTGTATGTGACTTAGGATCATGTTTGTCATATATAAGTATTCAATACAATCAAGGACTTGTACATTCAAAAGTCACTTGATTATGTGAGTTGGATTAACATTTATTATCCTGCCAAGTAATTCATTCAATAAAGTTAAATTTAAATACTGTTTTACTGATTATAACGTAATATATACTCATTATACAAAATGTAGAAAATTCAGAAATGTAGAAAGAAGGAAACCAGTTCACCTTTAATCTCGGTATTGAGACAATCGGTTTTGATAAATTTGGTGCATTTTCTCCTGCCCAATAAGTATAAGTTCATGGTTCTGAAAGTTATCGCAATAGTAGTAACCTTACTTGAACTTCACAACCAACCTGTGAAGGAGTTACTTCTGCGACATCTAAAAGAGAAAAGTGAGGCTCAGAGAGATGGAGCCACTTTCTCAAGGCTCTGAGTGCAGTCGTATCAATGCCCTTTAATTCACCCCTTTGATTTCAAGTGCTATTAAATCTAATTTTCTCTCAGGTTGATAAGGGTCTGTTCTTCTTTTAAGTGTCTGTCATGCACTCTTTAACAATTAAATATTCTTCTTGAAAGCCTTAATTGATTGAGGCCCCTTGCAGATTCCTGGACTTCCTTTGCCCCTGCTCTCTGAGCTGAGCTGCCTGCTTTGTAAACATACAGTTGCTTCATGAGCCTATTGTTCTCTTCAACAATTCTCAAGCTCAAGGAAAAAAAAAATTGTTTATTCAGATTCTCCCTCTTTCTCTCTCTCTCTCTTTTTTTTTTTTTTTACTTTGGCACAACCAGATGCAAATTCTTGACACAATGGAGGTCCTGAGTAAAAATAATTGCCTAATTGGTAAGTCCTTCCACATCTGCAATCTAATCTTTCTGGTAAATGTTGGGTCTACTTACTCGTCTTTGGCATGGGGGATCGGGGTAGGGTGAGATGAGAGAGAGAATAATTGAGGAATTTCCTTTCTGTTTAATAACCTCCTTTAAGATTTAAAAGAAACCCAGCATTTTGAAGGCAGAAGGCAGAGGTAGAGGAGTGTTGTCAGGCATGGCTCCGGCATTTAATGCATTGTGTGGATAGTAACAGCGGTCAGTCAGTCAGTCGTTAACAGCATCAGTGGTTCTCTCACTGGAGCATTGTTAGGCTTATTTGCTGTCAGTGATCCCTGCTTTGTTAAAAGTAGAAATACATATTCTATTTTCATTTTAATATTATTTTTACTAGGGAAGAGAGAATCTTTTTTTTTTTTTTGAGACACCCAGCTTTTTAGCAACCTGCCAACATAACTGTTACTATCATTTGTTTTACTGGCTTTAAAAAAAAAGAAAAAAGAAAAAAATCCCTATATTCAGTATGTCTGTTCAGACCTATTTTATTTTAAACACTCAGTCATGCCTCCGCTGAACTCTTCTTGTACTGCTGTTGTGTTGGCATTAGCTTTGCTATTTACAATTTCTGCATTTCTATTATGACTCTCACATGTTCTTTATTTCAGTGCAAAAATATATTTGACCTGTCCTAAAACACCTGCTTATTTCAGTCCAAATTCTTCTGTAGTTGTTTCTGCCTGTGTCTTCCAAATGTTGGTGACTAAATCCAGATTGGAGAAGAAAGGAGGTTTTACCTCATTTTGAGTCCCTGGAGTGAAGTATTCATCTTTCTTTTTCAGGTCTCCAGGAGGGTAGTTATCAGTTTGGAGGAAATGGCTAACATTGTTCACCCTTGTGAACCAGTAAAATCTATTTGCATTTAGGTGAGAATATTAGTGCACATTACTGCCCCATTTTGTATATGCTGTCAGATTGGCCAACTCCAGTCATTATGTTGGGGAATCCAAAGTCCTCTTCTCCATTAAGGATAAGGATCAGAGTTCAAAGTCTGGTTCTACTACTTACTGGCTTGGACTTCTCTTTTTGAGAGAACGGAAGAGAGGACACAATCGTGTTTCAGACCTGCTTTGATTCCACATGAGTCCTTTCTACAAGTTCCAACATTGCAGCCTCTGCCTTGGGTATTTGCTACCCACCACATACCTCTCTTCTCAAAGTAATTACAGGATGATATGTTAAGTTATACCTTTACCTATTGTTTCTTGTCACCCCTAATAACCTATATATTCTTACACCACATGCGTTTATGTGCCCAGTGGCCAGCAGTTCTCAACCAGGGGGATTTTTCCCTAAAAGGACATTGACAATATTCAGAACTATTTTTTATTGTCGTGACTGTAGTGGGAAGAGTTCTACTTAGTGTCAGAGGCCAGGTGTGCTACTAAACATCTGATAGGTACAAGAGAGCCCCAACCCCACAACAAAGAATTATCTGACCAAAATGTCAACAGTGCCAGGTTGAGGTATCCTTTGCTGGATCCTTAGTAGAAAAGTTGTATAAAGCATAAGACATTTATTCAAATAAAGTTCTCCATGGAGGGCCTCATCCACAATTCCAGGTCACTGGTAGTATAGGGGCTATAACATAAGACAATACTGTTAGGGAACAAAGGACATAAAGTGAGTTAGGCTAGAACTGGAGTTGGGGTGAGATGTCAATTTTTTTATTGAAGAATGTTTTGTCTGAGACTTGAGAAATGATTGGGCATTTTTTTTTTTTTTGTCATGTAAGAATGGAGTGAGGAGTGGCTGTAAGAATGGGGAGAAGTGGGCTTACAAAGTGACTAAAGCAAAAGCTGGAGGGCAAACAAGCCGGTCAGGTTTGGAGAACAATGTTGCACAGAGGTATAGTACGGAACCTATCAGAAGCTTCCATGGAGGGCCTCACCCACAATCCCAAGTCACTGGTAATTTTTGAAAATTTGTATTTAAAATTTTATTTTTCAATTACTGTTTACATTTAATATTATTTTGTAATAGTTTCAAGTGTGCAGCCTAGTAGTTAGATAGTCATTCCCCTCAATATTTTTAGCACCCACCTGGCTCCATAATTAGTTATTACAATATTATTAACTATGTTTCTTTCTTTTTGTTTTTTTCTGCAAAGAATACTTAGCAGCAATGTGGGGAGAAATATCTGAATTGAGTATTTATAGATTGGAGCCAGGAAGTCAGTTAGGAAACTATTGCTAAGAAATGATGGGGCTGGAGGGAAACTGCCTTGGACTGTCAGCTAATGGAAATCCACAATGACTATCCAAGGGCATGGTGGTTTTCTGTATAACCCTCTCCTCCACAGCTTGTGTGGATGATGTGCCAGGTTGCTGCAGCTGAAATTAATTAGATCATTTTCTCTCAGGTCAAAGAAACATTTACTAGAAGGAGGCTGTAAAGCATGTAGTGAAGGAGGCTATGAATCCAAAAGTTTATTGCTCTTTGCATGTCATATTCTAAATGGACTTCCCAGTTTCTGACAGAAGGGTTAAGTTCATGATAGTGTACTTCAACAAGGAAATGAATGCAGGTAAATGGCAAATGTAGGGAATGGTAATATGCTCACTGAGATTCCTGTGGAGGATTTAGGAAAAGATACTTATTATTATTCAGGAAGAGACTGTCAATAATACTTGATTTGGAAATTATTTTAAAGAGTAATAAATAAATGTAATATCAAGTAAAGATAATGTATAGAGAAACAAAAGGAAATAATTTAGTATGGAAAACTGAGAAGAGCTGCTCTTTAGGTTCCAGCAGAATCAGAATTTCCAATGAGAAACATGGAGAGGGCTGCTAAACAATAAGAAAAGATTGGTGTTGGGTGACTCAACAGAGATGAGTCTTTTTTTTTTTTAATTTTTTTTGTATTTATTCATTTTTAGAGAGGAGAGAGAGACAGAGAGGGAGAGAGAGACAGAGAGAGAGAAGGGGGGAGGAGCTGGAAGCATCAACTCCCATATGTGCCTTGACCAGGCAAGCCCAGGGTTTCGAACCGGCAACCTCAGCATTTCCAGGTCGACGCTTTATCCACTGTGCCACCACAGGTCAGGCTAAGAGATGAGTCTTTTAACCACTGTTTATTCCCAGGAAGTAGACTTTGGAAAAGGTAGATTATTGCCTTTTTATATACTTCTATTTGACTTGTTATA